>NW_026622775.1:21242424-21545454 GCF_023065955.2 Ursus arctos
AAAAACGTAGAACCGTGGGGCACGTGGGTGGCTCAGTCCGTTAAGCAGCTGCCTTCAGCTCAGGTCATGATCTTGGGGTTCTGGAATCCAGGCGGGCATGGAGGGAGTCTGCTGCTCCCCCTGTTTGTGTGCACGTGCTCTCTCGCTCTCTCAAATAAATAAATAAAATCTAAAAAAAAAAAAAAAAAAAAAAAAAAAGAAAGAAAGAAAGAGAAAGAAAGAAAGAAAAAGGTAGAACCAGAGAGTATTGAGGTAGAGGGGAGAAAAGTCAGTGGTGCGGATATATAAGGTGGCAAATCTTACATTATATTATTAGGGTTGCGTTCATGTACAAGTAAGAAAGACCCCCCCGCCCCAAAATAGTGGTTTAAACTAGATAGCTTATTTCTCACTTATAAAAAAGGAAGTCGAGGTAGATCCCTGTCAGAGCCTCAGGCGGCTTCTATATTTTTGTTCTGCCGTTTTAAATTTCTAGTCTCAAAGCAACATCGTGGCTCAAGATTATACCCATATTCTAGGTAGTACTAAAGAGAAAGGAGACTAAAAAGGCACGTGGCCCCCACGAAGTTCCACTCGGCATTTCTGCTTACAGCTCATTGGCCGAAGTGCAGTCACGTGACCTATGTGCAAGGGGGCTGGGAAATACAGTCTGTTAAGCTGAGTGGCTGTGTGCTCAGTTAAGATTAGTTCTCCTTTTAAAAAAGCAGCAGAGAATGGGTATTAGAAGGCAATCAGTCTGTGTCATGCCGTTCAGACCCAGATCTCCTGTGTCAGATCTGGAGATCGTTGGTATCAGTGTGTGAGACCTGAAAGAGCTAGTCATTAACAGTTGTAATATTTGGGGGCTGGGACTACTACTTAACTACCCAAGTGGCCTTGAGCAATTGACATACCCTCTTTTAGCCTTCACTTTTCTCCCTATTGGGAGAAAGAAGACAGTATCTCATCTACAGGGTTTCTTGATGATTAAGAGGTAATTATAAAAATAAAGCATCTAACAGTACCTGGCATGTGAGAGGCACTTAGTGAATATAATTTTCCTTTTTTTCATCTGTTACAGTTTCCCCAGCTCTGCCTATTGCAGCTCCTTATTTTTTATTTTTGACTGTGTGTTTTTTTAAAGTTCTTGAGATGAGTCTGTTTATCACCATCTCTCCCTGTCCCCTTCTCCACCAATCCCAAATTATGTGTTTGGAGACCTGCTTATGCCTCAGAGTTCTTGCACCAGTGCAGCTGGCTGGAAGGTCATGTATGGGTGATTCGGACATGGCCTAGACAAAGTCCCCTTTGGGGTGTGATAGCCAGAGAACTGGTAAATTGCAAGGCTGTCATGCAGTAATGCTTGCAACCTGTGATTATCCAGATTGTGTCCAGCACAGAGCATTGGCCCAGGGCTGGAGGAGGGGCTGACATCTAGCCTGATACTCCCTTACATCAGCTGGGAAAGGGGGCTCTTTTCTAAGGGCTCTACTCTTAAGGGGCAATTCACAAGCCTGCAGGGGCTCTATTTTCTGAATCTCACAAAGGAATTTTCCCTTCTGGCTTTTGTCCTGCAGGTATTGTCTCCCCTCCCCTCTTCCCTCTTTTATCAGGGCAGGTGTAAACTTCAGCCATGCTTCTTTCTTCAGTGCTCTGGCTACCCTACCCACTCCTTATACCATCAAGAAGCACAGGCTTGGATCTGCTTTTTCAATGTGGACTTTTCCCTGCTGCCTCCATTACCTATGAGTCATGAGTATGCATAGTGGTCACTTGGCTCCAACTTTTTCTCTTTGAAAAAGAACAGGCACAAACTTTGTGGCTTAAAAGTAGAAGTGTCAAGATGGTGTTACAATTATAGCACCAAAGTCTGGAGAAATGCCTCAGACATGGAAAGCATTAAAATATAGAAAGCTGGTTTTCCAAAATAGTTTTATGGCACTGATTTAAATGGTTTGGATTTTTTCCCTTTTCTTTTTAGGTTTATTTTAAAGTTTATTTTACTTTTTTCCCTCTTTTGATAGTAATCAGTCATCTAAAAGATAACTAGGAGAGGCCTTTGGGAACAGTAGTTTTTAAATGATGATGAGATATCAAAGTGCCTTTAAGAGGGAAAAAAGAGGAAACTACAAGTACAATGACCCAGAAAGTAGCTATATTCATGTAAGGAGGTATAAAACTCCAGAGCTTAGGTTCAAGGCCATTTCTCATTGCTTAAAGGCTTGAAAACAACGAAGAAGAAAATTCCACAACCCCAAACAACAGCAGTATAAAAAACTGTCACCCAAAGTCTTTCTTCCCAGAGGAAAAATGTGAAGGGTATTTCTAAGTTAATTGGACAAACCGTCAAAAGTGACTGTCCTTTTTAGATGTGTCCTTCCTTTTAAAGACTTTTGGGTTGACATCTCTAAATCAGTCTCTTCATGAAGGTATTTTGTCTTCAGCAAAAAAAGTATAACAAATCATATATTGTTTTTTTTTTAAGATTTTATTCATTTATTTGATAGAGAGCGTGCTCATGCACAAGCAGGGGGAGGGGCAGAGGGAGAGGGATAAGCAGACTCCCTGCTGAGCAGAGAGCCCGACTTGGGGCTCCATCCCAGAACCCTGGGATCATGCACTGAGCCGAGGCAGATGCCCAACCGACTGAGCCACCCAGGCACCCCTCATACGTTGTTTCTAATTTTAAAGTTTTTGAGCTAATTTTTTTGAGCTACCAACAATGTTGGGTCTCCTGCTCTAGATGATTGCTAGTGTAAGAATCCTACAATCCTGAGCCCTGCAACTCTCGAGGTCCACTCAAGTGGGCACTTTTTCAGTGTCTGTAGCTGAATGAAGAGCTTGTGACTTTTTTGTGTGTAGTTCCATCATCTCGTTATGTTAATTAATGCCACCCAAAATGAAAGGTAACATTTTCTGAGCTAGAGAGAGGAAAGTAAGGTAAGATACTAATATTGCTAGCCATTTCTTTTGGCTACATATCAGCACCTGCAGCATATGCCATAGCATTTCCCATTTCATATAAATATAGCCTCAAAAAATGCTCTTTTTTGTCCCACGCCTACATTGCAGAAAGATAAAAGTCAAAATTTTAGTTTAAAGTTCATTTTTTTAAAGTTTATGTAACTTGTGAGGGCTAGTATTATCACAAGAGCTAATTCAAATGAAAAAGTCAACTTACGGTATCCTGGAAAAAGAGTAGCAGACAGATAAATGTAGAATGCAGCCTCAGTAATAAATGACTCTGAGCAAAAGTGTCAGGCAGTTCACAAAGCAAAAAGCAAGCTGTAAACAGCACTAGGCAGAGGGCAGTCTTAATATGCATGTTGTTTTTTGAAAGGCCTTCAGGGCATCAATCATGCAGTTACAATACACACATATACAATATAGAAAACCTCTATGACAAAACCTAACTGAAAGGAAAATTGACATATGTGTATAAATAGGAAGATTTGAATGATACCCCAAAATATACTAATTTGGGTGGTGTGGCTTTAAGTCCTGAAGGAAAACAATTGGCCGTAGAAGGCCAATTCATTCATTCATTCATTCATTCATTCATTCATTTAGCAAAGATTTATTATCTGCTGAGTACCAGCCACTTGTTTGTCCTGGGACCACAAAGATGAAGGAAATGCGATCCCTGCACTGTAAATCTCAGGTTTTATTAAAATAAATGCCATCTACATATACTCAACAGACATGTATTCGTATGTGCACCAAAAGATAGTACAAAAATTTCGTAACAGTTCAATTTGTAGTTCGCCAAACTAGAAATAACCCACATGCCCATCAACAGAATGGGTAAACTGGGTGTGCATACAACAAAATAATTTCTAGCAGTGAAAATAACAGCATCTGCAACAAAATCAATGTACTTTACAAACAATGTTGAGCAAAAGAATGTAGATATGAAAAAGTCATACTGCATGATTCCATTTATGTGAAGTTTAAAACTGGCAAAAAATAAAATGAGGTGAAAGAACAAAATAGTGCAGACAGCGAGGCTATGGGAGTTGCAACTGATTGGTGTATAAGGAGAGCTGCTGCATAATGTGTTTTGTTTGTTTTAGAGGGAGAGAGAAAGAGTGTGGGGGGAGGGGCAGAGGGAGAGGGAGAGAGAGAATCTCAAGCAGATTCCCCCGCTGAGTGTGGGGCCTAGGTGGAGCTCGATCTCTCACCCTGAGATCATGACCTGAGCCAAAGTTGAGTCGGCCACTTAATCGACTAAGCCACTCAGGTGCCTCTGCTGCATACTGTTTTTTTTTAATTTTCTTTATGTAATTAATTTTTTAATTGAAGTATAGTTGACACATGATGTTGCATTAGTTTCAGGTGTATAACATAGTGATCCATAACTGTATGCTATGCTCACCACAAGTACGGCTCCCCTCTGTCAGCGTTACAGTGCTGTTACAATACCATTGACTATTTTCCTATGCTGCACCTTTCATCCCCATAACTTGTTTTCTAAACTGGGTGGTTAGTACACAGTTGTGATCCCTTTGTGAAAAATCCATTGATCTGTACACTTATGTGCATATTTGCAAATTTCTATTGAAAAGCATATTGAAAAATAAATGCCAGCTGTTTTAAGGGATATATCTTAATGTATTTTAATTGGTGGTAGTGTTTTCATTGTAGAACCTATTCTTGACCTCTCTATGACTTGCCTCAATTTTCCTATGCTGGGCTGCTGTTCAAAAGAGAAGGAGTATTTGGAGATATATTACTGGAGATGTATTAAAGACCTTTAAAGAATTACTGCTTTTCTTTCAATTTTGAAAAAAATTAACCACATTTTTGTCCATTCATAACTTAACAGTTACTCTAGAATGTTTAGAATTCTGCTAAAAATTTACCTAAAAGCAAATTAAGTGTACAAAAACTTGGCTAATTTCTTAAAATCAAGTTCAGATCAAATTAAATAGTATTTTGATGTCTGCGTCCTTCATATCAAAAACCTATGAGGAGCTCATTGTCAGAATTTTGCGTTCTGGGGCGCCTGGGTGGCACAGCGGTTAGGCGTCTGCCTTCGGCTCAGGGCGTGATCCCGGCGTTATGGGATCGAGCCCCACATCAGGCTCCTCTGCTATGAGCCTGCTTCTTCCTCTCCCACTCCCCCTGCTTGTGTTCCCTCTCTGGCTGGCTGTCTCTATCTCTGTCAAATAAATAAAATAAAATCTTTAAAAAAAAAAAAAAAAAAAAAAGAATTTTGCGTTCTGAGAGGTATGTTGTAGGCACAAGAAAGTCAAACCCCTGCCAACTCCTGTTTAGTAGATTTTGCTTATATGGGCAGAAGCCGTGGATGGAAACAAAATTTGTCATTGAAGGAGGTTAAATTGGTGTTGGGTGTTGAGGAGAGCCCCATAATTCATATTGGTCCAGGTCTAAGACCTTGAGTTGACAAGTTTTGTTCACCTTAACTAGTAAAGCTTAGAATTTCCACAGTGTGTTTTCACCTAATTCCATGAGTATGTTCTTGGAATCAAATGTACTTGCATGGGCATTTGGAGGTATAAAATCTCCTTCTGTTTCATCTAAGTGGCCTGGCTTGGGGACTCATGCAATGTTTAATTTATAAATGGTATTTCATAAAGCACAGAATTCAAAAGCTAGGTAAGTTTGTGTCACAGAAATAGTAAATAAGCAAGAAATAAACAGCCCTTCAGCTATAGTAAATTATGACATAAAAACAATGCTAGAATAAGTCTAACCTAAATCACATCATGTATCCTATAAGTGCTCCTACATTGTTTGCTTTAAAATAAGATGAAAATTTCTCAGTCTATAAATTCCAGGGAGCAGGGTGGAATGACATCAGTTTTATATCCCCCTAAATACACCAAAGCATACATTAAAAAATGTTTAGTTATGGAAATTTTCAAACACAGACAAAAGTAGAAAAAAAGTATAATGAACTCTCATGTACCAATTATCCAGTTTCAACAAAAATTAACATTTTATCAATATTTTTTCATCTATCCTTCCCCACACACTTTTCTTTTTTTCTTTCCTTTACTTCCTCTGTCTTTCCTTTTTTTCTTTCTTCCTTTTCTTCTTTTTGCTGAAAATTTTTCAAGAAAGTCTCAGATATGTCATTTCCCGTGTAAATACTTTAGTAAAAGGGCTCTAACAAGATTTAAAAAATAATAATAATAACCACTACACCGTTATTATACATAACATAATCATGAGTAACTGCTTACCATATGACACTGAGGCCATCTTCGAATTTTCCCAGCTGTCTCAAAGGTCTATTTTCCATCTGGTTTGTTTAAAATAGGATCCAAAAATGGTTCACACAATGCATTTCTTTGTTAGTTATGGTTCTTAAATCTCTTTTATTTTAGAAGAGTCTTCTCCCTCCCCATTTCCTTTACTTTTTTCTTTTTATGCATTAATTTGTTATAGAAACTGGATCATTGGGGCACCTGGGTGGCTTAGGCATTAAGCGTCAGCCTTCAGCTCAGGTCATGATCCTAGGGTCCTGGGATCAAGCCCCTCATCGGGCTCCCTGCTCTGCGGGAAGCCTGCTTCTCCCTCTCACACTCCCCTTGCTTGTGTTGTCTCTCTCTGTCAAATAAATAAATAAATAAAATCTTAAAAAAAAAAAAAAGAAGAAGAAGAAAGAAAGAAAAGAAACTAGATCATTTTTTCCCCTGTAGAATGTCATCCATTCTGGATTTGGCTGTCTCCTTGTGGTTCTATGACTTGTTCTTCTATCCCCTGGAAATGGTGGCTCAACTTGGAGGTTGATTAGATTCCGTTCTGTTCAGTTTTTTTTTTTTTTTTTTAAAGCAGGATAGCCATTTTAAACCTTAATCTGCTTTAGTTTACTATGCTCTTGGACTCTGCATAATTTCCTTCTACATCTTTTTTGTTTTAACTCCTATTTTCTATAGTATTTTATTCTGTTAGTGGCTACCCAGCCACCTATTGGCAGAGTTGAGAATAGAGCCTAAATCTTTCTAGGCCTCATCCGGGGCCCTTTTCCATCACAGAATGCCTCTGGAAGGAGAAGAGCTCCCTTTTCCTGTTTCTCACATCCACCATAATCTTTTGAAATTAGAACCCTGCAGTAGTCTTGGAAGAAGTAAAGTACCACTCTCCCCAGTCAGGGTCTCATAAAACCCACAGTAAAGGCAATATTTATGTTGTTGTTTCAGCTGAAAATTTTCTTTACCGTGCAACATTACTTTCACAGTATTGAACAAAACTGAATGCTGGGCCAGCAGAAAGCAAGCTTCTTACAATTGACTAGCATTCTTTTCATTTTCTCCTGTTTAATTTTTCAGATCAGCTTGTCATATTTTTACTGTGACTGTCTTAATTATTCTGCCTCTCCCTAGTGTTAAAACTCTTCTCAAGACTGGCAAAATGTTGATAATTGTTAAAGTTAGATAATAAGTAATGGGGTTTACTGTAATAATCTCCTTTATTTAAAAAAAAATATTTATTTATTTTAGAGAGACCATGGGGTGGGTGGGGGAGAGAGAGAGAGAATCTCAAGCAGACTCCACATTGAGCTTGGAGCCTGTCAAGAGGCTTGATTTCATGACCCTGAGATCACGACCTGAGCCAAAACCAAGAGCTGGATGCTTAACCTACTATGCTACCCAGATACCCCTAATAATCTCCTTTAAAATAAAATAATAAAGCTGGAAAACAATTATTTTTTCTTCTCTCATCATGGCTAAACCAAGTGTTCAGAAGATAGCAAAACCTGAACCCGGGTTATTGTCACATCGACTCAGAGGTTTTCGAAGTTGTCTTTTGACTTGATGGCTCAAATAAGCCTAGGCCTTTTCTGATATAGAAAGGTCCCTGCATTTGGTGCTGTTTATTATACCTGAAGTCAGTCATTGTGATTTTAGCCTTGCCTCTGTGGAAGCCCTTCTATTATCAAAAGCTACTACACACTTAATGTTCAAAGACACCCTGTAATAGAAGAAGTCAATGTTGTTCTAGCTCAGGGGGATTACTGCATTGCTGAAGAGCTGAGGGAAAGAGAGTACAAGACACTTGTCTGAGCCCTGCATGGTTGTACTGAAGTGAAGTAATAAAACTCATCAGGCACATTTTTTTTTTTGAATGAAAAGAAATGTAGCATTTTGTATGCAATTATGGATCTTTAAAGGCAAATAAATGAGCATTAGCGAAGCAGGATAGCTTCTTTACTGAAACTGAAGAGCCTTAAGACCACTTTGGGAAGAAACTCACCAACACCGTACCCTAAGTGTAGCTAAATTTTGGTGAAGAATAATTCAAGAAATAAAAAGCTGTAGGTAATCAAGTGGTTCCTATCCAAAGACTATTTCTTGGGTTCTGGGACGTTCTTCTACTTCTTTTTGCTTGTTCGTTTTTAACTGCTATTTTACATGGAATTTTATTCTGTTAGTGATCCCTTCAAAATCATGTAGCTTTACACTGGGTGAGTTTGGGGCAAACCTTATCTTCTCCTGAATCATATTAAGCCTTTTTGGCCAGATTCAGCTTCTGAATTTCTTTTTTTTTTTTCTTTTCTTTTTTTTTAAAATATTTTATTTATTTATTTGACAGAGGTAGAGACAGCCAGCGAGAGAGGGAACACAAGCAGGGGGAGTGGGAGAGGAAGAAGCAGGCTCATAGCGGAGGAGCCTGATGTGGGGCTCGATCCCATAACGCCGGGATCACACCCTGAGCCAAAGGCAGGCGCTTAACTGCTGTGCCACCCAGGCGCCCCAGCTTCTGAATTTCTAATATCTAATTGCATAGATTAAATTCCATTATAACTAGCATGGTGGCATTTTTTAGTTGTTTTTGTAACGGTGTCATGAAACAAGGAATGAGAGGCCAGAAGTCATAGTTCCATTTCACAAATGAGTAAAATAGGAGAGGTTCGGTGTAGTTTTCTTTTTTTTTTCTTTTTTTAAGATTTTATTTATTTATTTGACAGAGACAGAGATAGCCAGCGAGAGAGGGAACACAAGCAGGGGGAGTGGGAGAGGAAGAAGCAGGCTCATAGCGGAGGAGCCTGATGTGGGGCTCGATCCCATAACGCCGGGATCACGCCCTGAGCCGAAGGCAGACGCCCAACCACTGTGCCACCCAGGCGCCCCTCGGTGTAGTTTTCTTATTATGATTGTTTATCACTTTGAGGTGGGGAGAAAGTAAACAAGTTAAAGGAAAATGGCAATTTGCATGTTGGATGAAAAATGACAAAGTGCTAAGACAGCTGATCTCTTTTCTCTCTTTGCCAACGTACCATATCCAGAGACTTCCATTGGTAGAGTCAATCTTCTATGGAGAGACCATAGAAAACAAGCATGGTCCAGGATTACTTATTGTGACCAGAGCAGCCAAATGCTTCAACCTATTCAAAGATGAGATGTTTGATTAACTAGAACCCTTGTGTTGAACTTGAAAGAACTATACTTTCCCAGCATTTTTACTTAAATGAACATAAGTTTGCTGAAATTAGAGATTCAGAAATATGTTTTACATTTGGACAAGAGTTTATAACACTGCCTTACCTCAAAAATGTATTATGTGGTGTTAAAATATTCATATTAGGATTTAAAAGTATTTCAAGAAATTCCTATAACTACTCATCAGCAGAAGTTATCATGACTGTTAATATTTATGTTTCCCGGTGTTTTCACTCTCATTCAGTGTTTCTAATTGCTGCTGGGCATGTTACAAAATGAATTTAATAAATAAAAAAACTTGGATTTCATTGGCTTGAATTTTAGTTTTACAGGTATTTTACCTTTTACCAATTATGATTTTCAATATGCAGCAGCAGGACACTATGGGGGGTGTTTTCCAATGCAAAACAGGGAAATCAGAGATTGAATAAACCAGTTCCTGTGAAGTATAAAACTGGAGTCCTACAGCAATGGAATATTCTGCTACATATAACCAGCACGTATGTGTGTATATACACATATACATGCATATAAATTTATATATTGATATATTTGTCTTAGTAAAATCATTGGGACCTCTAAGAGGGGTATCAGATGGAACATTTGGGGATTCTTATTAGGAATGTTGAATCCTAGTGAACTTAAGCCCTGGTGAGTAAAAATAATACAATGAAAGTATAGAGAATTATTCTGTATTATCAACGAACAGAGGCTAGGAAGGGAAAACAGTAAGCCGAATTTTGTTTATATTTCAAATAGCAATAGATGCTTTAAGAATTAACTAAAATCTTCACAATATTTAGTTTCTACAATGTATGTTTTACTATTTTGTTTGTTGCATCAGAAACCCCTAAAATGGAAGGGGTTCAAATAAGAAAGAGAAAGAGAGACAAATCAAGAAACAGGTTCTTAGGGGCGCCTGGGTGGCTCAGTTGTTAAGTGTCTGCCTTCGGCTCAGGGCATGATCCCAGAGTCCTGGGATCGAGCCCCACATCAGGCTTCTCTGCCGGGAGCCTGCTTCTTTCTCTCCCACTCCCCCTGCTTGTGTTCCCTCTCTCGCTGCTGTCTCTCTGTCAAATAAAAAAATTAAATCTTAAAAAAAAAAAGAAAAGAAAAGAAACACGCTCTTAATTATAGAGAACTGATGGTTACCAGAGGGGAGGTGGGTGGGGGGATGGGTTTAAATAGGTGAAGGGGATTAAGGAGTGCACTTGTCATGATGAGCACCAGGTGTTGTATGGAAGTGTTGAATCACTGTATTGTACACCTGAAACTAATATTATACTGCATGTGAACTAACTGGAATTAGAATAAAAACTTAAAAAAAAATGAAAGGGACTCTTTGCAGAAGAATTCAGAGAAATGGAAATATATATTGTATGTCCAACCCCGAAGGAGGAGCTATAAGAGGTAAGCAAGACAAGTGGGTACAAGTGCTGAAAGAGGGCCTCTAGACATACCCCAAGTGGTTTTGAGAAAACCGAAGATCTTAGCCTAGGATGAAAAAAGCAATGGGGAACTGGGCAGGAAGCTTTTTTTTTTTTTTAATTTTTTTAATTTTACTTATTTATTTGACAGAGAGTCAGTGAGAGAGGGAACACAAGACGGGAAGTGAGAGAGGGATAAGAAGGCTTCCCGCTGAGCAGGGAGTCCAATGCGGGGCTGGATCCCAGAATGCTGAGATCATGACCTGAGCTTAAGGCAGCCACGTTGATGACTGAGCCACCCAGGCACCCCCAGGGCAGGAAGCTTTAAGCAGCCTGAGGTTTGGTTCCTTCATGGGTGATGGATTTAGGTGGTGGTCCTCAACTCTGGCTGCACATTAGAACCACCTGGGGAGATTTTTCAAAACACCTATGCTAGGCTTGTATGACTAGGTTGAAGTGGGGTCTGAGCATTTTAAATGCTCCCAGGTGTTTCTGTTGTGCTATCAGGGTTTAGAACCACTGACTTAAGGTTTTGCTCACTTAATATCTTTATTTTTGCAAGTTCAGCATCAGAAGATTTTTCTTGCTAGTTTATTATGTGCAATTACTATATCCTGCTGTTACATGACTAAGGATCCCTTAGTTCTGTGGATCACAGTAAGTGTACTTCTAAAAAAGAGCTAAATTAATCACTACACCCCATTTTAAGATAATATTTAAAATAAGCTTTAAAGAAGTAAATACTCAGAACCAATCTTTCTCACTAATCCCTAATTGTTATCAATTGATGTTATTCTCTGCTTGGTTATTTATAGTCAGACTTCCTTAAAAAGTTGCCTTCACTTTCTAAACCTTTATCTTCGAAATAGACGTCTTTATATTAAACACTAGTGTAGTCTTAGAAGACTGTTTTCATCCAAAAGATGAAACTTTTTGGAAAGAAAAGTGAAATATTTGTCCATTTCCCATACCTCTTTAATTTTTTCTTTTATATCTTCTGCGGTCAAAAATGTAATGCATTTTTTTCACATTCACAGTCATAAAACAGATTTATCTCCAATATATCTGCCATATAAAAGAATGCAGTTATTAGCTACAAAACATTACATTTTAAATTTTTTAAAGATTATTTATTTATTTGAGAGAGAGAGAGAGTGAGAGAGAGAACACAAGCTGCGGGGGAGGAGCAGAGGCAGAGGTAGAAGCAGACTTCCCACGGAGCAGGGAGTCCCGGGACTCTGGGATCATGCCCTGGGCCGAAGGCAGACACTTAACCGACTGAGCCATCCAGGTGCCCGAAAACATTACATTTTAAAACAACATCTAGTAAAAGAAATGATAAAGTTAGAAAATTACCATTTTGCCACCATCATAGAAATAATTAATTAGGACTAGAATCATCAGTTAATGTTAAAACCGTTGAGTTCAACTTTGAACAAGATATTTACTTCATTTTAAAGTACTTCCCCAAAAATTACAATAACAAAGGGAAAATTAGGGGACCTCATAGTGGAGAAACCTGGTGGACACTCCCTTAACCAAGAAAGAACGCGAAAGAATGGACAAACTTGTGTCTTGTGCCTCATGATGTGGTGCACTCAGAAAGACACGACATCACCTATGTAGTATTCCTGCCAAAAGTGCATAGCCTGAAACTAATCATAAAAATGAATCAGACCAACCTCAAGCAAGGGACATGCTATAGTTGGCCTGTGCTCCTCAAAATTATTTATGTTGGGAAAGGTCGAAAAATTCCAGATTAAAAGAGATTAAAGAACACATCTCATCTAAATGCAGATCCTGGATTAGACTCTGGATAGAAAGGATAATTATTTTTTCTATAAATAACTGGAGGGACATTTGG
This sequence comes from Ursus arctos, assembly GCF_023065955.2. Classification (NCBI taxonomy): domain Eukaryota; kingdom Metazoa; phylum Chordata; class Mammalia; order Carnivora; family Ursidae; genus Ursus; species Ursus arctos. The sequence continues at coordinate 21,255,105 of NW_026622775.1, forward strand.
GTGGCCCAGTCAGTTAAGTGTCCGACTCTTGACCTCAGCTCAGGTCTTGATCTCAGGATCTTGAGTTCAAGCCCCATATTGGGTTCTGTGCTGGGTGTGGAGCCTACTTAAAAAAAAAAAAAAGAGGATAACTGGAGAAATTTGTATATGCATTGTACAATACTGCATCAATGTTAAATTTCCTGATTGTGATCATTGTAATGTAGCTACATAATATGAAGTCACTGTTTTTTATGAAATACATGATAAAATTATTTAGGGGTGAAGAATCATGATGTCTGCAGTTTACTCCCTAATCTTTAATAGTTTATCAAAAATAATAATAAAATTACAGTAATTACATATATATTAAGAGACAGAATGGTAATTAAATTGTTAACAATTGAAAACCTTGGTGACAGGTATAAGGAAGTTGATTTTACTCTATCTGTAGCTTCAAAACAAAACATTTGGGAAGCCCATATAAGCAGAATACTTAATAGCCTTGTAAAGAGACACATACAGTTTTGCAAAGGTCTCTAGTATATTTTCTTTTTTTCTTTACCTTTTCCTTTTACTCATTTTTAACTGCTTTAACAAATATTTAATGATTTATGAAAAGATGATAGAGTTAGGAAAGAGCTTCCTCAAAGTAGATCATTTGAAAATTGAGAAATCCTTTTATAATCCCATAACCATCTCCTAATTTACTAGTTAAATAAATTTAGGAGTTTTGGTAGTTAGATTATTCTTTGTTTTTTTTTTTATTGTAGTAAAATGTACATTAAACTTATCATTTTAGCCATTTTCAGTGGCATTAAGAACATTCACATTGTTGTACAACCATCATCCTGTCCCTCTCTAGAACTTTTTCATCATTGTATACTGAGACTCTGTACTCATTAAGCAATAACTCCTATCCATACCTTTATATAACTTTATATTCTGAATATTAATCTCTTATCACATGCAATTTGCAAATGTTTTCTACCATTCTGTAGGTTCCCTTTTTACTCTTTGATGCACAAAAATTTTTAATTTTTGTGACATCCAGTTTGTCTATATTTTCCTTTGTTGTTTGAGCTTTTGATATCATAGCCAAGAAATCATTTCTGTTTTGCTTCTTAAAGTGGTGAATAGCCATAGATGTTGTGTGTGTGAGTGTTTTAGAATAGGAATGATAATCCTGGTTATTTATAATTTCTGGAACGTGCAACCCATACTTTTTGGCCTCAGCAGTGTGTAACTTCAAAATGAAATTATATTTCCTTTTTGTAGCTAAATTATCACTGATTCATTTGCTGAAATGTAGTCCTTTTACGTCTTCCCCCTGCTATTTCTAGAAATTTCTTAGGGGATTTCCTCATGTGCTCCAGAACAGATCACTTAGTTTTTTGCTCGTTTTTTGTTTTGTTTTTTCCATTCAAGCCTCTTCCTTTTGCCTGTGCTGCCAGTGACCCTCGTGAAACATCCATTCTGCTGAGCACAGGAGCGTCCAAGTGTATATGCCACTGAAGTCTCCAGCTTGCCCTCTGACCCAGAGAAATGGGGAAACTTTACCCCTCCCTCATCCCTGATCCAGGTGTCTTGAGCTTCTTGGCACAGACGCCTGTCTTGACTTTGCTGCCCCCAGGCAGACACTGCGTGTGGTCCTGCAGGCGCAGGAAGGGAATCCCATGGGCCATGTGCTGCATCTCAGGATGGGAACCTGAAGTTCTGTTAAGTAAAAAGTTATTCTAACGCTTATTAAAATAGTAAGGGAGTCTTTATTCAGGACTGTTGCAACAGGTGTCTAGACTATTGCAATAGGGGAGAGAGGTCAGGCTCATCTCTGAATACAGCAAGGACAAACGGAGATTCATAGCCAAGAAACAGAGTGGGAGGGGTCAGTGGATGGAAAATTACTAAGAGGAGACATCAAAGGTAGGGGGATTGTTAAACTGACGGAACAGCATTCTTGCTGATGGCAGGCCAGGGTGATCAGGTATAAAGTGTGGGAGTTGAGGAATCTGATCAGATACCAAGTGATGGGGGATTATCTTTAAACTGACTTAGCAAGATTCATCCTATAACTGGGTATTCAGGCCCAGCAGGGATAGGGGGCCAATGCCAAGGCCTAGTTAAGAAGAAGGCTCAGAGGGGGCGCCTGGGTGGCACAGCGGTTAAGCGTCTGCCTTCGGCTCAGGGCATGATCCCGGCGTTGTGGGATCGAGCCCCACATCAGGCTCCTCTTCTGGGAGCCTGCTTCTTCCTCTCCCACTCCCCCTGCTTGTGTTCTCTCTCTCGCTGTCTATCTCTATCTCTGTCAAATAAATAAATAAAATTAAAAAAATAATAAGAAGAAGAAGGCTCAGAGGAGCCTATCTTAAAGTTTGATTAAGAAGTGAATCTTGGGGCACCTGGGTGGCTCAATCAGTTAAGTGTCTGCCTTCGGCTCAGGTCATGATCTCAGGGTCCTGGGTTTGAGCCCTGCATTTGGGTTCCCTGCTCAGCAGGGAGTCTGCTTCACCCTCTCCCTCTGTGGCTCCCCCTGCTTGTGCGCGCTCTCTCTCTCTCCCTCAAATAAATAAATAAATAATTGTTTTTGTTTTTGTTTTTTTAAAAAGAAGTGACTCTTTTCCAGTCCCTCCTCTTGTTCCAGGAAAGAAGAGACATTGTTTCTTTTATTAGACAATATAAATCCATTTTTCATTAGTTGGCTTTTGTTCCTTCAGGACTAACCAAGCCATCTGTTGAGACTTAGTAGTAGGGCAGCCAGTGGAAAAGATTTCTAGATGTTGGGCTTGAAACATGCTTAGATGGTGGAGTGAGAACAGCAGTGGCAATCTGATGGATTTCCTGGTTTGCGGTATGAATATATTTGATAATAGCATAAACACCAGTGTCACATTTGTGGTTATTTCCTGAAGCAGAGCATGAAGATGCGGGTTTTCCAGTGCTGAGTGGTTCACACAGCAGTTGCTCCAGGCACAAAGGTTGCCCAATGTCCAGCTTCAGCTCGAAGGGCTTCTTTAGAGACAAGCTAACATAGAATCCCTGTAAAAATCTGGGTAGTCAGCTTTTTATTCTCAGTAGCTCTAATGCAGGAGGGTGGGAGAAAAATTGAAAAAATTAATTTGGAGAGTTATAGGCAAATTGAAAATTTGGTAAGGACTGACAAAATATGCAAGACAGCAGGATCCAGTCCAATATGCAGAGATTAAAAAAAAAAAGACGACAAAGACTAGAACCTGAATCTGATAACCCACAGACGAAGGCTATAGTTTTCTTATAATTTATGAAACACAAATATTTCCTATAGTTTATGAAACATGGAATTTCTCTCTTTAGTCACCTCTTTTTTTTTTTTTTTTAATCTCTACACCCAACATGGGCTTTGCTTGAACTCATGACCCTGAGATCAAGAGTCACATGCTCTACTGACTGAGCCAGACAGGTGCCCCCTAGTCACCCTCCTTTTTGATTCTTGTTTACAAAATAAACCTGGTCTCATCAGATTTGGCTTGATTATTTACCTAAGTACAGTGTCAGTGTAATTGGCCACAAAGGCTTTAAGTCTGTGTTGCTACAACTTTTAATAAGGGATCTCAAATTAGACTTTTAAGAACCTTTTGAGGATAAGAGGCCAAGCCAAGAACTCACCACCAAATTTTACCTGCAATACCTATAGACTTGGGTGCTTTCTTTTCTTCTCAATTTCCCCCAAATTATCCTAGGGTTTCTAGGCCCACCAGGAAGTGACTTTCCTTACTTACCTGTAAAACCAGGGACGCTGTAACTCTGGTACCAGGCTGGTTTTCCCAAGAGGGCTTTGTAAGCATCAATTCCATAAAGTCAAACTTAGTTTCTTAAAACTCTCTGGTCATATCTGATTCGATGCATGTTATTCTGAAATATGGCACTCCAGTCAAAGCTTGGTTATATAACTAATTTTTTTTTAAATGTAAGTTCTATGCCCAACATGGGGCTTGAACTCACAACCCTGAGATCAAGAGTCGCATCCTCTACTGACTGAGCCAGCCAGGAGCCCCTAGTTATGCTCTGTTACAAGGAGAACAGGTTCTTATGGAACTTATGTAAATAACTGTTTTGTCATGGAAATAAGAATACTCAAAAAGAATTTCTTAATTCTGGAGGGATCAGGCACAGAGAAAAAAATACGTGTTCAATTTCCGTTTATAAGAATATAATCACTAAATTGTTGTGGAATAGATATGTCTTAAGAAAAAAGAAAGGAGCACATTATATCTGGAATATAGAACATTAAAGAACTAGCAAAATTCCAAAGAAAAAGCCATAATCATCCTTAATTAGATCATTCAATCTCATGTAATTAATTCTTGTTCTGCTTGATCTTGGGTGGCAGTTTCAGGAACCTATCAGCTTCTCAACTAGAGTTCTGGATGTCCTTACTCAGTTCAGTGGTATGGTCTCAAAGTTTTTTAAACAATGGCACCAAAAAGCCTGTATCCTAGAGTATCTGTCATATTCTTTTCCATGGCTCTCTGAGACAATCACTTTTTGTTGAAGATGAAACATTCTGACCTATAATTGATTCCAAACACTTTCAAGAAAGTATCAGAATAAAGGAATAACTGTGAACAAGAGACAAAAAGGCCATGGTTGAAGATCCAATGTGAGTTAATTTTACAAGGGATTTTGGTTATTTCTGTAGCATGTTGTATTTAAAAATAATAACTGGAATTTTAATTGATAACATTATACTGGTCATATCACGGACAGTGAAAATATTGATAAATTGCTATGAACTTTGTACAGTTTCTGAAATATTTATCTTACTGACATTTGCCCATACAGATATAATCTAGGGAAAGTTAAGCATCCCTTCTTACTTGACACTCATTTTTTTTTAATGCCATTCAACATATGAATAACCCTAATTGTTTTTAACATCTCTCTTTTTACAAAGTGAAAGAACAAATTCCTTGTGATTTTCCATAGGCCCTCGTGGAAATCTCATAATCTGGGATCAATATTTCACTTAGGATTTGATTTTGGGAAGGCAAAAATGTCAAAAGCTTTGAACAGTTGATTAAATAAGGTCCTAGGTCACTGTGAGACAATCCTGAGCTACCTATTTAGCCAAAGTGACAATAAAATAATTCAAAAGTAACCATAGGTGTTAACCTGATTGATAAAAACCTTAGCTTTTAAAAAGTGAGAAGACTTGGTCCTCTTAAATAACCGAGGACATGATAAAGGTTAACCTAAAGCACAGGGAATTACTCTGACAAGACACAAAATCTTGATTTCCTAGGCATATTATTCAAAAGGTAAAGAAAAACCTTTTACAATCTCTTATCAGGAGCAGACCAATAATCCAAGAAAACTTTATCATTTTTAATAGGGAGAAAACCAAAATCTAGTTTTGTATCAGTGTGCTTTTTCTATCACACACAAAAATTTAAAAAATTTTTTTTAATTTTTAATTTTTTAAAGATTTTTTTATTTACTTATTTATTTATTTGAGAGAGAGAGAACATGAACAGGGAGGAGGGCAGAGGGAGAAGGAGAAGCAGGCTCCCCGCTGAGCACAGAGCCCGATGTGAGACTCGATCCCAGTACCCTGGGATCATGACCTGAGCTGAAGGCAAACACTTAATTGACTGAACCACCCAGGTGCCCCATTTTTTTTAAAGATTTTATTTATTTATTTGACAGAGAGAGAGACAGCCAGCGAGAGAGGGAACTCAAGCAGGGGGAGTGGGAGAGGAAGAAGCAGGCTCCCAGAAGAGGAGCCTGATGTGGGGCTCGGTCCAGGACTCCGGGGATCACGCCCTGAGCCGAAGGCAGACGCTTAACGACTGAGCCACCCAGGTGCCCCCATTTTTTTTTTTTAAAGCCTTATAAATGAACCAGCTTTGACTTGCTGAATCTGAGGCAGCTTTGACCACATGAGATAAAATTCCTTTTCTAAGATTCCTTTTCTTCAAACCTACATTTTATATCCATTCAGTTTTTGTCCTACACTTTTCCTCTTTCTTATAGGACAAAATTACTCTTTTTCCCTTAACAAAAGCACATCCTACATTCCTTGCTTTCTTTTCATGCTAAGTTGTTTCTCTTTACCCTTATTATTTGTAGTAGTTCTATTTACATATACTTATTATAATTTTTAGCCATTAAATTTTAGCCATTTAAATTTTTTTTAAACAGAGAAAATAGGGAAATAGACAATTGTGAATTGTCTGTTGCATACCATAATTCTGCAGGAGATTGGCAAATTTTATGAGTATATTATTTGTATTAGGGTTCTTCAGAAAAATAGAACCAACAGGATATATACAGATATATGTATAAGAGAAGATTTATTATAGGAGTTGGCTCATGCAGTTATGGTGGCCAAGAAGTGGTATCTACTATCTACAAATTACAGAACCATGAAAGGCAGTGGTTTAATTTAGTCTGTCTTAAGACCTGAAAATTAAGAGACCAATGGTATAAGTCCCAGTCTAAGTCCAAAGGCCCAAGAACCAGGAATTCTGATGTCCCCAAGAACAGTAGAAGATGGATGTGTCAGCTCAAGTAAGAGGGAGTTTTCTTTTTCTTGCCTTTTTCTTCTATTTAGGCTCTTGTTGGATTGAATGATGCCCACCAGCATTGGTAAGGGCAGTGTTCTTCACTCGGTCTACTGATTCAAACGCTAATCTTGTCCCAGATACCCTCACGGACACACCAGGAAATGGTGTTTTACCAGCCGTCTAGATATCCCTTAGCCCTGTCAAATCAGCCATCACTCCATCTCACAATTCTTGTGCATATATGCTTCCTCATAGTACAACTTTTCAATGTGGCAAAAAGAACTTATTAACAGTCCCAAATTAATTTAGCTTCTCCATGCCATATAAAACTAGGAAGCCAAAACTATATAAACTTAAATTTATGCTTAGTGAGGAATGTTTCAGTAGTTTGTCTTACTTAGAAATGTAGATCTAGATAGGGGCACCTGGGTGGCTCAGTTAGTTAATAAGCATCTGCTTTCAGCTCAGGTCATCACCTGAGGGTCCTGGAACTGAGCTCCCTGCTCAGTGGGGGGTCTGTTTCTCCCTCTCCCTTTGCCCCTCCCCCTGCTTGGGCTCTATCTCTCTCAAATAAATAAAATCTTTAAAAAAAAAAAACAAAACATTTGGGCTAATTTCTGTGCTTTTCAAAAAAAATTTTTTAAAAAATTTCTATGTTTCTGGGGCGCCTGGGTGGCACAGCGGTTAAGCGTCTGCCTTCGGCTCAGGGTGTGATCCCGGCGTTCTGGGATCGAGCCCCACATCAGGCTCCTCCGCTATGAGCCTGCTTCTTCCTCTCCCACTCCCCCTGCTTGTGTTCCCTCTCTTGCTGGCTGTTTCTATCTCTGTCGAATAAATAAATAAAATCTTTAAAAAAAAATTTCTATGTTTCTGATAGTTTTAGGAATATTTTATTTATTTAAGTGTGTATTTATTTCTAAGCCAATTTGAATAAGTTCCTTTATGGGATTTTGTGAATTAATTTGGTAAAACCATCTGGAGGTAGAAAAATATCACATATACATGACATATATACATGCATAAATATACACAAACATACAGACAGACACAAATAGAGATCAAATAGCTTTCACTGTAAAAATTTAGCCAGTATTAAAGTTTTAAATACTTGGGACACATTTTTGTTCTACTTTGTATTTTTACCTGAATTGTGTTTCTGACAAATGAGACAAGTTGAGTTTAACAACTCAATAGAGGGCTAAAGGACTTTACCGATACTTGTGGGGGAAACTAAGATTTTCTTTTGCTCTAATATGTAATTTTATGGAGCCTACAGACTAAATTTTAGGTGAGATGTCATTTAGGTGGGACATCAATCACTTGTTTGTTTACAAAGCTCATCTTAGTGGATACAATATCCAGTCTATTTATAATCAGCCTTTTTTAATCCTTGTAGCCTCAGGTAGTTGCTTCCAGGGTCCCTGAGTTTCTTAAGAGCCTCCAGTGGGGGCAGGAAGCTTAAAGTTCTAGGGATTATGGGGAGTTGAGGGCCTGGAGTGGGGCAGGGCAGGTCTGGAGAGGTGGATAGGGCGGTGGAGGAGGCAGGAGTTTGAAGGTGGACATAGCAAAAGGTTCAGGGGATGAAGGTAAGATTGAAAGTGGTGAAAGGAGTAGAGGTGATAGAAAAGGAGTGGTCTTAGGTGTGCCAGTTAGGAGAGAAACTAAGTTCCAAATTATCCTTTGTAAAATCATGTCAACTAGGAAGAAAGTGGGCAGAATTAGTGCCTTAGTGGTGGAGCATATAGTTAACAGGAGTTTGAGAAGGGGGCTTCAGTTGACTGAGACATTCCCATCCATGGGAGAAGCAAGATCAAATAGAGAAAACAAAGAGGCTTCACGAGGAACCAGGAAACAAATTTCCAGCCTAGGAGTCAGGAAATAAATCACACTTGAAACAAAGTGCTAGGAAGAAATTTCCTACCCAAGAATCAGGAGTGAATCTCCATTTGAAAGTTCCGGAAAGAACTTCTAGCTCAGGAGGTATCTTTCAAGCAAAAAAACCTGTGACTGCATGTAACCCAGCCTCAGAGAATATACAGAGAATACAGAGAATATATACTCGAAATCCTAAGAATCAAAATCTGCCCTTACAGTGCTCCAGGGGACTGTCATCCAAAGCACTGGCTTAGTAGTCAGACTCACCAACGGATCCCCAGTCAGTCAGGACTGAAGACAAAGGCTTCAAAGACGTGCACTTGGGATCCTGGGTGAGGGGTCCAGGGTCTGATGATGAATCAGATCCTGAGGGACAGCATCGTAATTGTTAGAGAAAAGGTTATTCTGACATCTGTTAAAGCAGTAAGGAATTATTCAGGACTATTGCAATTGGTGTCAAGACTGTGGCGATAGAGAGATCAGGTTCCGCTCTGAATACAGCAAGGATGATGGAGACTATAGCCAAGGAGCAGAGTGAGGAGTCTATGTGTGGAAAGTTACTAAGAGGAGATTTCCACAATGGGGGGATTCTTGCTGAAGGCAGGCCAGGGCGCTCATGTATCAAGGGTGGGAGAGTCTCTCTAAATGGATTTAGGACTCTTGTTACAATTGGACTACGTAGCCAGGCTGGGGGCCATAGTTCAGGCCTGGTCAAGAGGAAGGTCAGAGGAGTCTGCCTACGTCTAACCAAGGAGAGAGTCTTGTGAGCATCTGCACTTGCCCATGAGTATTCTGGTGCCAAAGGGAGAGTGACATTAAGTAGCAAATAAAGAGTACCATCAGAAGTAGAGAAAGAGACAATGGAAGAGAGGAAAAAGCCTTTTATGTTAGTAGCTTTAATGGTTCCCTTTTTTTTTTTTTTTTTTTTTTTTTTGCTTTTTGAACAAAGTGCTCTGCATTTTCATTTGTACCTGGCCCACAAATTGTGTAGCCAGTCCTGTATACAACCCAGGGAGCATGTATACACATGCATCCATTTTCTTGGGATTCTATTTCCTTGGGCATAAACTGGAGAAAAGTTGAGTCTGAAAATCCTTCTTGCCATAATCTGGTTTCCTGATCTCCCTGCAAACAAATGCTTGGATAAAGCCAATCAAATATCTTCAGAGAAAGGGATAACTTTTAGGCATGGGGCAGCTGAAATTCAGATTATGGCTGGAAATATTTTCTTTTTCTGGAGAGGCAAGTTTCCACCAATAATGAACTAATTTAAAGGACCAAGCAGAATGTTAACATCAGTTTTTGCGTTTGTGTAACTTGCTGATTCAGAGCGTCCCTAAGGGGTGATGCTATGGTCTGAATGTTTGTGTTCCCGCAAAATTAATACTTTGAAATCCTGGCCCCGAAGGTGATGGTTTTAGTAGGTGGGGCCTTTCAGAATTACTTAAGTCGTATGAGAGGGGCCCTCATGAATGGATTGATGCCTTGTGAAAGAGGCTCTAGGGACACCCCTAATCCCTTCCACAATGTGGGACATGAGAAGGCACCTACCGTGAACCAGGAAGAGGGCTCTCACCAGAACGTGATCATGCTGCTACCCTGATCTTGGAATTTCCAGCCTCCAGAACAATGAGAAATAAATTTCTGTTGTTTATAAGCTGCCCAGTTTATGATATTTGGTTATAGTCGCCCAGATGGACTGAGATAGGTGGGGACTGACTCACCTTATGTTTGTATCACTAAAAGATTTACCAAGATAATACTTCCTGGACAGAAATGAGGACTTGACCTAAGGACAAATTCCAATTCCATGCTCCCACTCAGAATGCAGAAGCAACCCCCCAATTTGCAGACTTCCAACTTTAAACAGTTGAACATCGAGCCTCCACTATCTCCCTGATAACAAAAGCTTTTGCTGCTGTAATTATTATACTAAAATTCTTTTATTTTATTTTCACCTGGCTTTATAGTGTGCACTTTGTCTTTGGCTCACACTTTTCTGCCCTTCTTTACCTTCTTACCTTCTTCACTTTCTCGTTTGTAGAGCAGGACAAACCTCATACCAGAGGTGAGAATGGGTAATTACTATTGAAAATAAAATTATTTCCTGATCCCTCCTTTATGTCTCCATTTTAAATATTTATAAAAATACATTGTATCTTAGTCTCTAAGTTAAACAGGATAACAAATGGATTCAAAGTCTAGTGTTTTCATTCTGAAAAATTACTGCTTTATGAAAAGTTCTTCTGCACGCATGTGCCAAGTGATCATTCATATCGCAGTCTAATCTTCCTTTTCCAGAATATGTTACAGAAAACTGCTCCTTGCCCCAAATTCATGCCCCAACATTTCCTTCTTTCTTCTTTATGAAACATTTCCCCATTTTAGCAGGTTTTTAACATTCTGTTGATATAAAAATCTGAGTTTTAAAGTTTTTATGCCTGAGAATGTCATTGGGTTTGACATTTCATTTTAGTTTAAAGACGTCAAAGCCGTCACCTCAGAATAGCAAATAGTGTTCTTTTAAAGAGCTAATACCAATAATCAATAGCGGTTCTCTGCAGCACATCGAGAAGTACTGCAAAGGCACATCCGAGTTTAGCAAACAGAAAACCATGGTACATTAGTGCTGTCTGCCCTGAGGGTGGGATGGGGAGTGATGGCACAGGTGCCAAATACTTTCTAACCCTCTCAGCTCAAAGGGAGGGTAAGGTAATGTGACATTTTCAAACACCACGGTGGAAAATAGCCTATGATAGGAACCAATTAAGAGTTTGAATTGAGAAGGCCTTTCTCAATGCCTCTAAAACCTCACGATGGCTACCCCTTGGCTGCTAATTATGTATTCTGCCTCCTTCCAGTTGGTTACCTTTTGATGCTTCGCCTGCTATTTTATATAACCTGTGATGGAATGGGCGATAGAACATATTATGTGTAATGCAAATCTGTCAAATGTGACTTTAATTGGGCCAGTTTGATTCATTTAATCGGCCCAAATACCTGTTCAGGGTCACGTATTTCTCTAGAATTTTGTAAGGGAAGAGGAAGAATAAACAGAGATCAAGACCAGAGGGTGCACATAACACGTGTGTTCACATTCTAGTTTACCGAATTTGTTCAAGCTGCTGGTGGTGACATGGTTCAGGTGGAAGGGAGAAGGGCAAGTCAGAAGTCCATGATAACTGCAACTTTCATGAAAAAACTAATAGAGGATGGGTTTAAAAGTTTGGGCAAAATGAAGCTTGTACTTTTTTGCTCTACCTATCTCTGATTACTGATAGTGAGCTTCAGGATATTTAAATTGAAGTTACATATAAATCTTCTCAAATGCCTTGGTTTATCATTTAGTTGTTACTTTAACTTATCATGACAGAGATGTTTATTTGACCTGAATTTTTGTAAAGTCTGGCATGAATCCTTTTGATTTGGAGACAGTGTGGGTACTCACAGCCTTTAGGTAACATGGCTGCAATTATACAGAGCCTGAGTTCTTCAGTGGATCTCTGCTGATTTTAAAGATTTAAGATGAATAGAGGAAGGAGAGGTCCAGTTTTACTTAAAGAGACCCCAGGAATAAAAACCTAGGTCAGGTTCTATGTAAGCTGCTTTTGACTTAACTTCAGTTCCAAGAGCTGAATTGGGTCAGATTAACCTCCAGGTTTGTGGGATTCCTAAAGGTGACTATCTTCAGAAGACTCAAATCAGGATAATCCTGGAAGTCGACAAACTAAGGAGAATCCTGCCTACTGAAATTGACCCTAAAATAGCTCTTCCCTCTCATGGCAACCTCAGTTTCCTCTAAGACTAACACAGAAGCAAGCTAAGCAATTATTAGATATCTAAATCAGTGTTGTGAGGAAAATATGAGAATGTACGTTGTGTTAAAGGGCATAGGGAATCCTTTCGCTGACGTTGTGATGGCTCTTCATTTCGTATCTTTGAGTAGGGAAGTGTCCGGAAGGAAACTCCTCAACACTAACCACAGTAGCTTCTGTGATGGGCAGTGATGCTTGAGAAATGTCGTGTTGTTTGACTCTCGGACTTTTTGACTATGTGTCAAAGTATTTGTATGAAATACTGCTGTGAGGGACCCTCATGTAAAGATGTCTGTAAACATTTTCATTCTCTCATAAATAATGACTGTAGGAAGAAAAAACCAAATAGTAGGAAGGACTTCAGTATCCTAAGTTGCTGTGTCCTGTCCAAATCTGCTCTAAAAGTCTCTATGGAAGAATCAGGAATACGATTTTATTTTATTTGTTTAAAGATTTTATATATCTGAGAGAGACAGAGACAGAGCAACAGAGAGCTAGAGCAGGGAGGAGAGGGAGAAGCAGGCTTCCTGCTGAACAGGGAGGACCACAAGGCCCTATCCCAAGACCCCGGGATCATGACCTGAGCCGAAGGCAGAAGCTCAACTGACTGAGGAACCCAGGTATCCCCGGGAATATGATTTTAACGACTTGGGTCGGTTTTGCATTATAAGTGTACAAAATGCTATGTTGAAAAAGCTTACTGCTCTGAATCACCCAATGTACTTTGTACATTTCTTTAGAGAAGAATAGTTTAGTTTTAATTATTTATGATAATAGCTCTCAGTGCACTAGTAAATGTCCTTGGGTACATATTTTGTAAAAGTAATGAAGTCTTTGTAATGTGAGCTTTCTCGTTAGCTATAAGCTGCCCTCTCTTTATTAAAGAACCAGGGCAGAAGAGTGTGTCTGTGTTTTTATATGAGTGTATATAAATTATCAGCCTTGAGATTTAGCAAGATGTTACTGAACTTCATCAAGAATTTCTTTTTTTTTTTTTTTTTTTAAAGATTTTATTTATTTATTTGACAGAGAGAGACAGCCAGCGAGACAGGGAACACAAGCAGGGGGAGTGGGAGAGGAAGAAGCAGGCTTCCAGCAGAGGAGCCTGATGTGGGGCTCAATCCCGGAATGCCAGGATCACACCCTGAGCCGAAGGCAGATGCTTAACGACTGCGCCACCCAGGCGCCCCAAGAATTTCTAAAACTTATTCCTGAGTATACTCATTACTGCTGTCCTCCAATCACCCTCCTTCCCAACCATAACATTAGCAACCTGACCAGAGAAAATATCACCGTGTGGGAGATGAGCAGCCTGTCAGTTTTTTTGTTGTTGCTGTTTCTCAGTGTTTCTCATGTTGTTCTTCCTTTGTTGCTACAGTCTTCTGGTACTGTGATAAAACACACAGCAAGAAAGAATGTAAATCTACTCTATTTCCCTCCAACTTAAGTTATCTATACGGTAGCTTATGGGTAAGTCTTATTGTGTCAAGGAAACTTTTCTCTTTTCTATGACTTCTTTCTTCTACTCTTCTCCCTCTGTCTCCTCTGTGTGGGATTAGCTTTTTATTTCCCCTTTTAGGAAACTCCCACACACCAAAAGCAGAGAGAGCGTCCAGAGGGCAACCAACGTGTACACATCATCCATTTAGCTCACAACTGGAAGGGCTAAGACCACCAAAATTATAGGTTCTGCTTTCCACTTTTTTATAGCCCTCCGTAAGTGTCTAGTTAGAAGCCCAGCAAACCTTGATGATGGTAATCAATATTCACATTACAGTGAATAGAGCGAAACCCTGGCACACTTTGATTTAATATCAGCAACATTTGCTCTTTGCAGATAACCTAAAAGGTGCTGGTATGTTGTGGTTTGCAACAGGAATTTCTATTTCATGGGGGTTTGGTGAGTTACATGAGACGATGCCTTTCAAGTATTCTGCAGGGAAGACTCAGCCAACCCTGAAAGCTGGTGGGTGAGAGTCACTTGGCTAGTGAATAAACCTAGTCATATCTTAAATACTGATGTTGGAGATATGGAGACTCAAGAAGTCTCTAGATATAGCTCTTAAAATTTTACTATAAAATATTATTGCATTTAGGTTCCCATCACTCCATAGGCTCCAACACAGAAACCAAATATTAAGAAAGTTATATGTAAGTGCCTCATTTTCAAATGAGATTCCAAACAAATTACAGTTATTTGGACAGGAGAAGCAATTCCAGTAATATCCAAATTATCTACCTACAAATTAGACATGGCTTCTGTGTAAGTAAAGGAGACTGACCGATTTTGCTTAAAATGTTTCTGTCTCCAGAAAAAAGAGGCTCCCAGACACTAAATTTGAAGTAAAGGGATCACCAATGAATTAGAAGCAATAGCAGAAACCAGAGAACGTGATCATGGGCAGGGAACTCTTGAGGGGCAAATGCAGTGATCCATGAGACAACAGTGCCAGAACGGACATGTGGGGAACACACCGGACTGATCAGGCACCCTGCCACATGTTGATGGGCACAGAATGGAAGGCAGTTTCTTTCTTTCTTTCTTTCTTTCTTTCTTTCTTTCTTTCTTTCTTTCTTTCTTTCTTTCTTTCTTTCTTTCTTCCTTCCTTCCTTCCTTCCTTCCTTCCTTTTTCTTTCTTTCGTTCTTTCTTTCTTTCGATTTATTTATTTATTTGTCAGAGAGAGAGAGAGCGCACAAGTGGGAGAGTGGCAGGCAGGCAGGAGAAGCAGGCTCCCTGCCGATCAAGGAGCCCAGTGCAGGATTCGATCCCAGGACCCTGGGATCATGACCTCAGCCGAACGCAGATGCTTAACCAACTGAGCCACCCAGGCGTCCCTGGGGAGCAGTTTCTAAAACAAATGGCAATGCCATCTGCCCATCAAGATTGGAATGCCAGCTCATGGATGCAACAGAATGGACAATTAAAAATATTTTAATTAATCCTTCTAGTCATAAAGTTTTCTCTTTAAATGAAAGGAGACTTGCTGTTATCTATTGCCACGTGACAAACTACTCCAAAATTTAGTGGCTTAAACCACACAATTTTATTTATTTGCTTACAATTCTTATTTAAATCCATTGTTCATAGTGATTAGTTCATAATGCCTTGAATCTGATCAAGCCTTTTTTTTTTTAAGATTTTATTTATTCATTTGACAGAGAGAGTGAGACAGAGCACAAGCAAGGGGAGTGGCAGGCAGAGGCAGAGGGAGAAGCAGGCTCCCCTCTGAGCAGGGAGACTGATTCGGAACTTGGTCCCAGGACACTGGGATTATGATCTGAGCCAAAGGCAGATGTTTAACCGACTGAGCCACCCAGGTGTCCCTGCCATTTAGAATTTCTTCAAAATAATCAGAAGTGTGGGGTGCCTGGCTGGCTCAGTCAACAAAGCACGAGACTCTTGGTTTTAGGGTGGTGAGTTTGACCCACATGTTGGGAGTAGAGATTACTTAAATAAATACACTTAAAAACAAAATTATCAGAGGTGTAATAAAATTGGCTATTTATTTATACCTGTTGAAGCTAGGTGATGAATACATGGGGAAGTTTATACTGTTATCTGTATTTATATATGTTTGAGAAATCTCATCATATATTTTTTTAATTAGTGGAAACCACTAAAAGAAATGAAACATCATAGCCTCCAAACAGTATAACAGGAGAGGAGGATAGAGAGGGCCAGGGGAAAAACAAACCCCCCAAAACCAGAAAACGTTGTTAAGAAAACGTTGAAAGTGGGAAAGAAGGAAGAAAAAAAAGTTGCCCAAATAGTAGAGTCTCCTAGTAAGTGAAAGCTCGTCACTAAGCCTCGCATAGCCGTGTTGGAGTCTGTAAATCTAGCCTCTGTGGTGGAAGTACATTTTGAGCTAGGACGCTGGGTTCTATTCCTGGCCCTCCTTGTGGCAAGCCGTGGGGCTTCTTTGGGCCAAAGGTGTGCATGGATCCTCAGGCTATATTAAGAGCCCAGACATCCTTTGACCATTGGCAGCTTTGTGACAGCCGGCTGGAGATAGAGATTCAGTTTGCTGCCACAGAAGAAAGCCAAGCCAACTGGGTCACATGAGGAAGTAACCTGAGCCCTTTGCTCCAGCCTGATGAGCAAAGTTTCCTTTTGCTTGCTGCTGTGGTGGCTGTTCAAGGAGAGCCAAATGTGTATGACCAAATGAAACAGCCAATCCCAAGACACTGTTCGAAGAGCGTCAAGTCTTCTACAGACTTTTGAAATGTGATTAGGCAAGTTTCTAGTAAAAATGATTTGCCACCTGTTTGATTGAAAAGGAAGGAAATGGGGTGAATACCACAGAGATGGCCTCATCTTAGTGACCATATTTCCAGAAAGCATGGGAATCTTGACGAGGAAGAAAACCTTTCTTCACTCTCTCAAACATTGTTGTGATTTTAGCTCTTCTTTCCAGGTTCATCCTTTCAACAGCTTTCTAGTTATTTTCACATATGTTCTCTGTTTTTCCCCCACTGGATTCTTTTTTTCAAAGTAGAACTGTACTTATTGCCGTCTACTAAGCCCTGCATTTATTCCCGTATTTCTCACTATGCAGCTTTCTTACTGTATTTCCCATTTCCATTCCTGTTTCCCATTGCCCCCTAGCAAAACTTGGTCTTTAAAAAAAATATCTCCTCCTCTTTTCCCTCCGGATTTTTATATCTTATTCCCTCTGAAACTCTATTCTGTTCTTGTTCTTGTCCTCTCTAGTGCATATAATGTCCACGAAAGGATTAAGTAGCAAAACACTTTCAGAGTAAGGCCAGAATGTGTTGTGATGTGGAAGAACTTCTATATTAACTACTTTATTGGTTGAAGTTGTTGTCTCTTTTTATTCTCCGGGAGCATTTACTAGGTGCAATGTCCGGATTTTTCTTTGCTTTGTTCATAAAATCTCTTAGGGCTCTAAAAGGCAGGTCGTCTTTTCCTTTCTAAGTTGCTTCTCAATTCAATTATCTCCGTAAGGGGCATCTGGTTGAAAATGAGAAGAAAGAATTCAGAGAAAGACTAGATTGAGGAAAAAAAAAAAAAAAAAGATCTGTGTTATCTACCTAATCCCAGTTTGGGCTTTGATAAAGTCTTAGCTAACTTTTCCTGTGGGAAATGGAGCTACATCCGCACAGGTACTGAATAATACATTTTGATGATAATGGAGATCTAGAACTGTTCTAAAAAAGGAAAACTACGGGAAAGAAAGGGAGAAAAAGAGATTATTTTTTTAAAAGAGTAATAAAGGTCCCAGATAGCAGACCCACAAATTATTTGGGTAGAAGTAACTTAACTTACTACATCAACACTAACTACTTTACATATATTCATTGTTACCCTTCTTAACAAACTTATGGGGTAGGTACCATTATAAGCCCAACTGCAGGTGGGAAAATTGAGTCATAGAGAGGTTAGATCTCTTACCCGTGGTTACACAATTAGTAAGTTAGTAACCCTGGGATTTGACCCCAAGTCGTTTGGCTACACTGTTCATGTAATAACTACAGTAGCATTTGGCTTTTTATAACAATTAGTACTTGCTTTTCACAAATAAACCTTTAAATGAACTTTATTTCACCAATATTTGAGTAGAAAGGTCAGTTTCTAGATATGGGCAACCTAAAAATTTTGTGTAAACCTGATCACATTCCAAATCTTTGTTCATATCCATGATTCCAATAAAGTTGTCATAAAGAATGCTTGGGACACCTGAGTGTTGCAGTTGGTTAAGTGTTCGACTCTTGGTTTCAGCTCAGGCCATGATCTCAGGGTGGTGAGATCAAGTCCCAAGTCAGTCTCTGCACTCAGCACGGAGTCTGCTTACGACTCTTTCTCCCTCTGCCCCCCCTACCCCATGTGCATGCTCTCGAGCTCTCTCTCTTATAAATAATCTTTTTTTTTTTTTAAAAGAATGCTTAAAAAAAATAAGTCACAAAGTTTTCACTGGTAGCAGTAAGGAACATAAGACAATTACTAAATGATGGTTTTCAGAGAAAAATATTTTATGTGCAAAATTCTAAGTAAAACCATAACATAGAACATTATTCAAAAAATTTTAAAAAGCTAGAAAAGGCGTGCCTGGGTGGCTCAGATGGTTAGGCCTCTGCGTTCGGCTCAGGTCATGATCCCAGTGTCCTGGGATCAAGTCCTGTGTCGGGCTCCCTGCTCAGCGGGGAGTCTGCTTCTCCCTCCGCCCCTCGCCCCCTTCTCCTGCTCTCTCTCCCTCTCTCAAATAATTTCAAATAAATAAATAAAATATTTAAAAAGCTGGAAAAGAGGGGCACCTGGGTGGCTCAGTAGGTTAAGTAAACATCCAGTCCGACTCTTGATCTCAGCTCAGGTCTTGATCTCAGGGTTGTGAGTTCAAGTCCAGTGATGGGCTCCACGCTGGGTATGTAGACTACTTTAAAAAAAAAAAAAAGCAAGATATGAATCTGTTAAGGTTAAATTCTAAGAAATCAGAATGTATATACTGTAAAAAAAGAAGTCATTTTAAAAATCAATATGCAAGTTTTAATTTAGAGGAATTTTATTCTTTTTTAAAGTTATCTCACCCCCATCATGGAGCTTGAACTCACAACCCTGAGATCAAGAATCACATGCTCTTCCAACCGAGTCAGCCAGGCACCCCTAGAGGAATTTTAATATAGAAATATATAGCTGAGATAAATGTGCTATTGATGAAGGTATTTCAGGTAATTGCCATATGATATAAATTTACTAATGCTGATAGTAGTAAGGATAAAACTGAAGTACATAAAACAATGTAGGAATTATCTATCACTCAGAGAAGGAATTATCTGTGAATGCAAGATTTTGAATATGAGCCAGAGAAAAGTCTACTGAGCCTTACTGTTAGCTCTTTCTCCTGTGAGGCCATAGAAAAGCAGTCTGTCTTGTGTTGCTTACAGTGAATCGCCTATAATCATTTAATGGTTGGCAATGTATTTGCTGGGATAGCTGAGTGATTATCAATTCTTATACTATACAGACCAATATTCCATCTTTAAACTTTGGACATAGATTTCAGTTGACTGGGAGAAGCTAGAAGAAGCTGACCAAGTTGCTTTTCTAACATCCTCATGGCAGGTGCTATGGGTCAGTAAACTGATATTATATCTCATGGTTAAGTATCTTTTATTATTATTTTTTAAAGATTTGTCCATTTAGGGGTGCCTGAGTGGCTCAGATGGTTGAGTGTCTGACTCTTGATTTTAGCTCAGGTCATGATTTCAGGGTCATGAGATTGAGCCCCTCCTTGGGCTCCACTGAGTGTGTGTCTTCATCCCCTCACTTTCAATCTGCAGGTTGTTAGGTCTAAAATGAGTCTTTTGTAGGCAGCATATAGATCAGTGTTGTGTTTTATGCGTTCTGTCACCCTATGCCTTTGATCGGAGTGTTTAGTCCATTTACATTCAAGCAATTATTGGTAGATATGTACTTATTGCCATTTTATTTCTTGTTTTGTGGTTGTTTCTGAAGATTTTCTCTGATTCTTTCTTGTCTTTCTCTCTTTCATGGTTTGCTGGCTTTCTTTATTGATATATTTGGATTTCTTTTTCTTTATTCTTTGCAAATTTATTAGTGGTTTTTGATTTGTGGTTACCATTAGGTTTGTATATGACACCTGCATACAGAAGTCTATATTAAGTTGAAGGTTGTTTACGTTTGAACCTATTCTTTACTCCTCTCCTCCCCACATTTTAGGTATAAGGTGTCATATTTTACATCTTTTTTATTTTGTGAGTTCCTTGACTGATTTTTTACAGAAATATTCATTTTACTGCTTTTGTGTTTCCTACCTTCACATTGTCATTTTTGGCCTCTCCTTTCCTCTCAGAGAGTCCCCTTTAATATTTCTTGCAGAGCTGAGTTAGTGGTCATGAACTCCTTTAGTTTTTGTTTGTCTGGGTAACTCTTTATCTGTTCTTCTATTCTCAATGATAGCCTGGCTATATAGAGTATTCTTGGCTGTGGGTTTTTCCCATTTAGCACTTAAGATTTTATTTATTTATTTGAGAGAGAGAGAGAGACCACAAGCAGGAGTGGGGAGGCAGAGGGAGAAGGAGACACAGACTCCCCACTGAGCAGGGAGTCAGCCACAGGGCTTGATCCAGGACCCTGAGATCATGACCTGACCCGAAGGCAGATGCTTAACCAATTGAGCCACCCAGGCGCCCCCAGGTATTATTTCTTTAAATAAATTCTCTGGCCCCTTTTCTCTTTTCTTCTAGGACTCCTATTGTACGAATGCTATTATGTTTGATTGAGTCACTGAGTTCCCTAAGTCTGTTCTCATTTTGCATAATTCTTTTTTCTCTTTTTTTCAGCTTGATTACTTTTCATTACTCTGTCTTCTAGGTCATTAATTCACTCCTCTGCTTCTTCCAACCTGCTGCTCATTCCATCAAGTGTTTTTGTCATTTTGTTAATTGAAACTTTTATCTCTGCTATGCTATTTCATATCTCTTATGATCATTGCTTTAAATCCTCCATCAGACATGTTACTTATATCTATTTCAAGCAGATCTCTGGCTGTGGCCTTATCCTGTTCATACATATCGGATAAATTCCTCTGTCTTCTTATTTTGTTTAAGTCCCTGTGCTACTTCTCTATGTTAGGAAAATCAGCTATGTCTCCTGTTCTTGAGGGTGATGGCTTTATAAAGAAGACGTCTTATAGTGCCCTGCAGTTTAGTGTTCCCTGTTCCCCAGGGCCTGGCACTTCCTGGAGTGTCTCCAATTTGTGCTGTGTGTGCTCTCCTGTTGTGTCCTGGTTGCTTTATCTTTCAGGCGAGTCATCTGCAGAGGCTGTCTTTGCCTGTTGTGGGCAGTGTTTGATCCCTTGTCTGAATGTGGTGCAATATTGGTAGGGGTTTGGGCCAATCTTCTGGGGCAGGGGACCCACGGTGCAGGGACTGAGGCTAGCATGACTGGAAAGGGTGGTTCCACTGGAGTGTAGGGCATGAGTCTTGGTGTAAGCAATTTAGGTAACAAGTGTGGGTGTTGTGCTGGTTCCCAGGAGACTCTGTGCTAATGCTGAGAGGCCAGTGGGGGCGGTGGGGGTGGGGGAGGTGTGTGAGTGTTGCTGGGGAAATGGCACCTGCCAGTTCCTTTGTTTCTGGTGGGATTTCTTCATGAATGCTGCCTCTCTGGGACGTGCTTTGAGATGAACAACTAACCTCTCCACTGTGTGCCCCAGGCGCTCTTCAGATCTCTGTTTCCACACTGTAAGTCTGCGGGCTATTTGCCCTACCTCTTTTCCAAAAGCAGCCCCAATGTCCTCTGAGCTCTTCCAGAGCCAAGCACGCTGACCTGTAAAACACCAGGCTTTAAACCCCACTCTTTGCAAGAACTCACAAAATTCAGGACTTTTTGCTTTTCAAGCCGATTGCTATGGGGATTTGTTTTTCCTGTGCATTCCCCTGTGTGAAAGTCTGTCCCTTGCCCTTCTCTGTGACTGTGGCTCCTTCCCTACCACAGTGGGCACAATCCATTTGTCTCCAAGTCATGTCTCCATACTTACTTCCTTCGATATGGCTCAATGTGGCTTCTACTCTACCTTTAGTTGTGGAGTTTGTTTTGCCAGTCTTTAGATCAATTTCTAGGGTATTTAGGAATATGATAGTTATAGCTGTATTTGTGGGACGTAGCAAGTCTAGGGTCCTCCTATTCCGCCATCATCTTTCCCTGTGTCAGTACAAAATTGTTTTGATGTATGTGTATGTGTGCATGCCTGTTTTCTCTATTTTATATTATAAATATTCTGGAAATTTTTCTTTCTGACACATTAACTTTTTAAGCTTAATTTTTAAAAATTTTAAATAGACAATTTACATAATCCAAATTTTTAAAAATTTAAAAGTGTATACAATAAGGAATCTTTCTCCCTCTCTGTTCCCATTCCAACCCACCCATTCCCACTTCTGCATACAACCAGTTATTAAATTTTGTGTATCCTTCTGGAGATATTTTAAATATATACAAGAAAAACAATGTATAGATAATCTTTTTTCCCTTTTTCACACATGTGATAGTCTATTTTGCACATTTTTCACATTTTGTTTTTAGGCAACAATGAATCCTGATGATGTTTCTCCACCGTGGTGCTATCTATCCTCTCTCTTCCCATGCTCCCATTTCTCACCCTTGATATGCATTTACTCTGCACTTTTGTATGCTGGAAATACATTAGTCTGTTCACTGACTAGTTTAGTTCTTATTGTGCTAAATCTTGTACGTGTTTATCCACTCAATGTTGCCCATTTAAATGTAAGCTTCCAGCTGACGTAACAGATGCACTTAGGTCTTTTTTGGGTACAAAATCTAGCATAGCACCAAGAATAATTGTGAGTTTAACAAATATCTTTCATGACTCAACGTCTGATTTCTTTGCCATTCATTCAGTGTTTTGAAACTAGTTCTATCTACTTTTACTACTGTTCAGTTAAATAACATAGATTGGCCAGATTCTGATACAAGAGACATAAGACATTACTTTATTAAGTCAGTGTGATAGAAAAAGACATATGAAATAACTATAAACCTTCAGTTCTTTCTAATTGTATCTATAAACTCAGTTCAATCCTAATCAAAATACCGGTTAGATTTTTTTAAAGAACTTAATAAACATGTCCAAAGTTTATATAGAAAGACATATGTATAGCCAGCTTAATTTTTAAAAACAAGAATAAAGGGGTATTAAAATATAACAAAGCCTTTGTAATAAAAGCAGGATAATATTTGTGCAAGAACAAATCAATGAATGGAATAAAATAGATTGGACATATTAGACATAATAGAATAGAGCAGACAATAGATATATACCAACGTATACAAATTATTATTGTTAATTTTGTGGTACCACGAAAGAATGAAGAGAAGATAATTTAACATGTTTTTGGGGAAACTTGTTCTCTATATTTAATATTATAAGAAAATATATAACTGGATGTCTGCCAAAATCATGCATGGATTAAAGACCTCAATGTGAACTTTGGAAGTATAAAACTAATAAAAGAAAATATAGAAAACCATTCCTGCCCTAGGAGAAAGAAATAGCTCATTTTTCATTTTATTCATGTTAAAATTTCCAAATATATCAAAAGTAGAATAGAACAGGGGTGTCTGTCTGGCTCAGTAGGTAGAGCATGTGACTCTTGATCTCAGGGTTGTAGGTTCAAGCCCCATGTTGGGCATAGAGCTTACTTAAAAAAAAAAAATAGTAGAATAGAATAATGAACTCCACATAGTCATCACTCAGATTTTAAAATTAATAAGATTTTTATCATATTTTATTCTTCTATCCCCTTTTTTCATTTTTTTTACTTTACCAAATTATTTTAAAGCAAACCCAAGATTTTGTATCATTTTATTCTTCATAGCCTCCAGTGTACTCTTAAAAATATGGCTGTATTTTCTATGTGTGTCCATGATGCCATCAGTGCACCTATAAAAAATAGCAATCATTAGTTAATGACTTTTAAAATAAGATTTCAAAATGTAAAATATTGATGCATTTGATTATATCAAGGTTAAGAATTTCTCTTCAAGGAAGAACACAGTAAAGATATGAAAATGCAGAATGGAAGAGATATTTGCATTATCTAAAACTGTTGAGATTAGTATCTAAAATAAACAAGGAACTCTTGCAAATCAACAAGAAAATGATATCAAACTCAAAGGGAAAATAGCAAAGGCTACAACTGGCAATTTGTAAGAACGCAAATCCAAAGTCTAAGTATGTGAAGAGGTACTCAAAGTAACTAGTAGTTAGTGCAATTAAAATGAAAATAACAAAATATTACTTCACACGTTTATCCTCAAAAAATTTGGCTAGCTAATGCTAAGTATTGGTGAGATGTGTGCTGGTTGAAGTGTAGGCCGGTATAATTTGGGAGAGCAATCTGGCTCTACTTAGTTAAATTAAGTTTACAGTATTCCAGGATCCAGCAGTTCTACTCCCGGGTGCACATCTCAAAGAACTGTCACACAGATCCATTTAGCAATGTGTGTAAGGGTGTTTGTTAGAGGATTGTTTGTGATTATGAGAGGTAGGAGGCAATATGGGAGAGCGAAAAGATGAAATATAGAGTACCAATCTGCAGTTAGAAGCAAGGCAGAGATGCACACGTAGCCACATGTATGGACATTAAGATTACGGATGAGTAAAAAAAGAATGAAATTTATAATAGAACACCATTTGCTTAAGAATACTGAGCACAAAACACTGTACATTTTACAAAAGTACATACAGCCAAAATACACATTAAGTACATTAGAAATAGTTTCCTGGGTGGGAGGAGGAGGGGGAGAAGAAAGGGGAAATGGGAATGGAGTCTAGGGATAAGAGAATAAATAACTAGAATAAAAGCAGAAACTTTGCACATAACAGTGATGATAATGTACCATGTACTGAGGAACGTGATTAACTCGTCTTTCTATGCCCAGGCAGGGAAAGGGGTGGGAGGTGCATAGCAGAGACAGTGTACATATCTTTGGATGAGCCTAAAATAATGGTCACCTTTATCACAAGATTTGAGAAACTAAATCCAGATACCTGAAAAAAATCTCTCCTTCTGATTGAATCTCAATATTAGAAACTATTAAAGATTCTTTTGCAGAATAAAAAGGAGTCATAAAGTGCTAAAAAAAACAAACACATATTTCTGGGTGCCTATCAAAGGGTCACAGGAGCTAACTGAAGGGCTCACAATAGCCAAATTTGGAACAACTCAAGCAACTAAATAACAAACTAGTATCAGATTATAACCCAACACATAAGTATCCATAAGTCTATACTAATAGAAATAAATGATTGAGTACATTAATAAATGGGGAAGAAGACACAGATCTCTTCTGTTCGTATGCAGAATTCCATATAATTTGTGTAGAGCATAATTCCCCACTCCTTAAGCATGGGCTAATCACAGACTTCCTTCCAAAGAGGACAGTATGGAAAGGGGACATAAAGAGTGACTTTACAGTAGAGAACGCTGACAGAAACTACCTCCACATAGCGATCGAGGGCCACTGCAACAATCATAAATCATGTTGATAGTGTGTACCCTTAATATGACATGATGAAAATAGCACTGTACCCAGTGATCTTAACAACACCCCATAACCCCAGTCTAATCATGAGGGAAAAAATCAGAAAAATTCCAATGGAGAGGCATTCTACAATATACCTGATCAGCATTTCTCAAAAAAGGTCATCAAAAAGAAAGTCTGAGAAACTGTTACAGCCAGAGGAGCCTAAGGAGACACGAGAACTAAAATATAATTTGGTATCCTGAAACTGAAAAAGGATATTAGGTAGAAGGGTATCTAATAAGTATGGGCTTCAGATATTAATAATGTATCAATATTGGTTAATTAATTATAACATGTACCATATTAATGTAAAATGTCACTAATAGGGCAAACATGGGGTTTAGTGTGGGGTGGGGATGCAATGTGGGAACTCTTGGTATGATCTTCTCAATTTTTTTGTGAATCAGAAACTTCTTGGGGCACTTGGGTGGTTCAGCCGGTTAAGCATCTGCCTTCAGCTCAGGTCATGATCTCAGGACCCTGAGATCAACCCCTTTGTCAGGCTCCTTGCTCAGTGGGGAGTCTGCTTCTCCCTCTCCCCTCTCCCACTCATGCTCTCTCTCGTGTGTGCACTCTCTCTCTCTCAAATAAATAAAATCTTAAAAAAACAAACAAACACAACCATTCTTTAAGAAAAGGCCATGAAGGGGCGCCTGGGTGGCACAGCGGTTAAGCGCCTGCCTTCGGCTCAGGGCGTGATCCCGGCGTTGTGGGATCGAGCCCCACATCGGGCTCCTCCGCTGGGAGCCTGCTTCTTCCTCTCCCACTCCCCCTGCTTGTGTTCCCTCTCTCGCTGGCTGTCTCTATCTCTGTCAAATAAATAAATAAAATCTTTAAAAAAAAAAAAAAAGAAAAGAAAAGGCCATGAAGTCAGTGGTCAATGGACTACCTTATAATATGCCCTGATTCGTTCCTCTATCCCCCTCTATGTATAACAAAAAAACTTTCCTTTCCTCCCTTCTGACTAGGGAAGTATTTTGTTTGTTTTCTTTTTCTTTTTTTTTTAAGATTTTTTATTTATTCAATAGAGAGAGAATGAGAGAGAGAGAGAGAGAGAGAGAGAACACAAGTGGGACAGAAGGGCAGAGAGAGAGGGAGAAGCAGGCTCCCAGGGAGCCCGATGCTGGGCTTGATCCCAGGATCCTGGGATTATGACCTGAGCCGAAGGCAGATGCTTAACCGACTGAGCCACCCAGGTGCCCCTATTTTGTTTGTTTTCATGTTGTTTTTGTTTTTTGCTAAACACAGAAGAGATCTTTGCTCAGAGACACAGAAGGTTTTTCTTTTCCCCCTTTGGTGTTATGAGTGAGCTTGCTAAAGTTAAAAGCAGATGACTTAGCACCCTTGAGTAGATAATATAACTACATAACTAGTTGGAACTTGGAGAGACTTCCAAGGCAGCTGAGAAATGGCCAGTAGTATACACTGATAGTAGCTTCTACATGTTAGAACAGTGGACCCCTTCCTTTGCAATCTTCAAAGTTCAACCAATGCAATAACAATGATAGTTTTAATTGATCAGAAGTAACTACCATTGGAAGTCTAGTTATAGAATCTCTGAGCACAGCGTTCAGACAGGATTCCCTGTTGGGGCTTTCATCTCCAGCGCCTAACATGGTGCCTGGAACCCAGTAGGTACTTAACAAATATTCATTGAGTTGATGGTAATGTGCTCCTAGAGTTCAGTGCAGTCAAATCTTTGAGCAGAAGAACTGTGTATTTTATTAGGGGGAAAGTTGGACCATGTCACTTGAAAAGTATCTTTCCCTAAGTATGTATTAATGTGCTAGCATGAACTCAGAACTGGCCTATCAGGAATGCCTAATGTTTTCCTCAAGGAATCTTGAAGCAGTTGAATGTTACAATTTTTGTGTGTATTTTTATTAGCTACAGAACCTTGCCAATTCACTCATGCTAATCTGCAAGTCCTGTAATTATCACAAAAAAGTACTCTGGCAAATTAACCCCACTTCTCAATGCAAGCTTAATAGAAAAGAGTTATTTTGAAAGCTCAATGAATACTTTACAAAACACAGTGCAACACACTTATACTTTGAGATACAGCCTTAAATAGCTAAACAAATTCTTTGGCATTAAGTGGTTACATTTCCATCCTTTATTTTTTTTCTATTGACTTCATTTCTTAAGATATATCTGACTGGATGCTGGCAAAGGGTCTCCTGGAAGTGTGCAGCCATGGTGGAGGGGAGTGGAGGGAGCCCCATGTTTGTGAAGGAGAGTAGACGTCATGGGAGATACATATGCTTTGAACAACTCGCTCCACTGAAATATCATTAAGAGAGTAATACTTGGTTATAATCAGGGGTTACACAGTAAGACTGTGGGTTCAAAGTAACTAATAATTGCTTAGTATAATCTAAGACTCAGAAAGACCCACAATAGAATAACTACAAAGAAGTAAAATCAAAACACAGTCTTGGATGTTTTGATCACTGAAGCTGGAACAATAGGGATAACCATGAAAGCTTATCTCTAAAATAAGTTCTTGCAGGAGTCAGTGAGTGGAGACCAAAAGCAGACTCTTAGAAGAACTAACTTCAAAAAAGATTCTATATAATAAGGGTCAAACTGTTAGACTAAAATGCTGAAGACCTCCCAGGGATTCTAGGTCATGCCTAAACCATCAAGGTCAGCACAGACATTTCTAGAGACCTAGTATACTTGCTCTTCCAGCCTCAGCCCCACTCACAGCTCAGGTTAGGCATTGAAGTTCCCCACCAGCTGGTTGGACTGGGATACAGGACAGGCCTCTTTAAACGTAGAACTCCCTGGATACTGCAGTACACTGGAAGTCTTGTGAGAGCCAGTAAGTGCAGCCTGAGTGTCTAGGGAGATCAAACCTGGAGAGTGAGATAAGGAGAGAGTCGAGTCATTAGTCACCTCTTTTAACTAACTCTCTGAAGTTGGCTGGCTTCACACTAGACCTGGAGATTAATGGTAAAGAGATAGCTCTTGCAATTCAACTTCTGTTAAGTAGAAGGAAATTTAAAGCCTCCCCCGAGCATTTGCTTCCTCTTTAAATGCTTCAAAACAAATTTCAGCATCTGTAGGCTGTTGCTGGCTCTCATCTTGCACATAGTCCTTAATGGGGAAGAGGGAGAGAGCCAGGCATGCCCTATTGGACAGGGACCCATGGTTCTCTGGCTTTTCACAGCATTCTCCCTAAGGGAGAAACAAAATGACAAAAGTCATGGGACAAAATGGCAGCCCTGAGAGGTCATTACACTGTCAGTACACACAAGTTATTATGCTGAAGAGGAGAAAACTACTTGCAATTTTCTAAGGATAGCCTGGAGTTTGCCAAAGAAGTGCTTTTTGTTCAATTATCCCTTATAGACAAGGATACATATGTAAAAGTTAAGAAAATTCAATACTAAGAATGTTTTTTCTGGCTTTGAAAATTGTACTAATACATAAGCAAGATTCTTACTTCCAGAGCCTCAATTACTCAGTTACCAAAACATGATGTGGATAAGGTGACAAACCCCACTATCCATCCACCCACCTGCTCAAACAGAAATCTGTGATTCCTCTCTTCTCATATCCAATCCATTAGTCTCATTAATTCTCCCTTCAAAAGAGTTTAATTCATCCTCTCTTCTCCATTTCCATGGTACCATGCTGGTCTAAATCACAATCATGTTTCACCTTAACTATTACAATATCCTTAAATAGAGGTTAAATAATCTTACAATAATCTTAAGTAGAATTTACTCTTGTCTCTTTGTAATCTATCTCATGGCAGCCAGAGAATTTTTTAAGTAATCTCTATACCCAATGTGGGGCTCAAACTCATGACCCTGAGATCAAGAGTCATATGCTCTACCAACTGAGCCAGCCAGGCATCCCAAGTCAGAGGAATATTTTTGACACTCCATGAGATCGTGTCATTAATGAGAGCGTGTCATCTTCGATAGCTTCCTTCCAAGGCCATACATGATCTGACCCCTATCTACCTCTCAACTTCATTTCCTACCACATCCTGCCTGAATACCACTGGCCTGTTTGGAGTTCCTTGACTAAGCCAAGCTTCTACCTGCCTCAGGAACTTTGCCCTCATTTCCTCTGGCTGTAATGCTCACCTCCTATGACTGGTTCTTTTCTGTCCTTTAGGTCTTAGCATAAATGTCCTTTCCACAGATAGGATCTCTCTCACCAATCTGTCTCCTTCCCCAGTTATTTTCCCTTTACTAGTATCTCCTATTTATTTTGTTCACAGCATTTACAATTTGAAATTGTCTTATTTAGGGACACCTGGGTGGCTCGGTCCATTGGGCATCTGCCTTTGGCTCAGGTCATGATCCCAGGGTCCTGGGATCAAGCCCTGCTTTGGGCTCCCCGCTGAGTGAGGAGCCTGCTTCTCCCTCTCCCTCTGTCTTCTGCTCCCCCTACTTGTGCTTGCTCTCTCTTTGTCAAATAAATAAATAAATAAATCTTGAAGGAAAAAAAAGAAAGAAAGCACCCTATGTTTGTGGAAAAAAAAATTTTTTTTAAATTAAATAGTTGGGTAGGTCCACAACAAACTAAAACCAAATATAAGCTCATATTTTTATTCATATTTTAGAATAAAGGTACAGAAAGGTCAGTCTACTAAAGAATCTTGAGAAAGAAAGAGAGGCACAGAAAGAAGCACAGACCTGAAGCCACAGGGTCCCAGGAGGAAAGACTGGCCTTGGGTCTTGATCATCCAGTTCCATGTCTCATACGGTCTGGGTGTACTTTGCTTACGTCCTTGGACATCTATGAAGTGTCTATTGTTATCTGTTCTTAACTGACCTAATTTGAGAGAGTTTCTACTTCTGACAAGAGGAATGGGTGTTTCACATTACCATCAAAACCATCAATCAGGGGCGCCTGGGTGGCTCTGTCGTTAAGCATCTGCCTTCAGCTCAGGTCATGATCTCAGGGTCCTGGGATCTAGCCCCGCATCGGGCTCCCTGCTCAACAGGAGGCCTGCTTCTCCCTCTCCCTCTCCCCCTGCTTGTGTTCCCTCTCTCTCTGTCAAATAAACAAAAATAAAATCTTTAAAAAAAACTGTCAATCAGTACACACATATCTAATGGATGTCTATGTTTAAGACACCTGATAGACGGGATGAGGGCAAACAAATACGTATAAGAGGTTTTTATTGCCCTCCGGGAGGGTAAATTTAGCTGAGGGATGGCACAGAGATATAGGGAGTGTGATTAGCAGTGCAAGGCTGTATATGCTAAGTACCACATGACACGATTCTGTGAGTCTAGGACTTTTTAAGAATCAATTTTAATAGTATTTAAGGCAAAATGAAACTAGAGGCTGAGGAAATAATGGCTGCTGTTTCAAAAGAACCACACAATACTGAATTTTGACAAATTGCTTTTATCAGAATTATACTTTTATCTAAGTATTTAAGGCACATTTTAGCAAAATTTCAAAACTGCTAACCATGAGTCAAATCTATTCAGATTAATTAAGAATAAACCATTCTTGTGCTCTTTCCGAAAGCGATAATGACTATCTCAGAGTATCTAAAAAGTGTTTGGTCTTAACAAAGGATATATAAAGTCCCTGGCGTGTCCAAAGTGAACTCTTGGGTATTCTATCAAAACGGGCCTCTTGTTACCAATCACCTTAAAAAGGCACTGCCTGATACCGTCTCTGCTGACAAAACATTTGCTCAGAAAAGTAATCTCTAGAGACCTGTGTCTGATGTGAGTGCATGTAGGAACTAATTTTTCTGAACCACGATTTGTAGAAATACCATCTTCTAAGGATGTTTGCTCTAAGATCATCTCAATCTGAAGTAGAAATAAACTCTGTAAAGGCAACAAGTTTATTAGGATTTTTTAAAGTACATTTTTTATCAACACATGTTTAAAAGGAAACAAAGATGGGAGATGAGGAATAATTGGTTGTCTGTCATATCGTTGCATAGAAATCCAGCATATATATCATGATCTGCTATTTTGTTCCCAAATGACGTTCTCTGTCTTCCATCAGGTATACATGTTCACAGCATTTACAAGTTGAAATTGTCTTATTTAGGGACACCTGGGCATCTGCCTTTGGCTCAGGTCATGATCCCAGGGTCCTGGGGTCTCTGGACCCAAGACAGAATATGAGTTGGTAATTTGTGTTCATGTGCCAGTGCTGATAGTGCTATTGCAGTGAATGAATCAGTGGTTCTCAAACCTGAATGTGGACTGGAATCACCTGGAGGCTTGTTGAAGTACAGATCTACTAGGCCCCACTCCCAGAATGTCTGATTCAATGAGTCTGGGGTGGGCCTGAGAATCTGCATTTCTCTCAAGTTTCCCAGGTGCTACTGATGCCGCTGGCCTGAGGGAACACACAGAGAACTGAACAACCACTCTATTCATATAAGCTTCAGCCCTCTTACTAGTGTGGACTGTCCTGTTAGATAAACTCAGAGAGTGCACCGGAACTGTATGAGAAACAATCAGAGGTGGTTTTCTCATGAAACCTATTGCTCCAAGTCATACAATGGTGTTGAGGATTCTGTCTGTGATTCTGATTGATTTTTAGCTTCCTGTCTTCACATAAGGCTCCTTGCCTGCTGATGGTGGTTTCTTAGGTAAAGAGGCACACAGAGCAGGCACCAGTGAGATTGCCAGCAAGGAGCCATTGCAGATGAAAACCTCACTGAAGCGAAACAGATTGGTTCACACTGATGGCTCCAGTGACAGTGCTGGGCCAGTCCAGTTGTGGTGTTTGGAAAGGATTGCCCAAAGGAATGGAGTGCTGACGAGTGCTACAACACGGGTACACCTTGAAAGCACTATGCAAAGTGAAAGAAGCCAGTCCCCAAAGATTCTATTATATGACATGATTCTACTCATATGAAAGTCCAGAACAGGAAAGGCTATAGAGACAGAAAGGAGATTCGTAGTCTTAGGGCTGATGGGGGCCAAGGCGGGGGAGGCAAGCAATGGGGGAGGAGGTTAGCTAAAGAGTACAAGGTGATGTAAATGTTCTAATAATGGTGATGGTTGCACGTGTCCGTACATATACTAAAAACCTAGTGAGTGACTGCTGTGGTGTGTGATTTCTATCTCGGTAAAGTGCATACTTTATTCATTTTTATACCATGCTCATTGTCTTCCTACTCTCTAAAAAGCTTTTTTCAGTACTTGTGGGTATACGGACTGTCTCAAACACAAGGCAAGGCACTAATATTAATGGCCATATCTAAAAGCAAAGAAGGGATTCCCAAAATATGATTAAGCCTTTGGTACCTATTATTTTTATCCAAAGTGAAAGAAAAAAGGTATGAAAAAGTGCAAAAGGTATAAGACGGACAAAACAGGAAAAAAATTTCTGGCTTCTTTATAAGGTGATTTGTAAAATGTAAGTGCTCTAAGCATGAGACTTAGGAAGAAACCACCGAGGCCTCCACTCCAGGAAGCACAGTTTGAAGGGGAGCGTAAGGCTGGGGCCCCAGAAAGCACTGTATACATCCCTAGGTATAAAGATGGTGTTAAGGAGCTAAATAACATTTCCTCTCAAGGGTAACAGGAGACACTGGAAAAGAGGTAGGAGGAAAAAAGGCCCAGAACAATCCAGGCCTTGAACACAGAAAAAGAAAAGTAAAGGCTTCAGAAAATGAAACTCATCCCAGAAGCAAATTAGGTTAGAGTTCATGAATGTATTCACAAAACATTTTCTGAGGACGTATAATAGCCCCCAATGGTGTGGTCAGATACCATCCTGGGCTCAAGCAATATAAAGAAAAAAGATGCCACATCACCCCTCAAAGAGCTTATTATCTAGTAGGAAAACTGGACAAACCAGTGGTCACAGTACTTTCTGATGAACATTTTGATAAATGGTGCTTTGCAAGCCCAGAAGAGGGACCGGTAAATCATACTGTGGGCTCAGAGACAGCTTCCTGTAGAAAATAACCCTGGAGCTGCATTTGAAAGGACAGGTAGGAGTTGGCTAGCTAGAGAATGAGGGGATAGTGTGTGACAGCTCTGACTTAAGAGCAGCTGGGGACCCTCAGCTTTGGAAGTCACCATTGGCAGGGCTTGGGTCCTCCATGGTCCCAGCATCTGCAGAACAGATCTACCATGGCTCTAGATTTCCCTGGGGAACCCTGACCCATGGGATCTGGTGACACCACCTCTTCCTCTTATTCCTCCCTCCTGAGGACTTGCTATTGGTAGTGGCTTGCTATTGTTGTTCATCTCTGGTTGCCTCACCATCTCAACTGACTTCTTAGTTCTTCCATCACCTATGTAACCAATTCACCAAAATAAATGTCCTCTGGTCCAAAGACAAAAAAAGAGCAGGTGGGAAGGCATAGAAACAACCCGTACCATTTCTGACAGGAAACTGCGATTAACTGTGAATGGCTGGGGTGAACCATATGTGTGAGAGGAGAGAAACAAATAAAATAAGACAAGTATGGGGGCGCCTGCGTGGCTCAGTCCGTTAAGCATCTGCCTTCAGCTCAGGTCATGATCCTGGGATCCTGGGATGGAGTCCTGCATTGGGCTCCCTGTTCAGTGGGGAGCCTGCTTCTCCCTTTTCCTCTGCCTGCTGCTCCCCCTGCTTGTGTGCACTTGCTCTCTCTCTGTCAAATAAATAAATAAAATCTTAAAAAAATAATAAGACAAGTATGGTGTTAGTGCTAAACTGAAAGAAACAGGGAGTCATTGAAGGATGAGGCAGGGATCTGATTAGCATTTAGTAAGATCACCTTGGAAGCAATGTAGGAAATGGTTTTATTGGGATTGGCCATGGGCAAATCAGTGGCAGAAGAACCATTTAGGAAATTGTTCAAATAAATCCTGGTGAGGGATGATGCTGGCATGGAGTAGGGAACCGTTCTCAAACATTTATTCTCAGGAGGCTTTCACATTTTTAAAAATTATTAAGGTCTCCAAGATGGCTACCTTAGTTCTAGACGTATGCGGACACATCAATGTGATAGAAGACAGATGATCAGTTAATGAATATTTGTGTTTAAGAGCCAAGATAACTTTTCTCAAAAGTCCCTCAGCTGACTCTCTCCCAGTACTTAAACCAGTCAGTAGGAAGTTGGGGGTGGGGAAGAGGAAGCATCATGTTTGGTTTTAACTGATCGCGATTCATTCTCTGGGCTCCAGCCCCCTCTGAAGCTCTTAGAGGCACCTACTAGTAAGGAAGAAAATGGGAAGGTAAGTGCTATTGGGTAAGCAACTGCCAGGGGCAGCTATAGGATTCATCAGTGTAGAAGATATCAGTGGAAATCTCGTGTCTACTGGTGATTAACCAGAGAGGCGATTAAGTAAGCGGAGCTAAGAACTGAGGACTGGACTCTGAGGAACACAGACACTGGAGGAAGGAGCAAAGGGAAAGGAAGCTTTGAAAGAAACTGCAGAAGGTACAGTGGTGGAGAGCGTGTGCTCTAAGTCAGCCTCTTGGAGTTGGATGCTACTAACTTCCTTAGCTGTCCGATCTGGAGAAAATCACTCAGATTTTCTAACCTAAGTTTTCTCATCTAGAAAATTGGGGGGATTAATTATGCCTATTTCATTAGTGCTCTTAAGAGGGAGGATTAAACACAATAATGTGTGTAGTTGTCCCAGAACACTTAATAAATGAGGGCTCTTGTATTATTCACGTTAGTGTTAATGAGGATCTGCTTCAGAGATGGCAAGATAGTCAGATGTAAGCAAAGCCAGGAGACTAGAGAATTTTTAAAATACCTCCGGCGGGAAGTACAGAAAGAAGTCATAAGGTGAGGACCATCACGAAACGCTTATGGGTGTCCTATTGGCATTTTTACCACCTACTATTACTGTACGTTAAACTGGCAGTCCGCAAATTTTATTTATTTTTTCTTTATTAAGTTTTTAATTTTAATTCCAGTATAGTTAACACACAGTGTTACATTAGTTTTAGGTATACAATATGATTCTATATTCTATACAGTTTATACATTATTCAGTGTTAATCATGATATGATAAGTATACTCTTAATTCCCATCATCTATTTCATCCACTCCCCTCTGGTAGCCATCAGTTTGTTCTCTATAGTTAAGGGTCTGTTGCTTGATTTGTCTCTCTCTCTCTTTTTTTCCTTTGTTCATGTTCTGTTTCTCAAATGCCACATATGATTGAAATCATATGGTATTGTCTTTCTCTGACTTACGTCACTTAGGATTATGCTCTCTAGCTCCATCCATATCATTGCAAATGGCAAGATTTCATTCTTTTTTATGGCTGAATAACATTCCATTATATATGTGTATGTATATTCCAGTATGTAGACATACATATACACATATATATATCACACATCTTCTTTATCTACTCACCAGTCGATGGACACTTGGGCTGCTTCCATAGTTTGGCTATTGTAAACAATGCAACAATAAACATAGAGGCGCATGTATCCCTTTGAATTAGTGCTTTTGTATGTTTTGGGTAAATACTCTAGTGAGATTACTGGATCACTGGGTCGTAGGGTAACTCTGTTTTTAAGTTTTTGAGGAACTGCCACACTGTCTTCCACGGTGGCTGCACCAATTTGCATTCTCACCAACAGTGTGTGAGGATTTCTTTTTTCTCCATATCCTCACCTTCACTTGTTGTTTCTTTTTTTTATTTTCGCCATTCTGATACCATATTATTTTTTTTACAAAAACTCCAGGGGCTCTTGGGTGGTTTAGTCAATTAGGCATCTGCCTTCAGCTCAGGTCATGATCTCAGGGTCCTGGGATTGGCCCCTCATGGGGCTCCCTGCTCAGTGGGGAGTCTGCTTCTCCCTTTCCATCTGCCCCTCCACCACCCCACCCCCTGCTTGTGCTCTCTTTCTATCTCAGATAAATAAATAAAATCTTTAAAAAACCCCAAAACTCCAGCTAAACATTCTGTATCTGTGTAGCTGACTGCAGGATTTATATTTTATCTACTGTATTGTATTTAACCTTTGGTTTCAGTCAAGCTCTCTAGCCTGACAAGATCAGTTTGAATCTTTGGTCTATCATGCTTCCATTAGGTGGCTTTTCCACTGTTGATGTCATCTATGTATTAAATGAGTATGTCTTGTATATTTTTATCCAATCTTATAACAGGTAAGCTGTAAGAATATTTAAAAGAGAAGTAACTTTTCTCTAAATTTCATTCCATTTCCTCATTGGTAAAATGAGTATAATTATATTTATCTCACATAGGGTTGTGATAAATAAGTAAACGCCTGAATATGCTTAATATTGTGTCTACACAAAGGTGTTACTAAATTCTTCCTTGTTTCCTCCTCTCTTCTTCCTGATACTGTTCCTTTCCTCTTTTTCTTGTTAAATTTCTTTAAAACATTGCTTTAACATATTTCCTTGCTTATAAAGAGAAATCACATATAGAGTAGCACAATGTTTTGAAATCCAATTGGCTAGCATAGATTAAATTGAATTTCATGCTTTGAATTGATGACAGTGCCCTAAAGTTAGGATAAAGGCATAAATACACTTCAGTCTCCTTTCTCATGATCCCCTAATCCCCACTCACACACTATTCCTCACACCCCCTCCTCCCACATACCCTCAAGCCCCTCAAAGCAGATCATAGTCACTTCACTGTTAATAGAAATATAATCATTGAGTACCTATGCTGTGCACAGCATCAAGTTGGGGCTAAAGATAAGATAGTAGAAGCCAAAAACAACCTCTGCTTTTAGTCCTAATGTACTCAAGTACCTGGATTTAATCTCCTCAGGCTAGAATCTCTCCCTTTCCTTATAAATCAACTGCCTCATGCAACACAAATGGGGAAAGAAAGTTACAAGAACCTTTCTGGATTTTTGCCCTGTTTTCCAGGTAACATGCACATTTCATACATGTATTCCTTTGTGCTTTCAACAAATATTTCTTAAGCCCTTATTATGTGCCAGACATGATTATAAATGCTAGGGATACTGTAGACAGCAAGACAGGCAAGGTCCCTATTCTCACAGGGTTTACATTCTGGAGGGGAGAGGCATACAATATACACACCAAAAAGTACATGAACAAGACAGTGTTAGAAGTAAGTGTCATGTAGAGTATTTGAACACGTTTACAAGTGTGTGACTAGAGTGTGACTCCTTTAGACTGGGTGGGCAGGAAAAGCCCGTTTGAGCAGGTGACATTTTAGCTGAGACCTGACTCACAAGAAAGAATCAGTCACACTAAGATCTAAAGAACATTCCAGGCAGAAGAAACACTAGCACAAAGCCTCTGAGGTAGGGATGAAATTGCTGTGTTCAGACGGCTGAAAGGAGGCCAGTGTGGCTGGATTATAGCACCTGAAGGGGAGAGTGGTGTGAGATAAAGGGGGAGAGCCAGGGGCCAGGTCATGCTGGCAGGACCTCAAAAACATAGAGTCCTGTTAGAATCTCCTGGGAAGCTTTAAAAACTATGTGGGGCCGCCCTCCAGGGATTCTCATTCACTTAGCCTGAGGTGGGGTCCAGCCATGAAAGGTTCCCAGAGGTTGAAAATCAGTGATGTCTGGGCTTCACAAGCCATGGTGGGGGATTTGTGTTTTCTCCTAAGTGGGGTAGGAAATCACTAAAGGGTATTAAGCAGAAGAGTGATGGGATTTGAGTAATTTATTTAAAAGATCCCTCTAGCTTCAGTATAGAGAGTGAATTTTTGTGGATCAAGAGAGGAGGCAGGCTATTACCGTATTTTTGTGGACATATGCTTTCAGTTCT
This sequence comes from Ursus arctos, assembly GCF_023065955.2. NCBI lineage: Eukaryota > Metazoa > Chordata > Mammalia > Carnivora > Ursidae > Ursus > Ursus arctos. The sequence goes on from NW_026622775.1 coordinate 21,293,099, forward strand.
CCTGGGTAAATACCTAGGAATGGGATTGCTGGAAACAACCCAGATGTCTATCAAAAGGTGAATGGATAAACAAATTGTGATATGTTCATACAATAAAATACTATTCAGCAGTAAAAATCAAGAACTACCGATACATGCAATAATATTGCATGTTAGGCAAAACCAACCAGACACAAAACAGTATATGCTATACTATTTTTTTATGAGGCTTAAGAAAAAGTAAAACTAACCTAATCTATGGTGATAGTAATCAGAAGTGGCTGCCTCTAGTGAGTAGGAACTGGCTGGAAGCAGGTTACTAGGGAATTAAGTAGGGTAATGGAAATGTTTGACATCTTGATTACTTAAGTGTACGCTTTTATTAAAACTTATTGAAAACTTAGGATCTGTACATTTCATTGTATGTGAATTTTGTCTCAAAAAAAAAAGACAAAGGATACTAATACACACCAACTAGAATGGCTTTAAAAAAAAAAAAAAGAAACCAATACCAACTACTAAAGAAGATGTGGAAAACTGGAACTCTCATATATTACTGGTGGGAATACAAAATGGAAAATAGTTTGGCAACTTCTAGTAAAGTTAAATAGGCATTTAGCATGTGACTCAGCAATCTCACTTCTAGGTATTTACTCAAGAGACATAAAATATGTCATGCAAAGACCTGTAAGTGAATATTTATAGAGCAGGGATTACAGTTAGAAGGCTATTTGTAGTGTCCTGTGGAAGATGATGGCCTACTCTAGGCTGATAGGAATAGAGATGAAGAGAAGTTTACAAATTCATGATATGTTCTAAAGGTAGAACCTCATTGTTGATTGCATGAGAAGAAGAGAGGAATCAAGAATGACCTAGGTTTTTGGTATGAGCATCTGGGTGGTTGATGATGCTATTTACAGAACTGTAGAACACTGAGAAGAGTAGGCAAGGGGGAAGGAAAATTGACAGTTCTTTTTTAGCCATGTTAAGTCTGAGATGTTTATTAGACTTTGTGGACATTTTAACTATGATGATAAGTGGCAATAGAATGCTGTTCCTGTAGGTTGTGATAATAGAGTCCGCAATAGGCCTATGAGACACAGAGCTTGACGTACTTTAATGTCAATAATTGTGGATCAAACAGGAGGCAAAAGCAGGATGAGATGAAGCAATAAAGAGTTTAATCCAAGCAAATGGTGTAGTCACGAGTGGAGATTTATGGGAGCTAATAGACTTAAAATTAGATAATGACATGCTTTAGATTCAGAAATGTGGCTGATAGGACCATTCCTTAATAGTTTTTTTTTGTGTGTGTGCCATAATTTTTTTTTATTTTAATGTTTTTTATTATATTATGTTAGTCACCATACAGTACATCCCCGGTTTCTGATGTAAAGTTCGATGATTCATTAGTTGCGTATAACACCCAGTGCACCATGTAATACGTGCCCTCTTTACTACCCATCACCAGTCTATACCATTCCCCCAACCCCCTCCCCTCTGAGGCCCTCAGTTTGTTTCTCAGAGTCCATAGTCTCTCATGCTTCATTCCCCCTTCTGATTACCCCCCCTTTCTTTATCCCTTTCTTCCCCTACCGATCTTCCTAGTTCTTATGTCCCATAGATGAGAGAAATCATATGATAATTATCTTTCTCTGCTTGACTTATTTCACTTAGCATTATCTCCTCCAGTGCCGTCCATGTTGCAGCAAATGTTGAGAATTCGTTCTTTCTGATAGCTGAGTAATATTCCATTGTATATATGGACCACAACTTCCTAATCCAGTCATCTGTTGAAGGGCATCTCGGTTCCTTCCATGATTTGGCTATTGTGGACAATGTTGCTATGAACATTGAGGTGCATATGGCCCTTCTCTTCACTACGTCTGTATCTTTGGGGTAAATACCCAGTAGTGCAATGGCTGGGTCATAGGGTAGCTCAATTTTTAACTTTTTAAGGGACCTCCACACTGTTTTCCAGAGTGGCTGTACCAACTTGCATTCCCACCAACAACGTAGGAGGGATCCCCTTTCTCCACATCCTCTCCAGCAATTGTTGTTTCTTGCCTTGTCAATTTTTGCCATTCTAACTGGTGTAAGGTGGTACTTAGTGTGGTTTTGATTTGAATTTCCCTGATGGCTAATGATTTTGAACATTTTTTCATGTGTCTGTTAGCCGTTTGTATGTCTTCATTGGAAAAGTGTCTGTTCATATCTTCTGCCCATTTTTTGATTTGTTTATTTGTTTCTCGTGTATTGAGTTTGAAGGACCATTCCTTATTAGTTATCTACAACTACGTAACAAAACCTCCCGAAGTTCAGAGGCTTAAAACAATAGTAAATGTTTATTATCTCACAGTTTCTATGGATCAGGAATTTGGGAGCAGGAGTTTTTGTGTTTTGAGCAGGAAGCACCTGCTTGGTCTTAGTGTCAGTCAGGGCCACGGTTAGCTGAAGGCTTGATTGGGGCTGGGGTATCTGTTTCCCAGATGGGTGATTCATACACATGGCAAGTTAACACTGGCTGTTGGCAGGAAGATTCAATTCCTTACCATACAGACCTCTTTGTAGTGCTGTATAGGAGTAGCTGGCTTTCTCCAGAGCAAACGATCCAGGAGCACACAAGGTAGAAGCACTGTCTTTTATGACCTAGATTCAGAAGTCACTCTGCATCATTTCCACAATATCTTATTGATTACACAGGTTAGCCCTGTTTGGAATGGAAATGTCTACCCAGGAAAGTAGCTAACAAGCGGTGAGAATCATTGCAGTCTATTTGGAGGTACTGGTGACAGGCAACTCTCTTTTTATGTTTCGAGTTTATGATATATGAAGAGTATAAAGGGACTCACCCTGGTAGTGGTGTCATGAGCAAAATTCCCTTAGATATTTGTGGCTCCAAACCTCATATGTGATTCAACCAACTTTGGAAGAAATGCTCAAAAGAATTTGAGAAAATAAACTTTTTTTAGAAAGCAATAAGCATGTTTTTAAATGGTGGGAAGGTTTAAAATTAAATATAGAAATATGTAAGAAAATCAAACACATTGTATTAGTATTTTTGTGTAAAGAAATCTTTACACTTAGTATTTTAAATATTTATAATGTTTAAGAGAATATAACCTATTAGAATAACAGCACATTATATGTGTAGAGTTAATTTAAAATGTGTAATCTAAGTAAATTATTTATATTTGTTATTTAGAAGGGAAAATTTCAAATGTAAATGTAATATTAGACATTTAAAAGGACTTAAAATTAACACATTTTTAAGATTAATTCATTAGATATATATGAATTACTTAAGTATTTGGAAAGGTTTTTTGTTTTGGTGTTTTTTTTTTTTTTTTTTTTTTTTTGGTCAGACAACAGAAGTATTTTAAAAAACAAATAGAATATATTAAATTTATAAATGCAATTAATATATTTAAAATAGATTAGTTAAGTAAATTTGAAAATGTGACCAACCAATCAAAACCCCCCTTAAAACTGTTTAAATTTAGCTATATCTAGGAGCCCCAGGCTGGCTCAGCCGATAGAGCATGCAACTCTCGATCTCGAGGTCGTGAGCTGGAGCCCCATGTCGGATGTAGAGCCTATCTAAAATAAATATAAACACATAAATACATAAACAAACAAATTTATTTATTTATTTAGCTGTATCTATAAAACGTATAAGTTGAATCTGTAGGCTTAGAGAAAAATATCCAGGGGTTTTGACTTTGTAAAGTCAGTAATTAATTTTCAAAACAAAGTAACTTCTGAATAGTTTCTCTATGCACCAAAGTCATGCCTGAGTGAAGAGATTCTCTTGAATGGCAGGTAAGGAAAGGGGGGAAGAGGGATTTTGGCTGATGAGCCAGGCCCTACCCAAATAAGCATGGGCCTGACCTTTGGTCCTGCCTGATGGCTGAGCTGGTCCACCTGGATGAGCTCCTCCCTGCAAGGCCCAGACGGTGGGGGAAGGGAAGCAGGAACCATGCCCGTGTCCCGGTAGGTCTGTGGTCTGTCTCCCCATCTACCTCCTTTGTCCTCACTGTGCTCTGTGCATGTAATAAGTGCTGTACTGGCCTTCATGCCAGTTCACAGTATGATTCTTGCTCTCTCCAAAGAAGCTAAGCACATGGCATAATGGTCTTTATTAACTTGCTCTTTGATTGTCCAAGGGATTTCTAACTGACCTTCGCGACTAAGCAAAGAGTACAGTAAAAACCTGCACAAGGTCCTGGACGTGAAAGCAGCAAAGTCATCACGTTGTAGTCATATGACCTATTGATATAAAACAAAAATATAGACAAACATTGATTAATATTGGATAGCACAGTCTCACATTTTGTTTTTGGTTGTCATACTGAAATTTTAAATTGACTCTAACTGATCTTACATCTGAAACCCCTACCCAGCTGTTTTATGGGCAGGAGTACTCTTAAATTTTCTATTAACCATATCTGTCTGTCTTTCACAGTTTATGCTCTTTGTCTGAGATGGATTAAGGTGCAGGAAGGGAGCTTCAAAAGTCTCTGATTTGTGTGTGTGTGGGTGGGGGGGGGAGTTAAGGGGTACTCTTTGATGCCAGATGGCAGGGTAGCCACCTCTTTGCAACGGCACCTGCCCAGTGCCTGGCCCTACTGCCCTTCACATGGGTTTTAGCATCCCCTGCACTGCCTGATGAGCTGCCACAACCTCTCAGTCCAGATTTCTCCTCGGAGACCTTCTCTTCCCCAACCTAGCCCTGCCCTTACCACCTGCAGGGCACAGCGGCCTCTCACCCAGGCACAGCGCTACCTCCACTCCCTGCCATACCCTGCTCCGACAAGCAGCTGAAATCCCACCCCCCAGCTGAGCTGGCTCAGCTCCAGGGGTTTCCAGCAATCTAAGCACTATAAGGCTTTGCTTTCCTAGTAGGGGAGGCAGCCTGTTTACAGAATCTTGGCTCTGACAAGACCTACTTCCATTTCTCCTTCACCAACTTCATTTTCCTGGATTGGCAGTAAAACTTGCCCATTCAGCCCTCTGTTTTTCTCTTTAACACAGGCAAAAACCCCCTCTGCTCTTGTCATCCCTGTCCCTGGCATGCCAGCCAGCACTCCTCTCTTCCTAGGTGCTCAGCAGTGTACCTAGGCCCCCTTTTTTCTTATTTTCCCTCTCCTTCCCACAGTACTCAGAGCCTGGAGGGCATGTCTTTCTTCAGCGCACTAAGCTCCAAGGATCTTCACTATATCATGCAACAGTGTATGGTTTGAGTCCGTCATGTGAGCAGAGAATGATCAAAGCTAGGTCTTAGGCTGAGGACAAAAATACATTGATATTATATATGTACCTGTATTTCAATTGAAACTAACTTTACATACTTGAATTTTTGAGAGGGTAGGGATGGGGAATTATATTTAACAAAGAACTACCACCTGACTGTTATATACAAAGTACTGGACCTTATCAACAAGGAGTGGACACCTTAGAGGGGGAGAAAAACATGTTTAGAAGTATCTTCAGGGGGCACCTGCATGGCTCAGTCATTAAGCGTCTGCCTTTGGTTCAGGGCCTGATCCCAGTGTCCTAGGATCGAGCCCCCCGTTGGGCTCCCAGCTCCACTGGGAGCCTGCTTCTTGCTCTCTCACTCCCCCTGCTTGTGTTCCCTCTCTCACTGGCTGTCTCTCTCTCTGTCAAATAAATAAATAAAATCTTAAAAAAAAAAAAAAAAAGAAAACAAGAAGCACCTTCAGTAGAAGCCAGAAGATGGCAGATGCTATGAAGAAGTTCCAACAGAGTCCCGCAGGTGCCTAGGGAAGGGTGGGATGAATCCCAAATGAATAGATCCAAGAAGGCTTCAAGAAGCAGCCACAAATTTCACAGGGTTGCTTAGGGGAAAGGGATATAGGAAAGAATAAGATCTATGGGTTTCTGCTTTTGAGGATTCGTGGTCTAATGGCAGAGACCAACATAATTTGTGGAAAAGGTGACATTTAAGCTAGACTTTGAAAGATGTGTGATTTCAGTAAGCAGGGATAGAGAATGAGAGAAAAAGGAATTTCTAGAAAAAAGAAAGCAGGATTATCAAGGCACCAATGGTTCTTTTTCTCTTCTCCTTCCTAGTTCTACTTCATCTGCATGATTTCTGTGAAAATCATCTTCTTGTTACCATAGGATCACATGGTCTCTGTAAGAATCATCTTCCGATCATTGGTTGGTGAATGCTGCTGAATTCTGACCCAACGGGATGATCAGTTCTTCCTTATGGAATTTGGAACAGAAACTGAGAAAAAAGTAGTCAGTTTCTCTTGGGGACCAGAAGGTAAACTTTGCAGTTGTTGATGACTGTGACCTTGACAAATGTTAGAAGACAGAGAGGAAAAAAGAAAAGTGAGAAGAAAGAGAAAGAAATGAAGCAGATACAAAGGGGGAAAAATGTCAGAGTGAGAAACTGGTGGCCTTTGTGTCTCTGATTTTGGACATTCCTGAGGCTCAGCCACGTTTCTGCTCTTGGTTCCCTGAAATAGTCTCATTGTGGTACATTTCCTTTTCTTTAAGCTAAATTGAGTTTTTTAGATTTTTGTTGTTGTTGCGTGCCACCAAAAATCTCCTAGCCAGTTGTGTTAGTTTCCTAGGGCCACTCTAACAAATCACTTCAAACTTGGTGGCTTCAAACAACCATTCATTCTCACAGCTCCGGAAGGTGTAAGTCTGAAATCAAGGTGTCAGCAGTGTCATGCTCCCTGTAAAGGTTCCAGGGAAGAATCCTTCCTTCACTCTGGCTAGCCACGGGTGGCTGCTGGCAATCCTTGGCATTTTCTGGCCTGTAGCTGTAACACTTTAATTTCTGCCTCTATCTACACATAGCCATTTTCCTTCTGTCTGTCTCTTTGTGACTTCATATGGCCTTCTTACAAGACACCAGTCATTGGATTTATCCCACCCCAATCCAGCAACGAGTGGACCCCTTAGTGTCCTTTCACCTTACTAATTACATCTGCAAAGACCCTATTTACAAATAAGGTCAGATTCTGGGGTTCCAGGTCAACATGAATTTTGGGAGGAACGCTAACCCAGTACACCAATTCAATACCCCAAGGCAATGGGGCTGCAAGTTCAGGCCATGTTTACAGCCAGGTGCTTGAAGACCTAGAATGTTGTGTTGAGGATGCTGAGGTTTGCTCTCTACCCGAAAAAAGAGGCATCAACTGCTCTGTGCAGGACTTCCATGGAGGATGGCTTTGGTTACAGTGTATAAAACACATTGGAGCAGGGAGGGCTAAGAGGAAGGAAAACTAATTACACCATTGGATAATTCAAGTGAAAGGTAATACGGTATTGAGTCAGGATAGAGGATGTGGGAATAGGAGAAAGGGACAAGCGGGAGACACATTGCAAATTCAGAGTTATCCAGACTTGACAATTAATTGTACAGGGGAGTAGGAGAAAGAGAGCGAAAAAAAAGAGAAGAGTCTAGGTGGACTGTACAATACGGGTGGTCCATAAACATCCCTGAGCTGTTGCCAAGTGAGAGATGGTATTATCCAGAGGGCTGGTATTAAAGAAAAGGGCAAGGCTTGAGGATCTCACAGGAACCCAGAGACATTATGGTCAGGGAGTTGGAAGTAAGCTTTCAGTTTGGATTACTTCCATGAAAATTATTCCACGTTTGTGTAAGAGGATTCCATGGCATAGTCCTTACTTGCTTTTGTTTATTTTTGTTTTTAAATACTCTTTCCCTGCATCAAGTTCTTTGTCTGAATCATGTATTTTTTAATTTTAAAAAATCTTGCCAGATTACTTTCCTAAAAGGCTATAGCAATTCACGTTTCTACCAGCATTATATGAGAGTCCCCCTTCTTTATTGTTTTCCACTATTAGTAGGTATTTCACTCTTTAATTTTTATGATTTAAAAATACGACTTCTTTTAGTGGCTATAAAACATTCCATCATGGGGCTCCTGGGTGGCTCAGTCGGTTAAGCGTCTGCCTTCAGCTTGGGTCATGATCCCACGGTCCTGGGATGGAGTCCTGCATCAGGGAATCCTTGCTCAGTGGGGAGCCTGCTTCTCTCTCTGCCTGCCGCGACCCCTGCTTGTGCTTGCTTTCTCCCTCTCTTTCTGTGTCAAATAAATGAATAAAATCTTAAAAAGAAAACATTCCATCGAATCAACATGCCATAAATTACTTAAACATTTTCTGATTTTAAGTTTATTTTTTTAGTAATCTCTACACCCAATGTCGGGCTCGAACTCATGACTCCAAGATCAACAGTTACATGCTCTTCTGACCGAGCCAGCCAGGCACCCCAACATTTTCCTATTTTTGGACATTAGATTGTTTCCCATTTTTTGCTATAATAAAATGAAAAACCCAGAAGTGGGCATATTTTATACATAAATCTGTGTCCTTCCAGTGATGCTTACAATGGTGCTTATACTTTCAAAGAAGAAAGAAGATTACACAGATATAGCTCCCCCAGGTTCTTTGCTTCGTTGTTTTTCTTCCTGTGTGCCTTTCTTTCATTTCACTGGTAATATTCTAGGTGGACAGGTAAGGGTATGAGAAGGGGAAAGGGTTAAAACACATAGATTTTTTTTATTGTCTTTGAGTTCTTTTTATATATGCTATTCCTATCCTTCATTACCAAAGTGAACCGGAATTGCTATTAAGCCATTATTAGTTCCCTAATTTTACCTTATACATAAATAAGTTTCTCATTTTATTGATGGAAGAACAAATGCAAGAATATCCTGGCATTGTCTGGAACCTACAAAAGCAGCTTGACGGTTTTCTTTTTTCTTTCTTTCTATCTATCTATCTATCTATCTATCTATCTATCTATTATCTATCTATCTATCTATCATCTATCTATCTATCTATCTATCTATCTAACAGAGTGAGAGAGCACGAGCAGGGGGAGCAGCAGAGGGAGAGGGAGAAGCAGACTCCCCACTGAGCAGGGAGCCCAACGTGGGGCTTGATCCCAGGCCCTGGGATCATGACCTGAGCCGAAGGCAGACGCTTAACTGACTGAGCCACCCAGGCGCCCCTTGACTGTTTTCTTAAAGAAGTTCTGAAAAGCATCAATCTTTACTTCCATGATGAAAAAAAAAAAAGAAAAAAGATGAGGGACGCCTGGGTGGCTCAGTGAGTTAAGCATCTGCCTTCAGCTCAGGTCATGATCCCAGGGTCCTGGGATAGAGCCCCACGTTGGGCTCCCTGCTCAGTGGGGAGGCTGCGTCTCCTTCCCCCTGCTTCTGTGCTCTCTCTTTCAAATAAATAAATAAATAAATAAATAAATAAATAAATAAATAAAATCTTTAAAAACAACCAAAAAGCAAGCAACAAACAAAAAGATGAGATTTATATCTTGGTACCATGAATGGTATATAATATATGAGCAGATAAATAAATATCCTTTTCTGTATTCTTTTCCCTTAAACATTAGTTATTAATGTCAGAATGCTTCGATTGCAGAATTCTCACTTGAGCAAGGTTTTTATATAACGTTATTCATATTCTTGGCCTGGACGCCAATTAAGTCTCTCAAGTCTAAAATCGCTCTGTTTGCTTTTTAAAGAAATCTGCCCACCTTACAGACCTACAAGTTAACTAACCAGCCTGTTTTGTTTTGTTTTGTTTTTTCTCCCAGAGGACTTTGCTCTGTTGGTTTCCTGCCAGCCCTTACTTTCAAATTGAAATAGTTCAAGTTTCTCTGTTTCTAGAACATAGAATTCATTATGCCTGGATTTTTGCCAACAATGTCCCTCTCATGTTTTTAAAACTAGATGAATGTTACAGAATGACCTAGTGGGCTTGACCCACGATTAGAAGTCAGGCATTGATGTATTAGATGCCCTTATGGATGCTCTGTTCTGGGTAGCAGGGCTGCTAGGGCAGTGGGATTCTGCAGCATGGGAAGGCATCCAGGGTGAAGCTTAGGGACTGGGGTGGAGAAATATGTGCAAGAGATTAAGTAAGATTTGGCTGATGTGAGGCAAGACTTAGATTCTCTCTGCCCTTAGGGCTCTGGTGGGTCTCTACCATAGAAAGGGCATAGTCATTTATTCCTCTTGGCCATTTGGGTAGGAAACAGAAAGCCAGGTGACAGAATATTTATAAAGGGCTCTGGGAAGAAGCACTCTAGTTTTGTTTTGTTTTCTCCCTTCCATTTTCAATGCTCTTTTTTCTTTTCCTACTTCTGCAACCCTGATTATATTGTATCTACCAGTCTGAAAAGGTATTCCTTCCTGCAACAGAACAGAAGTTTAAGGAATGTATACATCAGCGTAACCTTACAGCCAAATGAATTTTTCATTTGTGTGGCCCTGTTGAATGACATAAAGAAATTCCTTTGCTTTTTAGGTTACTTCCTAGGAATGTTTAAGAGTCTAAATTTTTTTCTCTTCTAATTGGTTATATAGTTTTTAAATTAAACTTTTACTTTTGGGATAATTGTAGATTCACATGCAGTTTCTAGAAATAATGCTAAGAGATCCCGTGTACCCTTTACCCAGTTTCTCCCAATAGGAACATTTTGAAGAACTATGGTACAGTATCATTGTGTGATTCATTTATGTACAATATCATTAACATTGATACAATCAAGATCTATAACATTTCCATCACCACAAGGATCCCTTATATTACCCTTTTATAGTCACATATACCTCCCTTCTTCCCTGACTCCTTCGCTATCCCTTCTTGACTGCTGATCTACTCCATTTTTGTAATTTTGTCATTTCAAGAACGTGTATAAATGGAACCATACAGTATATAACTTTTGGGTATTGGCTTTTTAAACTCAGCAGAAATATCTGGAGATTTGTGTATGTATCGATGGTTCATTTTGTTTGTTTGTTTATTTAATTGCAGAGTGATTTTTTATGGTATGTATATACTATAGTTTGTTTACTATTCACTCATTGAAGGACATCTGGGTTGTTTCCAGTTTCAGGCTGTTACAAGTAAAGATGCTATGAACATTTGTGTACAGGTTTTTATGTGAACATAAGTTTCCATTTCTCCAAGATATATGCCTATGAGTGCAATTGCTGGGTCGTCCTTAGTTTTATAAGAAGCTGCCAAACTCTTTTCAAGAGTGGTTAGACCAGTTTACATCACCACCGGCAATGTATGAGTGATCCAGTTTCTCCACATCCTTGCCAGCATTGGATGTTGCCACTATTTTTTATTTTGGTTATTCTGATAGAAGTGTAATGCTATATCATTGTGGTTTAAATCTGCATTATTTTATTGATGGCTAATGATGTTGAACATCTTTTCATGTGCTTATTTGCTATCTGTATATCCTCTTTAGGAAATGTGTTCATGTTTTTTGCCCATTTTCTAATTGAATTGTTTGACTTTTTAAAAATTGTTGAGTTTTGAGTGTTCTCCATATATTCTGGACTCTGGTTCTTTGTGGGGTGTGTGGTTTGCAAATATTTTCTCTCGATCTGTAGCTTGACTTTTTATCCTCTTAATGGGGTCTTTTGGGGAAAAAATAATTTTGAGAAATCCAACATATTATATTTTCTTTTATGGTTTGTGCTGTTGGTGTCAAGTGTAAGAACTCTTTGCCTACCCCTAGCTCCTAAAGATTTTCTCATATTTTTTTCTAAAAGTTTTACACTTTACAGTTAAATCCTTAGCCACATATTTATGTGGGTGTTTAGATGCCTGCTGTCTGAAATGAGCTTTAGAACCTGCAGTTCTTTCTGTTCTAATTTTCTTTCTCAAGTATCTACTGACTCAGTTCACTGATACCAAGTCATTGATAACAATTTCTGATGAGGCACATGATTCTGACTTTGTAACGAGTCAGTTGAGTGATGTACTTCAAAGCATGAACTTGGGAACCGGACTGTTTGAGTTCAGATCCTGGGGCCACCTCTCCTGAACTTTGTGATCTTTCGCAAGTTACTCAATCCCTCTGAACGTCAATTTTTCACACCATTTACACCTGGATGAAAAAAATAATCCCTATTCTAAAGATTGTTGTGGTAAGGACGTGAAATATTATGTGTAAAAATGGTTAGCTCAGTGCCTGATACATACACGCTAAACATTCAATAACTGTTGATCTCCATCCTTCCCACACTCTATGCAGATTCTCTAGGACCTCTCCCTAACTCAGAGTCTCCTTCCCCACAGTCTCCATTTCTTCTTCTCTGCCTGTCTCTCCTGATCCCTATTATTCTCCTTCATTAATGAAACCTGCTCAATCTCCTGTGGCATTTGAAAGATTTTTCTATCTCCAAACTATCTGAGTAGCCATATATGTGGTCAGGTTAGCTTTTTTGTTTCATGGACATATTATGTATATAGTACATATCTCCTTAAGGGCATGCTCCTAGCCCTCTTCCATGGAATCTAGCTCTATGCTGGGCAAGTGGCAAGTCCTCAACAAGTCCCCAATACGCTGATACTGGATATCTCAGTTACAACAGGTTTTGTGTAAAGCAACTTGGCAAAATGAATCCAAAGTCTTAAACTCTTTGACCCAGTAATTTACTTTTTTCAGAATCTATCCAAAGAATGCTAAACATATGAAAAAAATTTATACATAGGAATATTTTTCATAGCCTTGTCTATAAAAGTAAGGACTTAGAAAGACATAAAGATGTAGCAATAAAAAATCAGGAATCATGCAAATTCTACTTATATGGTAGAATATTGTACTATTATTAAGATTCCGTTTTCTTAGTCATGGATTATATAGCTATCAGGATAGTCACTAAAGCACTTTTTACACAAACAAAAAACATAGAAATAAATTAGAAGCCCAACTATATGGATAAATTAACTTTAAAAGTCCCGAAATAGAATTAAAGTATGATCCCATCTGCTTAAAAAATGTATGTACATATAGGTACACAAGCATACAAAAGACAGGAAAAATATACACCAAAATTTTGTGGTGATTGTTGAGTAATAGCTTTTTGGTAATTTTAATTTTAATTTTGGCTTCTCTATAGCATAATATTTATATTTTTAGCATAAGAAAATAAGAATGAAAGTTATAATCTCGTTTTTTAAACAGTGTTTTGGAGACTATTTATTACATAAATGTAATCATTATTCATCCATCACATTCAAAACATTTATTTTAGGCCCTACTAGGAACACAATGGAGAACACAACTGATCACAGATTGTCTAGTGAGGGGTACAAAAAAATTACAAGACAGTAAGAGAAGTGACAATACAGCAATAGTGCTGAATATCATGGGAATTTAGAGAAGGGTGGTAGTTAACGAGGTAGGATAAGCCTTTTTTGTGGAACTTGAGTGAGTTGGAGCCAAAAGAGAAGGGACAGATAGCAAAGAATGATCCAAGCTTAGGGATAAAGATTTTCAGAGTTCTCTTGAGATACCACTGACGAAATATGAAAAGCCATGAGTGTGGAAAAGCGTTTGGAAGGAAAACTAGGAAGAGTAAATAGGAATTGGAACATGAAGGACCTGATAGACTACGTTGGTGACATGTTCTATCCTTAAGAATAAATAGAAAAAAAAAAGGCAATTAAAGGTTCTAAATGGAAATGGCATGATCATATTTTTTGCTTTAAAAAGATCACACTGACTATTGGGTAGGAAATGAATTAAAGGGAGATAGAACTGGAGGCAGGGAGAACAGCTAAGTGGTGGTTTAGGTCAATGAGATGTTAAGAGTAGCTTTGGGGATGAAGAAATGAGACCTGACAGAGAAATGACTTGGGGATAAATTGGATTGGCGGTGTTGGTGGAGAGGGCGTTGTTGGGGAAGAAGAGTTTCCTCTGCCTTTGGAGGTCCTTCTGGATGGACTAAGAATCAAATTGATATGAGACAGATTAACAGGAGAAAATCAAATTTAAGAGTTAAGTATGGGGAATCCATGGAGACCTGAAGTTCCAAAGACAGTGAGACAACTTGCTGCTTCTATGGGCTAAGGGGAGGTGTAGGGGTCTGAGGATACAAAGGGGAGAAAGACCATTAGCAGGAAGGTGAAAAGAGATGTCTGGAAAACAAAGATTGTCCTATTATGTAGGTAAGTTTCTTAGGTAAAGAGGAATCTCTTTTAATAGCTCTCTTCCTGATACTGGCCAGCAGTGGAGGGGGAGGTTAAGAGCTTTTCCTAAATCAGCTAGGTTTTGATTGCTTTTAACTCAAAATAAAGTTCATGTCAAAGTGGCCCATTTTGGGGCGGCCTGCCCTTGGCCCCCACAGTGTCAACGAAAGGCGGGAGTCAAGGAAGATGTTTTGGCCCCTGAGTTGGCCTTTGTGGATGGTGGTGCCACCAAGTGAGATATGGGACAGATGAGGAGGTGCTAGGTGGGAGGAAAAATGAGTTCCGTTTGGAATATGTTGAGTTTGAGCTGCCAATGGAGTGTTCAGGAAACTATTGGAGACGTAAGTGTGATGGTCAGGTGTGAAAGTGGCTGCATAGACATGTGTTTTGAGGGGCAGTAATGAAAGTAGATAAGGTCACCAGGAGATACATGTATAATGAGAAGAGATGACGGCTTAGTATGTAACTCGAAGGAAAACCAACATTTAAGAGACTGAAAATGAGAAAAAAAAAATGGACTCAAACCTGGTCTGGGACAGAAATTTTTTTGTATGATGTAATTTACAACTCCTTCTGGGAAGCAATTAGCATTCCTGATAAAGTGCGTGAACAGTATTCTGACAGACTTTAATAAGACTGAGAACTCCTTCTGGGAAGCTAGGGTTACCCATCCAGCTGATTGACTAGCCTAATAATCTTTAACCAGATGTTCTTTTTTTTGGTATCCATTCTAAACGGTTAATGGTTAGTGAACCATTCTTTTTTTCTTATAAAATGTCTCAACCAAAATTATTCCTTTAGTTGAATTTTTCAAAATGCTTCTTCTCATACTCAAGGCATCGCTTTAGCAGAAAAGAAAGAGGAACCTGCAGAAGAATTAGAAGAGGCTAGAGAGGTAAGAAAGAAACCAGAAGACTGTTGGTGTCATGGAAGCCAGATGAAAGCATTTGAAGAAACAGGGCACATATGAGCAATAGTGGCAAATGTTAGTGGGAGGTCAGGTAAAACAAGGTTGTGAAATTGCCACTGGAATTAGTAATAAGAATGTCAGTGGTGATCTTGTCAAGAGCAGTTTCACTGGGGTGATTGGGGACATCAGTCAGATATCAGTGGGCTCAAGAGTGAGTGTAGACCATTCTTTCAAAAACTGTAGCCATGAAGAGGAAGGAATAGGAAGAGAGCTTTGAGAGTTTTTTGTTAGTTTTTTTTTTTTTTTTAGTGGAGACATTAACTATATTTAAATGTATTGGGGAAGAAGTCAATAACCAGAGCAGTAGAGGTACCTGAGAGAGAAGGGCTAAATCTTGAGTTAGAGAACAGAGAAAGTGGGCCAGTCTCCAGGGATTCTGAGTCCAGGTGGAGAGAAGGTCCCCTTTCTCCCACTGTGACAGGAAAGAAGGGAGAAGATAGGCCTGCAGGGAAGACTGAAAGTTTGGTGATAGAAAGTCAAAGGCTTTCCTGCTCAATGGCCTGTTACTTCTGTGATGTAGGAAATTAGGAGCTCGGCTCAAAGTGCCAAGGTAAGTGGCAGGATGGCAGACTAAGGGTGGGAAGAAAGTTCTGAGAAAGATCCTGAGGAGAATGAGAGGTTGAACTGACTCGGGAAATAGGGAGTGATTTCAGGACATTATGGAGGTGGAGGATAATGAATGCCTTGTGAAACCAATCAGTACAAGTCTGTGATTTTTTCCAGTAGTGCTTAGAAGTTTGGACTTAGGTGTGAAGTAGGCTAAAACATTTCAATCAATCTGGACTGTCTTCAGTGAAACCATTGAAGCTTTGCAGCTTCCTTTGCCCATCCTTTCTTTTCTTTTCTTTTCTTTTTTTTTTTTTATGTTTTTTTATTATATTATGTTAGTCACCATACAGTACATCCCTGGTTTCCGATGTAAAGTTCGATGATTCGTTAGTTGTGTATAACACCCAGTGCACCATGCAATACGTGCCTTTCTTACTACCCATCACCGGTCTATCCCATTCCCCCACCCCCTCCCCTCTGAAGCCCTCAGTTTGTTTCTCAGAGTCCATAGTCTCTCATGCTTCATTCCGCCTTCTGTTTACCCCTCCTTTCTTCATCCCTTTCTTCTACCGATCTTCCTAGTTCTTATGTTCCATAGATAAGAGAAATCATATAATTGTCTTTCTCTGCTTGATTTATTTCACTTAGCATTATCTCCTCCAGTGCTGTCTGTGTTGCAGCAAATGTTGAGAACTCGTTCTTTCTGATAGCTGAGTAATATTCCATTGTATATATGGACCACAACTTCTTAATCCAGTCATCTGTTGAAGTTTGCCCATCCTTTAAATGTGACACCTTAGTTTTGAGCCTAGGTTCTCTTTTCTTCTTACTTTGTAGACCCTTCCAATTAATCTCCTCTGCTTCAAGGCCTGAATTAATCTCTCTATGCTGGTAACTCCTAAACCAATACTAGTGACTATGGGTGCCAGGGGCATGCTGCCCCAAGATGGGCTACTTTGAAATGAATGTTATTTTGAGTTAAAAGTAATCAAAACCCAGAAAATGCAGAAAAAGCTCTCTTCTTGGTCCTAACTGCCTAAATTTACATCAGAAAGGAGAGCCTGTACCGGGAAAGGAGCTATTAATAGAGACTCCCCTTTACCTAAGAAACTTATCTGCATAATAGGGCAACCTTTGTGTTTCAAGACATCTCCTTTCACCTTCCTGCAAATGGCCTTTCTCCCCTTTGGATCCTCAGACCCTCCCCCTTTCCTTAACTCATGTAAGCTTCATGTTGCCTCATGGTCTTTGGAATTTCGTTTCCGTGTGGATTCCCTGTACATATGCCTATTAAATTTTATTTTCTCCTGTTAATCTGTTTCCTATTCATTTGATTCTAAGTCCAGCTAGAAGCACCATAATGCAGAGGAAGTTCTTCCTCTGCAACGCAACCCAGCCTTTCTCCAGAGCACCAGACTCCTGGGCTCATCTGCCTTCTGAGTCTTTTGTCAGTGTCTCCTCAAGTTCATGCATTTCCTGTACTCTGAGAATGAATGTGAGCTCCAGGAGGGCAAGGCTGTATTTGTCTTTTTCACCATTGCATGCCCTGAGCTCAGTGTTCAGTGGATGTCTGTTAAATAAATGAAAGAATCCACTCAGTTCTCTAAGCCTGAGACGTGGGAGTCATCCTTTACTTCAATTTCTCCTTCACCTCTGACATCCAATCCACCAGGTCATGTCCAAAACTAAGTAAGTCTTATGGCAGAAAAAAAAAGTGGGAATTATCAAACAGTTTTAACACAGGAACGTATGTTTGCTCTGCCTCCTTTTCTTGGCTTCATTAACCCTGGAACGAAACCAGTGGAAGGGCACCTCCCTCTCAGCTTCCTCTCCCTATCTACACCCGGCTCTCTCAGTCTTCAAGAAAAGGGAGCCCGTTTTTCATTTGCTAATGATTTGGGCTCAGGTTATAATGGGCCATTGAGGTATATTGTGGAAGAAAAGAGGAAAATAGAGCTTTTCGGAGGAGGGATAAGGACCTCGTGGGGTGGCGACAGACAAGTGAGGGAGGAGGGGCCTGGGATGGGAGCCAAGCTTGCGTGAGAAGGGAGGCTGAGAAAAACCCTGCCAGGGGCACAAGTCCTCCCAACCACATTGGGGGAAACTGGCACTTTGATCGCTCGGGTCCCTGAGGCTTGAGCTACTGCTCTATGTACAGGTTCAGGGCTTGGACCCCTCTGCACTGGGGCTTTAACCTGTTCATTGCCCAGCAGGACCTTCATTTGGTTCCCCTGGAAGATGCTCCTCTCCCAGAACAACTGCATCTATCCAGTGTGTGCCTCTTGAGAGGTCCCAGGGAGCTCATAAGGTCTAGAGACATCCCCTTGGCAACTAATTAGTTGGGTTGAAGAGTTCCTACAGCCCTTCCCCGAATGGGTGCTGAACTGGTGAGCTGGAGACCTCCGAAGAGCGGGGACAGTGTTAACCATGCCTCCATCATGGGCTGGTTTGTCTGCTTGTCTCACTTCCGGGATCAGTAACTGTAGTCCAAGCCACCTTCATCTCTTACCTGGTAACTGCAGAACCCTCCTTACTAGCCTCCCTACCTCCTATCTCCCACCCCATCCATTCTGCACACCGAAGTCAGAGGTTTTGTTAGAAAGAGAAGGAGGAAGGAAGGAAGGAAGGAAGGAAGGGAGGGAGGGAGGGAGGGAGGGAGGAAGGAAGGAAGGAAGGAAGGGGAAAGAAGCAGCACAATACTTCACAATACTTGACCCCCTCCTCCTCCCTATCTGGCTAACAGCTATACTCCTTCACGTTACAGCTTTAGTGTCACTTATTCTGAGAAGTCTTCTCTGACCACCCCCTTCCCAGTACACACACACAAGATTAGCTGTCTAGGTATATATTTTCCCCAAACCCTGCAGTTTTAGTGTAATTACTTGTTTATATTTTTAACTAACTTGTGGGCAGAAAATAGGCCTACTTGTGTGTTTACTTGTCACCTTCTCTCCAATATCCCTCTGCTTTGAGTATGTTGGGTAGGAGTCAGATCTACACCAGTGGTTCTCAAACTGAGCATGGATCAGAATTACCCCGAGGGTTTATTAAAACACAGGTTACTGGATCCCCCTTCCTGATTCAGTAGGTCTGGCCTGGGGCTGGAAATACTGCATCTCTGACAAGTATCAGGTACAGCTGCTGGCTGGCTAGTTGGAGATCACATTTTGAGTTACCACTGTTCTGCACCTAGTAAGAAGAGAGGCTGGAGAAGTGGATTGGAGTGACTTTTCAGATAAAAAGAAAGTTTGAGTGAGAAGTGTACATTCTGGACATTTCAGAAGTAGTGGCTAAAATGGGAGATATTTGAATTTAATATTAAAGATGGCAGAACTTTCCAATAGTTGACAAGATCCAGGGAGTATCTATGAGAATGCATGGTTGAAGTGGCCTATAGATGAAGGTATGATATGGAGGCAAAGACTTGAAATTAAAAATAAATAAATAAATAAAAATAAAAAAAAATTTTTTACTTGAAAATGTACAATATTAAAATGAAAAAAAGGGTGTAAGTGAAAAGAAAGATTGTAAAATGGAATGTGTGACATCATTCCAATTTTATTAAAAATACCTAGAAAAAATACTGAAAATACTTTGCAGTGTTTATAATAGTTATCCCTGTGGGTGAGTTATATTACCTTCGTAAATTTTCAAAATTCTCTCCATTATCATATTTTCCTTTCATAATTAGAGGAAAGCTTTTCTTATTTTGAACCTCTTCAGTCTTAGACATTTCCATCTGGTTGGATTAAGTTATATCCCCTCTCATCCCTCTCTTGGTCTGAGTTCTCATTGACATCTTAATTTGTGCTAAAAGTATGAACATCAACAAAATTGAAACAACCAAAATAAACAAGCAAGATGAAAGGAAAAGAAAGAACATTAAGAAAAAAATAATGTAGTTGTTACTGACACCCACAAGAAAGTATCTCAGGCATTGGCCTTCTAATTATTGCATATATTTGAAGGTTGTAACCACCTACCTGGAGGGGTGACCAGGTCGTTTGGGACGGTGACCTGATTGACTGGTCAGACAGGGAACTCTGGTCCTAATCTCTTACCCATCACCTCCAGCTTCTTCTCATAGAATTCAGGCATGTGCTGAATATGGTTCCCAACTTTACTGTTCTTTTTCAGAATTATACCTCCTTATCTTTCTTTGAACTCGAGCCCCTCCCATCCAAGTAATACCATTTTTAAAAGTTAACAAAATTTATTTTCTATAATTTAGTATTAAAATTATTATTTTTAAAGATGTTGTTTATCTGACAGGGAGGGAGAGAGAAGGAGAGGACAAGCAGGGGGAGCAGCAGAGGGAGAAGGAGAAGCAAGCTCCCTGCTGAGCAGGGAGCCCTATGAGGGGCTCCATCCCAGGACCTTGGGATCATGACCTGAGCTGAGGGCAGATGCTTAACCGACTGAGCCACCCAGGTGCCCCTAAAATTGTTTTCTTAAAGACAATTTGACAACCTAAACCCTCTTTATAACAAGGTTTATTTGGGGCATAAATTCAAAGTTCCAAACAAGTAAAGTTTAATAAACTTTTAGAACACAACCCATTTTATCCAGGATAGCCCTTGTGCAATAAAAAATTCTCTCTGTGTGTCATAATGTATACAAACCGGCAGTGGTATTTGCCAGTAAGAATTTTTTGCTCATTTTCTAAAGGACTGAGATAAATAGGACTTTCAACATGTGCATTTACTTCATTTTAATTACGAACAATTCTGTGGCTGCCTAGCTGGCTCACTTGGTGGAACATGCCACTCTTGATCTCAGGGTTGTGAGTTCAAGCCCCATGTTGGGTGTGGAGCCTACTTAAGAAACAAAACAAAAGAAAAAAACAACTATTAATTATGAATAATTCTGAATCTCTTATCAAGACCATATAATTCTTTACCTACAGAGAAGTACATACGAGTGAAATGACTTCATGGGTTTAATCATGTATGTTTTCAAAATCAGGAATATGAATATAAAGGTCCAAATATTTATTTCATAAAAATCCATTATTATGGAAGAAAATAATTGAACAGCGTATGACTACAGCAGAACATAAGGGATTTATAGAATTATAACTCATCACAAACACGGATCAGATCAGACCAGATGAGGTCAGGAAAGACTAGAATCTTGATATTTCAACCACACTGATGACTTCGTGGCTCTTTTCTTAAATGTCCTTTCATCTCTGGTAATAAAGTGTGAATTAACAGAACTGTTTTAAAGACTTGAAGATGGTGATCCTGAGTGATTCGGCAAGGTAAGACAATAAGTGACAGAATGGAACAGAAAGTAGTTTTTCTATTTGCCATCTTAGTACTTCTTATTCTAGATTATATTACCTCTGCAGCCGCAAGGCAAACCATGTCACATTGCCTTTCCTATTTTAAAAATAGGTTGTATAAAAGTTTCCTTTGTGGTCTGATGGCAAAAGGCATACCTTATTTTTTAAATGCCAACTGTTGGGGCTCTTGGGTGGCTCAGTCGGTTAAGCATCTGCCTTCGGCTCAGGTCATGATCCCAGGGTCCTGGGATCAAGCCCCCATGTCAGGCTTCCTGCTTGGTGGGGAGCCTGCTTCTCCTCTGCCTCTGCCTGCGACTTCCCCTGCTTGTGCGCACACGCTCGCGCGCGCGCTCTCTCTCTCTGTCAAATAAATAAATGGAATCTTAAAAAAAAAAAGTCAACTGCTGATCATCAATGACAAAATGTTTTTACATGTTCCTTATGGATTCAAGTGTCCCTCATTTCTTCAAATAATCATCACTTTCTAAGTTAGGTAAGACAATCAGAAATCACTGAATTAAAGAAGTTAAAGAAGAAGAGGCATCAGATATCATCTTGTCTATCATCTCATTGGGGAAACTAAGGCCAAAAGAGACTTGTCAGAGTCACAATGTGAGCTGGTGGGAGTCTCCTGACTTCTAGTCCAGGGTTATTTATAACACATGACACTGCCTCAGTGCATCAGTATTTTGAAGTCACGGCATAATTGAGAGAATATTCTTGAGACCATCAGTCCTGATCAATCTGTCAGCTAGACGAGTCTGTGTGCCATTTTACCTCTTTGTTTTTCTCATCAACTTATTCAGTACACTTTCATTTTGTTGCCTGATGTTTTGGGAGTTGTATAGTCAGAAAAAACAAGTAAAACATTAAGCGGTAAATGTAATTTGAATTTTTTTTAGGGAGAATATGTGCAGTAAGGCTGGCTGGAATTTAGAAAAGTTGCAGTTTTCCAGAGACCAAGAAAGAGATATGGAGGAATGGCTCAGGGAATTGATAACCTCCAACTGCCAGGGCCTCTGCTGGGCACTTTTGTGGAGCTCTCTCATTCCTCTTAACAACCCTTCAGGTTAGAAGCTGTTAACATCATTTTATTACTCATGAAGAAATTGAGGGTCCAAGAAGTTCTATAATTTACCCCCATAGTCATACAAGTTGGTCAACTGGTAGAGCTAGGTCCAATGTGGTCCGTCTGGCCATGAAGCCTGTGTACTCTTACTTCTACAGGAGAGTATGTGTAAGGTGAACCAAGGAAGGTAACAACAACTGCAGTGTGACCTAGTAATAGTAATAATGACAGTATAGTGCTTTATGTGTGTGATCTCTAAACATGATTGAGCATATTGAATAGGACTGACGGGGTGTCTCTGTACTCTTCTTCAGTGAAACAGGAGAGGAAGATAGAGATATATACTTGAGATTTCCTTTGGCTTGTTTTCTGAAAAAGTATTGAAAGGCTTAGTTTTGTTTTGCAACATTTATCAGATTATTACTTTTTTTTTTTTATTATGTCCTTGATGTAGGTGGATAGGTTGGTGTGTGATAGTGTGAAGTCAAACCTGGTATCTTCAGAAGAACTCTTCCAGCAGATAAGCATGCTTTGGGTTCAATAGTGATCACTGTTCACATTTACATGTGAATGGGAGTTTTTATCTGCACCAAGGTCTTTTTCCTTTTGAAGCTAAATGTCATATACACGCTCATTTCCTTTATGTTAATCTCCACATGAAAAAGCAAATTTGTATTCTGTGGAAAATTGGCAACCAGTTATTTTTACACATAAATACCCCCCAAATAAATATCTGCTCTCGAATTTTATATAAGTCTGCAACTCCAGTTTTAAGCTTTAGTCTCCGTTCTCTTATTTGGAAGGCAATGTCCAGTTCTGTAATCCTGTAAAATAGAAAGGTGGTGTCCATTTAGAAATAAACACTGTCTTCTAATGAATTAATCCTCCGTTGCAATTATCAGTTCGATATAAACTTGGGTAAAGATGCAGTCCTTCTCAAAATTGGATTCTCTGTATTTAAAAATGTCATTCTAATTCTCAACTCCCTAGAACTGTTACTACAAAAGAACTATTTATTTTGCCATTCAGCCTAAAAATAAAACCTTTCACCCAGATTACACACTTTAATAGTCTCATTTGTATCTAAATAATTTTAAACTAATTTGAAAGAATCCATTTCTAGGTGCACTGAGATTAGACAAGAGTTGGAACTGGGGCAGTTTGAAGAGGGTAATCTAAAAGCCCACCTCGCTGCTTGGAGACTCCTCAAGAATTTCTAGACCCACAAGGGAGGTGAGGGAAGATGTTTTAAAAGCTGAACAGTGCCGCTCTTTGCCAGCTCCTGCGGACGAAGGCCCATCCGGCTGCGGCGAGGACCGCGAAGAGTTAATGAGGGACGGAGCCCCCCGCGCCGCGGACTCCCGGCGCGCTCCCTCCGCCCTCGTGTCCCCACCCTCTCGTTTTGGCAAGGGATTAAAGTGCTCCCCCCTGTGGCAGCAGTGACCCAGAAATGAGTTTGATTCACATAGCCCTTCCTCCATAACAAGCCAAACGCCCGTCCGAGAGTGCCTCCCTGCGCGAGTGCCGAGTGTGTGCGCGCCGGCGAGAGCAGGGGCCCGCCCGGCTCCCCGCCCGCCCGCCAGCCGCGGCCCGAACTCATGCAGCGCGGAGCGAGCGGCGTGGAGCCCAGCGCCTCCGCCAAACCCTTCCGCAGCAGGTACGCGCGCGGGCCGCGGGGGGCGCGCGGGGTGGGCGCGCCGCGCGTGTGTCCGCGCGTGTCCGCGTGTGGGTCCGTGTGCGCGTCCCGGTACCGCGGCGGCGGCGGCGGCGGCAGTGGCGGCGGCGGCGGCTGCAGGACGAGCCGAGAGGCTCAGCCATATTTGATGGTTTTGTTGCTTTGCTCGGGAGTTCTCGGGAGTAATTTAATGCCGAAGGTCGCTGCCTAGTGGAAATAATATAGTACGTCATTAATATGGCGCCAAAAGATTGGGTTCTCGATATGTAGCGAGGAGGGAGGGCAGGCAGCCGCCGAGCGCAGCGTTACTATCCCACCAGTAACTTGGGCATTGCTGGGGCGGGGGCCAGAGGAGGAGGAGGAGATGATTTTTGGATCCTGAGAATTGATCTGTGTTGGATCAGTAAGTTTTATTATGATTATTTTTCAATTTTGGGGGGGCTGAAGACTTAAAGCTTTTTCTTCTTTCGGATTTGCGAAGAACATGCGGTTTTCAGGTGAATCATCATTTAAACGCGTTTAGGAGCAGAAGCCCAGTTTAGTTGGCTTTAGTTGATACAATTTTTTAAAAAGCCAAAGCGCATTAGGCTGCATGAAAGTGGAAAGCATAGTAGCAACTTGGTAGACAGATGGCAATGGCAGAACGCAGGTCCGCGTACATATATGAATCCAGAGTGTGTGTGACCGTGGTGGCGGGGGGACGACGACTATATTCGTCCAAACATAGGTGTGTGTGTGTCTGTGTGTGTAGGTCCATCTCTGTAGGGTGGCCGCAGCAGCCTTGGCTCTTGTCACCGCGTCACCACATGTCCAAAATATTCTTTGCATCAATTCAAGGGCAGTGAGCGGGGGGTGTAGGGACAGCTTGGCAATTAGATTCTTCCAAATTGGGTTTCCAATAATCAGACCTTTTACTTAAAGCGAGACTCTGTAAAGTGTAAAACCCTTCATCGGTGAAATTAGGAAGGAGTTGCATTGGTAGAGCAAAGTACCGATTAACCATGAACTTAAAACGGATTGCAAATTGCAACCTTTGGCACCATCTGCAAATTGTGGGGGTGGGGTTGCTTGGGCTTCGCTGCCTTAAATGAACGTGCAGTGTGTACCCCGGGACTGCAAGTTGCAAAGCCCTTCAGTGCACGTGTCTGGTGCCTGTGAGTGTGTTTGTGAGTTGGGGGCTGTTGTTTGGTAGCCAGCAGGCTTTCCGGGTTGTTGGCGCTGGCTTGCAAATGCAGGAGAAGGATGGAATGTGGAATGTTGACCAGGGAACCGAATCCTGTCGGAACGGTCCCATTTGCTGGAGAAATTCGATCCCTTCCACCTCCTTCCCGCTCCCCCCGCCCGCCTGCGGGCAGGAGGCGGGGCCGAGGACGCGGCTGCTGCTCAAAGTGGCGGAGCGCGGCGGCGGGAGGCAGGTGCACGGCACCCGCCAGTGGGGGTGCCTCAACTTCCGCGGGCGTTTAAATAGCAGGCTCTCTCCCCTCCCACCGGTAATAGGTGACCTGGCGGCCGAGGGCGGCGGGGGCAAGGGGACGGGGGAGACCAGGGAGCGAGCCTCCGCGGCACGTGGGCAGGTGCTGGGTGGCCCCGGGGCCAACTTTTGTAGCCCGCCTCTGGCGTTGGAGGAGAGGCGGCTCCATGTGGAAATGGGGGCGGGCGGCGGCCAAGGCGCTGCTTTCTCGGCCGCGGCCGGAGCGTCACCTAACGGTCCCAGAGGCGCTGCCGCGGGGCCCGGGTGGGGGGCTTCGGGGGCGGGGACGCCCGGCCCGCCGCGCCCGCGCCGCGGGAGCCCCGCACAAAGCCTGCGGCGCGGGGGCGTCCGCCGCGCCCCCGCCTAGGGAACGGCCCGAAGCCAGTCGCCGTCCCCGCGCCGATTCCGGCGGGCGGCCGCAGGCGTTTGTTTGTTGGTTCCGCGCCGCCTTCCTCGCCGGATGGCTTCCTGTGACAGAGGTGATACACAGTTTCCAGAACTGTCTGGGGGCGGGAGCGGGAGCGGGAGCCGAGCCCGCTCGGGGCTGCTCGCCGTCGCCGCCGCCTCTCCCATCTCACAGCCGTTTCTAGCCGGCGCGCCCGCCCCAGCTCAAAGGTGCCGCCCGGGAGGGACTCGGGGAGGGGAACGGCGCGGCCGTTTCCAGCGGCGCAAGTGGCTTCTGGACGCGAGGGAGCGTTTGATTTGCAACTGGGGCCGAGCGGATTGGTGCAGCTGGCGGCGGCGGGGCGGGAGGAGCGGCGGCGGCGGCGGCGGCGGGGGGTGGCCACTTTCAAATGGAGAGGGCGGCGGCGGGGACGCAGTTGCGGAGGGAGCGGGGCTTGGTTGCGCCACGAGAAGGTGTCATCATTGCACCGGGGCTAATTCCGGCGGAGGTGCCGGGAGTTACTTTCCCCTCCTTCCGCGCTGTTGTTTCTGTCGCCTCGGGAAGAGGAGGAGGAGGAGAGGGAGGAGAGGCAGGCAGGGAGGGAGGGGGCGGCGCCGCGCGAAGCCGCGGCCCTGCGCACACCCTGGCGGGAGGCGGGAGCCGTGCGAAGCGTTCTCTGGTGCGGGGCGGTGGCCCGGCTCCTCGCCACCCCGGGATTTCCCCCTCTCCTGCTTTCTCCCCCACAGCCCACCCCGCACTCCTCCCTCCCTCACAGGTTCCGCGACCCAGGATTCTGCACCCCGCCTCTCGCCCCGCTTCTCCCCCACTCCAACCCCTCCCCCTACCCACCCGGCCCCGGGCTTCCCGACCCTGGGCTCCCCCTCCCGGGCGCGCGGGGGCGGCTGCAGCCCGGCGCCCGGTGAATGCAGCGAGCAAACAAAAAAGCGGGCGATTTAAACGTGCCTTCGAAACCCGTTAGGAATGCGTCGTCACCCGGAGACCGTTTAAAAGCTGCTGTGGCTGGCTTTCTAGTAACGAGGAGACCGGCGCCCCACCTCGCCTCGGCGGGGGCGAGGGTCTGTCGTCCGCGGTGTAGTCCGTCCAAGAGGGAATTTAAATATTCTTTTCGTGAAATGATAGCTGCAGTTGAATGACACGACAGCCACATTTTTAGGGAAGTGGGAGAGAATCTGAGGTTTCCATTAATGGGGAATGCTTAGGGGCTTATTTCCCAAAGGTTTTTATTAGGTGAACTATTTTTCCGTTTCAGGAAACCCACTGTGAAAGCCTTGCTCTTTAGTTATTTGTAGCTCAAGGCTATTTCAAAGCTGGTGAGCTAGTCCCTGAAAGCTGGTTTAATAGTGGTCCACCAATGGTTAGAGATTACTACAGTAAGTTTCATTTTGATCAGATCATAGCTGACCAAGATTTAATCACTTCTAGGTAGAGAAGGAAGAGTTCAATATAACCATACTTAAACAGATTTAACACATTAGATATAATTGTAGTAGAATGGGCAGCACAAGTTGAGAGAGGATGTTTTGGAGGTGACACTAAATAACAAAGATCTGCAACCCAGAATTTTATTGCTCTTTTATTCCAAATACTTCAGTCTCATTTAATGTCACTTTTAAGTCAGATGACTTCCTGATTTGTATTTTGCTTTTCTTCCTTAAGTTTGTGTATTTTATATTTGTATCTGAATTGGCATTTTCGATGTCTACAACAAATAAAATTTACAGCTAAGTGTTCTGTTTCCCCGTATCTCCCTTCATTTTTATACTATCCGGACATAAAGGGAGTTGCCTGATAGGCTGTAGAATTTGATTCCATCTTAAGCTCGGAGGCTGCTTTTTAGTAAGAAAAGTTGGATGGGCTGCTACAGAAATGTTAACTATGACAAAGCTAGGTATATGTTCATTTAAAAGGAAATAAAAGTCCATCTTATTAGTTCCTCCTTTGTCCCTTGACAGATTTTAGCCTATAATGAGCATTATTCTTATATTAGTTACTAAGGTTGAAAGAATAGCTGTAACCAGAAAACTGTGAAAAATGGTAAGTGTGCTTGAGAGTGAGATGAAAGGAAAAAACTCTTAGGATTTTAAGAAAATGTTATATTTTAAAGGAACTGTTGCTTAGCTCAGAGGCTTGGGGGAAAATGATTAGCTAAAACTTGGAGAACTTCGAATAAAAGCAGATCTCCATGTAAATCGCTTATACTAGGCACTTAATAAATACTGAGTTTTGACTTTAAGGAGCCCTTAGTGACTTAAAGTATTATTACAGAGGTGGTGTTACATGTACATTGTTGGAAATTAGAAAATACAGAGAAGCAAATATAACAACGCATTCCTTCTATCCAGAGATCACCACTGTATCACTTTATAAAGTGTCTATGTGTATGTGTATAGGTTTTAATCAAAATGAGATCATACTATATATACAGTTCTATAAAGATTTTTTTTCCCCTCTCCCCTGTCAGCCAGCTTGGTAAATTTTCATCTCATCTATTACTGGGATATATTCAGATTTCCTCTGCTGGCCCTAAAATATAACAGAGCAGCTTTGTCTAAATTAATACTGTCCAGCTGAAGATCATTTATTGCATCTGGTTATTATTTTTCCCATAAGTAGATTTTAATCCGTAGTTAGTTTATGACGGAACCTCTGACATTGTGGAATCAAGCCTTTGGAATTAATCATGACTGGATTTTGAAAAAGTTGGAAATGAAAATAGCATTTTATTGTAATTCGGGTTTAGATTTGGAAATTATTTGCTTGAAAAATACTTTAAAGAAATCTGCCTGATGTATTTATCAGTAGGCTTGTTGGGAAAAGAATTATCAACTGTTTGTTTCAGTACTGAGGTGGTTGGGACAGCAAACATCAAAATCTCAAACTGATCCTGTCCTGTATCTAGGATTTGTCAGGAGTAAGAGAGGCATATGAATCTCAGTTTGCTTACTTCCTGTTAGTGAAGCTCTTCCCTTCTTTAGTATTGTGCGACACCCATTGTGCCATTACAGTTAACAGTCTGTCAGAATATGCATTGTAAACCCAGTTTTCCCACAAGGTAGTAAAACAGACATCTTGGCCAGTACATTTTGCTTTTTATTTGGGTTGGCATCAAAAAGTTTGGCTCAGTTGTTCTGTTATACCAGTGTTAAACTTCTTTCCTCCCCTCCCTGTAAGTTAAAACATTGGTATCACATTCAACAATACGTTTTAATTTTTTTTAAATTTTTCAATAAAGAGTGGCTTTGCTTGGAGTTGTTAGTTTCTTAGTATCAGAAGCCTGGTAGGAACCTTAATTGGAAAAGTGTTTTAATTCCTGAGACAAGAAGTTATTTCCTTGAAAGTTTTACTTCTCAGTCTGTTTTCTCTGTTTTCAAGATCTTGTAGCAGCTTATGTGATTCATTATTTAAAATTTGGACAGTTAATATGTTACTTATAGTATACGATATTTCAGAAAGTTTGAGACTTACTTGAGAGTTTATTGTCATTTGCCTGGCGTACTTAATATAAAAGTATTGGTCTGTGATTATGAGTGGTGTATGTTTTGGTGTTTTTGCTTGGTGGACTGTGATGCATTCCTTATGCAAGGGTGGACTTAGAGGGCCTTTACCTTTGAGTGGAAGTGGCATCTTGTCTGCAATTTTAGCTTAGGGTCAAGTGTCCTGAGTCTAGACAAAATCTAGTCTAAGAGGATATTGCTCCTGACTCTAGCCAGGTTATTGTGGCCTTATCTGGCTTAGGTCTTGAATGATTACTAAGGATGTCTTTCCTCACCTGAAAGCAAAATATTGCCAGACATGGAATGGGAAGCTTAGTTGTTGGGGGAATTTCCATTCTGTATTAACTCTAGACCAGTGGTAGATGATGTGCACTTAACAAATGTTCAGGATCAAACTTTTGATTACTCTAAACAAGTCCAGTATTTACTTTTTGCTTTTGGTTCTCCAGGTAGAGTCAAAACATAATTAGGTGATTGAGGACAGTTGAAGTAAGTTCATTTTTAAAACCCTGGGTTCTTTTGGGCTTGTTTGTTGAAGGAATTAAACCACAATATTCTCTTGTTTTAAAAGCACTCACAATTGGCAGTAGTGTATATGTATATGTAGTATTGATTAATGTCTGCACAGGAGATTTTATTAAATCTCCTGACAGCTTCTAAGACGGTTTCTTTCTTTCTTTTTTTTTTTAAGACTTTATTTGTCAGAGAGAGAGAGCGCGCGCATTGTGCGTGTACAAGCAGGGGGAGCAGCAGGCAGAGGGAGAAGCAGGCTCCCCGCTGGGCAAGGAGCACAATGCGGGGCTTGATCCCAGGACGCTGGGATCATGACCAGAGCTGAAGGCAGATGCTTAACCAACTGAGCCACCCAGGCATCCCCCTAAGACCGTTTCTTAGCACTGATTTTAAATGACGATTTCAGTGGTAAGAGTCCAAACGGAAGAATAAAATGAGTGTGTTTTTTTCTTTACTCCTTACTCCAGAATAAGGAGCAAGAATTGGCAACGGTAACAAGTTGCTGGAGTTCGAGCTGAGTTGCATGGTTTGCTTTTGTTTAACACAGGTATACTAAACATGATTTAAGATTTTTTCTTGATTACTCATGGTCATCTTTACAAGCATCAGTTATTTCAGTGTTGAAATATAGTGATGCATTTAAGATGTGGAGGCTGAGTACTGGTGGCTTGTAACTTTTTTAAAGTTAAGGACCCTTGAGATCTGAGATCTGTAGAATCTTTCCCCAGAAAAATTGACTTGCACTGAAATTTGTGTGCCATTTCAGGGATTTGGGGGATACTTTTAAATGTGTTGTTGGATTCCAGTTTAGTGTTTAAATTCTGGTGATTTCTTTTTATGATTTCTCTCTGATACTTCTCTATCACCGTTAACCATGTATTGTTAAAATGCCTGTCTAGAACAGTCTTTTTTTTTCTTTTTTCTTATTGGTTATTGGCTTAAAAGTTAAGCTTGTTAGAAGTTTTTATAATTTAGTGTACACTGGCTCCAAGTAGGTGTCTCAGGGGTTTGAGAAAAATTCACACGTTTCCACACATGGCTTTTATTTAATTTGCTTAGAGCATCCCTGTCCCTCTTCTCCCCTTTTGAGTTTAACCTGTTCTAGTTAAAAACTTCTTAAGGAATGTGTGTCTGATCCTTAACTTTGTAAGATTTAAGGCACTTGTTTGCCCAGGACCTGGTCATTAATTCACATTTCACTATACATACATAATGCTGGTTTATAAACATACTACCAGTATGTTGATTTGTAGCAGAGATGAGTACATTCTTTGCAGAGAGCCAGATAGTATATATTTTAAGCTTTGTGGGTCTGATGGTCTCATAAAACTGTTTAACTCTGCTATTGTAAACGTGAAAGCGGTCACCGGACAAAAGGTAAATGAATGAACATAGTGAGATTCACCATTACCTGGTCACCAGATTATTCCTGCTGGGGCTAAGTTACCTTTCTGGTAGGAACCTGAAATAAGCTGAAATCAGAAGTTGGTTTGATAAATAGGGAGGGAGTTTGCTCGTCTGAGGGCTGTGGTTCTTAATTCTTTGGTTCTTAGATCCCTTTTGAGGATAGAATTTATACCATGAGCCCTTGTGTACCTGGGAAAGCACACTTAGGTAGTCACACCCTCCAGGGGGCCATACCAAGAAGCCCCGGGTAGGGGACTATGCATTATAGACTGGAGTTCCCCACAGAGGGAAATAACCTCTCTCCAAGCAGAATGTGTGTGTCCTACCAAAACCAGAAGCTAATGCCTACTGCTGAGACCCCCTGTGATTAGTGTTCAGGAAACTACCAGCACACTCTTCTTGGAGCTCTACCTTTTGTATGCTCCACCAGGCAGAATGGCATTTACAACTGTCTTCATAGCAGCTTGCCAGGAAACCATGTTTCAGTTTCTAAGTTAACAGACTGTTTTTCATTGATTATATTTTAGTTGTCTGCTCCCTGATAATATATAGTACGCCGCCTTCATCTAGATAGCATCTCTCTAAATCACAGTAGGTGTCTAGGAGGGGAGAAGCCCATGGTCTGGGCACCTGGGAGGAGTTGGCTGGCACTGAATGCCTACTCACCTCGGGAACTGGTCTTTTGTTTGGAGACTGGCTTTGTTCTAGATTGGTGGGTCTTTGCTCATGCTGCTTAACTTCTCCTGAATTCAACGTATTCCTCTTTAAAATTAGGAAAAGTGGATTAAGTTATCTCTAAAATGTTTTCTAGCACTGCAGCCATTATTTTATGGGTTTCCTTTGGGAAGATTTCCTGTAGACCCAGTCCTTGGAGTGAGACTCTTTTAGCCTTAAACTCAGAATACTTTTCCAGACCTCGTTGCTGGGTTTTGAGACCATCTTTATGTGTCCGTGACCGTAATAACAAGACTTGTACAATTGTGATAATGTTTGTTTTCATACGGAACTCAGCTGTAAATGCGGTTTTTGTTAAGTGTGCTGTCTAGGTCTTCTAATATACAACATTGGGAGCCTTTTTTTTTTCTTTTCTTTTTAACAGTACTTTAAAAGATTTTTGGTGACTTAACATTGTTAGTGGTAACTGATAGTTTCTGACAACCGGCTATAATCAAGGAACAAAGTTCCTCCAAACAGCTGCATTTCAGTCTGTGCACAGTGTGATTGTCATTAGCTGGTTGAGTCTGGTTTCTGCAGAAGCTGCTTTGTATATCCTGTATAAGAGCATCTGGTTTAAGCATTTAAAAATCTTTTAAAATTACCCTGTAGACACTTTGCATTTATTGACTTAGTCTTCCGTGGGCAGAATAAGGGTTTGTGGACTCCTTACCTCTGTTCATGCAGAAATATCTCCTGTTAACATTTGGTTTTTCTAAAGTGTTACCCTTCAGTGGACGTTTAGACTTTGACCTGATTGTGTGTGTTTGTATGTTATACAAAGTAGAATTCGGTTCAGAGACAGGCTGGTACACAACTTTGATTTCAGTAAGTATTTTAGGGAAAAAAAAAACTTTTAGTTTTCTCTGGTAAATTGTCAAAAAAAAGTGTGAAGAGGGGTAGGACATATGGGGCAAATAGGCTTTATCTCATAAATTCTGACTTGAGTGGTAGCACTGTGTTAAGAAGGATTCTGAAGTCATGTCTGGGCTTGTGGAAAAGAATGACCTAATTTATTAACCATGCCTGCCATGGGTGGAGGAAATGGCCTATTTGGTAGCCGTCTCTGGAATGTAGCCTTTTTAATTTTTATTTATTTTCCAAAATAGTACTACTCTTGCAATGGTTAGGAAGTGGAATGTTTATTCTTTAAAGGTAGTTTAAACCCTAGTTTTCCTGTCTAGGTTAGTTTTTCCTGTTCTCATTGCATATATTTTTAGTGACCTGCTACTGGTAATGGCTGTTCTTATGTATTTTGAAAACTTTTGCTTTTGAGTAAATAATGAGTGGGTGATAATAGCGTTTTATGGTATTATCCTGTTACCTTTTCTGCTTTTTTCTTTTCTGTACTATTCCATCAAACATTCTTTAGAAGGCAGGCATAAGCCTCTTGTACCTCATCTTAAGAAGGGGTGCAGTATAGTTCATTGCTGGCTGCTGATTTTGGACTGATGCTTCACATGGGACTCAGAAGTTGTGCTCCCAGGATCTAGTATATATATGGTGAGTGAGGAGCAGCGAAGAAAAGTGTTGGATATGTAGGACAGTATAATGGTTAAGCAATTAAAGTCTTATAAAAGGTGAGACAGAGAAGTAAAAGTTCTCATCTCGTTCTATCTGAATACTTCGGTCACATTTCTGAGAAATAAACGGCATTATTAATATCCTTTATATTCTTCCAGAAAATTTCCATGAATATGCAAGCAATTGGTGTATGTATATATTCTCTTCCTTTGTCCTTTTTATATGTAAATGGACCTATATTTCAGGGTTTTTTCCCCCCTTGCAGTTTGCTTGTGTTTCTGAATATGTCTTTGGCGTCTCCATATCTGAGCATACAGATCTAACAGAAGAGACTTCTGAGTAGATGGAAGTAGGGATAGAAGCTCAAGACTGGAGGCCCAGGTGACCCGACTGCCTTTATTGTTTGGGTGCGAATTCCTTTATTCCCACGTCAAGGGAAGTTAAATAAATTCTAAATACAAATGATTGCAATGTTTTGTCATAGCTGCTCTTCAGTTGCTGAGTCAGTGATTACAGATACCTGTGAGGGGTTTGAGTGTTTTTAGAGCTCATAAGCAGGGACTGGATTATTTATAAATTGGCAAATGGGAGCTGCTTGTGATTCATTTAGAACCATTCAAATTTATGTTTTCATTGACTTTTAAAGGCCGAGTTTACAAATAATTTATGAAGAATTTACAGTGAACTAATGCATTATAGCACTTGAGCTTTATTAGTAATGTTTGTACAAATAAATAATCTGGTCAGTTACGGTCTTTTTTGGGAGAGGTGGTTATTTACTGCTGAAATTTCCACTGAGTATTTTCAAGTGTGACATTTTCACAAAGGCTCTATAGTAGCTTGGGCAGCATTTTTTAAACAGATTTTGATGTATGACATTATAAAGGACATTTTTAAAAGTTCTGATTTTGGGGGGTTTGAAATATTTGGACAAGGTTAAAGCTTTAACACTTAAGATCTAAGCCGTTTGTCAGTTACATCAAATATGTGACTTTTTTTTTTTTTTTTTACCAGATATAACCCTTTGCTTAAAGTGAGGAAGCTGGATTTGAGTTATAGTCACAGTAGTATTTTTAGACTCTCAGTGAGCATATGAATTAGATAATGTTGCCAATGTGAAAAATTCTGAGCAATTAATGTTGTCTTTAAAAACAGGTAAGAAATCAGCTGGATTTCTTTCACATTCATTTGAGGAACAGAAAATTACTATGAAGTACAGATCATTATTATATTTGGATACTTTGTTACAGTGGGTATTGTGTATGCCATGGAAGATAAGAAGGTGATATTTTAAGAAAATGTAAGTTTTTTTCTATGGGGGGTATTCAATAACTTAGGAATCAACGTATCTGTTACATGTTTAAAAATAATATCCAAACTGTATGAACTTAGCAAACAGAAAGGAAGTAGCTCATTATAAAATGCTTTTTATTAAAGATGAGTTAGTGTCTGAAAATATTCTCCTTTATATACCTTTTTATATTACACATTTTCTAAATATATTTTTAAATATAGTAAATTTAGGTATTAGATTAACTTTGACAGAAAATGGAAGGACACCAGTAAATTTGAAGATAATGTGACAGGGGGCTCCTCGTGGGCGTAGTTGGTTGAGAGTCTAACTCTTGGTTTCCACTCAGGTCGTGGTCTCAGGGTCTTGAGATCAACCCTGTGGCAGACTCTGTGCTCAGTGGGGAGTCTGCTTGAGATTCTCCTTCCCTCTCCCTCTGCCCCTCTTGCTTGTGCTATTCTCTCTCTCTCAAATAAATAAATCTTTAAAAATAATACAACAGAAGTAGGGGCGCCTGGGTGGCTCAGTCGTTAAGCGTCTGCCTTCGGCTCAGGGCGTGATCCCAGCGTTCTGGGATCGAGCCCCACATCAGGCTCCTCCGCTATGAGCCTGCTTCTTCCTCTCCCACTCCCCCTGCTTGTGTTCCCTCTCTCGCTGGCTCTCTCTCGCTGGCTGCCTCTATCTCTGTCAAATAAATAAATAAAATCTAAAAAAAAAATAATATAACAGAAGTAACTCCAGTTAGAGGTCAATTAAATATTAAAGTGAAAGCATCTCAAAATTCTATAAAGCCGAGTGAGCATAAGATACACTTTGTGTATGAGAACTCAGTCATTCATCCAGTAGTTTATTTTAATACATAGCATTGCATTAGGTGATAACATAGAGAAGTAGCGGTGTTTAATTGAGTGCCTTCTAGAACTTCTTGAGAGTGAAATAAGAGTGAAACAATGGATAAAATAGATACTTTGAGGAAGAAACCAGACTTTCTACATGAGCCATAAGATAATTAAAATCACTAGGGTGTAATCTTTTTATAACTGTAGAGTTTATGGCCTGATAAATGGTCCCTGCTATGCCACAGAGAGTAATTCTAGTAACTGGATAGTTTGTTTTCCTCAGATCTTTCCCAGGAATAGCATTGAATAAACATCCTCAAATTCTTAATCATGTTGCTCTTTTGTAAAACCCGTTCGCTCCTTATCCCTGAGGTCATTTCTCATTCTTTCTTCCTCAGAATCACATACCAGTCATGCCTCCCTGGGACCACACCCAGCTCACTGAACTGGTTCACTCTTTGGTAAATTCCTGGGCCACCTTGGGGATGGATTCCTTCAGCTCATGGCTGCTCTTAACTTTGGGCATGCTGATGTTTTTTCCCCCAATTTCAGTCTTGAGGAAAGCTACATTTTAAGGTTTTGAGGTACCTTGCTATCTCATTTATGTATCCTGTGCCCCACCATAATCTATGAATGGTAATCCTGTAACCTTGATAGCAGTTCTCACAGTGAAGCTCCCTGTCTACTTATTTGCTTACTGTATATTCCCTTGGGCCATTCTATATCTTGTTCACCATATTTCAGGTATCCAACTCAGTACAAATTTAATCGAATTAATATATTAGTTAATCCACTAGTTTTAACCTGTGTGAAGAGAAGATTGAGGGAAAGGGATTTGCATGTAATGTCCACAAGGATGGTCATATAAATAGTGCCTGCGCTTCCCGAGGAGGCGGTACCCTGAGCAGTCACCACACGTGCCTGGTTGTCTTGGCACGCCCCTCCCTGCAGCGGAGGTGCCAAAGAATTGTCACTTGACGTCTCCATCTGGGGTCTCTTTGGCCAATGACCCCTCTTACATGGACTTTCCGGGCAATGTTCTTATTATAATCAGGCTTCCTGGGTAGTCTTCCTCTCTTTGGACAAAGTCCAAATGCCTAATAATTAGTATTTTTATCTGCCTACCTGTTCTGCTTCTCGTGGCAAATGGACACTCCAGGCTCCTGTAAATCGCATCACTTTAAGTCAGTTTTGATGAAACCAGGCAGAATGTCTGGGTGAGGACAACCCAGAGCACTCTGGGTGTGTCTTATTAGAGCTTGTCCTAGAGGCTATTTTGCTCAGGACCCTCTCCATGATGTCTTATTTTCATATTTAATTAAAGAGGATCTCTGTTCTGAAGAACTCTATAAATTTCTAGAGACACACATCTGTGGAACATTTAAGTGATGATACAAAGCAAGAATTGATTATTAAAGAAAATAAAAGGGTGAAAAAGTTCTAAATGAAGAGAGATGGAATGAGTAGTACAGAATGTAAGTGCTTTTAATTGGAATGGGGGACCGTGCTTAGTGGCTTTGTGTGAAGCCCTGAGAAGAGGTGGGATTGGGGGTAGGGAGAAAAGGGCAAAGAAGCCACCATTAGCAGAGGCTGAGAACGGAAAGAGGCCTGGCCCAGCAGAGGCAAGCCTCGCTGAGGGGGCGAGGTGTCAGAAGACGTCTGAGTTTCTGGCTGCACCCATTTTGTAAGTGTACAACAGAGGGAGAGATTTGTATAGGGAATGACTTGATGTGGTCTATTAGAGAGGATTAATTTCTTGTAATCAGAAGGGGTAAGAAATTATAGGCACAGAGAATGGAAGGGAGGTGCTTAAAGCTATCCAGATACAGGTGTTTGAAGACAAATCTGTGAGGCAATGTTAGGGGAACTTGAAAGAGTCCTACATTATGAATCAGTAAGGGTTGGCAATTGGGTCAAAGGTAAAAAGGGATGTATATTAGTAAAAAAATGAGCAAATAGATTCTGGGTGTGAAGATGCTGTACAGAATATGGTAGGTTACATGTATGTTGTCAGATATTACAGTGCTTCGCCTAAAATGTCATGCTTCCACTTCAGCTACCTCCCCTTTATTTTTTAGGACTCTGCTCAGGGAATTTTTCCCTGACCCCATCACTCTCTGTTCCTACAGAGCCTTGTGCCTACCACTGTCAAGCACTAACCATTTCTGAATTTCTGTTTACTTGCCTCGCTCCTCAACCAGACCAGGAGTTCCACGAGGTCAGGAATAGTTTTTCTCCAGCGCCCTCTAGTAGATTCGGTATTCACGTGTTCGTGGGATGCATTATACGCTATTACATCTTCTTGTGCTTTCTCTGGAGTGTTGTGAGTTTTAATTAATTGTTACTTACTCCACTGTTGTCTAGATAATAAGCAGCCATGCCCTAAAAGAGTCAGCGAAGATAATGATGAAGAGGGCCCTCTGTTTTCTTTCCCACACTGGCTTTTATTGGACAGATGCTTGAAGCATACAACCACTGTATTGTGTATCTTAAAGATACTAACATGTACTTTGATTTCTTGATATAGCAAGTAACCCCAGGTGAGACAAATCAGCCTGATGTCAAGGTTTAAGTATATTAGAGCAACAGAGGAGGAACTCCCGCTGTGCCCTAACCCCCATTATCACCCCCCATTATTAGATTCCCTGGAGAAGTACAATATAGCATTCTCAACCTTCATTTCTCAACATCTTTCAGGGTGGATGAAAATGGAATTCGTTAGGAAATGGAATTTATTCTTTTTTTACCTGCATAATTTTCCTTGAGAGAGTGTTTATGTGCGTTTAGGAGCGTCATTCTATTTTGGCCAATGCTTGCATTTTTCATTTAGTGACTGTTGAACTGGGTGTTTTCTCTGGCAGTTGTGTTTGAAGGCTAGGAGGAAGATTTTTGAGTGAAAAAGATGCTAAGTTCTTCAGGCTAAATTTAAGTTGTCCTAAGCAATGGAGAAGCGATCAGCACTGGTTTTCTTGTTTCTAGCTTGGGGAGTGTTTCCTGGGCTTCCTTAGCCTCTTTCTCCTCCTCAGTTCTCACACCCGTTCCTGAGGTGGGAGCTTCATCCCTCTTGTGTCACATCACACCCTTACTTTTAAGGAATTTCTCTTAGGTAGTCCTCCCTTCTTTCCTTCCTTCCTTCCTTCCTTCCTTCCTTCCTTCCCTCCCTCCCTCCCTCCCTCCCTCCTTTTTTAAAGCTCTTTGGTGTAATAGGCGTTGGGGAGCTGAAGCTGTTGTTAGGAATGGGTGGTCTTTTGCTTTTCCCTCTCGTCCTTGTGCCTCCTGTGGGAAGGGAAGCAGGGCTGCCCTCCCTGGAAGGTTGGAGGAGTGTTTAGCTATCAGTAGTTGGTGTTTTTGGTATGTGGTGACCAGGCAGGGCAGACGGTCCTTCCAAGTAGGGAGTTGGCCACAGGTGTTTGTTGGCGTGGAAGCTTCTGACTGGAATGGGCCTGCCCCAGTCCAAGTTATAGATTGCTGGGTGTTAGTTATGGGTGAATGGGGCTCTGCAGAAAAGGGGTGGGTGGGTTCTAGGACTGTGACCCTGCCCCACAGTATGAAACCCTAGCCCACAAGATAGCCCATGACCCAGATCACAACTCATGTCTGGGCTGCAACTTGGTCAATCCTTTTATTAATGGTTTTGAAGAATCTCAGTTGGTGAACAGAAACCCACAAACCTTAACTGGTGTCTCAGAAAGAAAATATAAAGTTTTGGAATTGTAGATTAGGGCCTGAACATTTGAGTCAATCATACAGGTCTCTTTTGCAGGTGGGAACAGACTGCACTGTATGATGGGTTTTCTGCTTTTTTTGGTCTGCTCTTCAATAGGTCCACTTAGAGTGGAGCTTTGGGTTTCTGATTTCTGTCTTGTTGTAACACGGTGGTTCTCCACATTTTGATCCACACCATTCCTGTGCTCCAGGCTGTGAGAAACACACCACATTCTAATGCTCTGATTCCCATTTGAGGGGGAGTTTGGGATGTACTTTTCTTGAGGGGCTGAATGGGTACTTCTGACTTGAAAAGCCTTCCTCTCTCATCGGGAATCATTGCCCTGCAGTAAGATCAAGTTCCTAAAAATGTCAGGGTGATCAGTAATTTCAGTTTGGAAAAGCTTTTTGGATTTCTTTAGAGAGCTGCCTGTGTGAATATGACCAGGGAATCCATCTTTATTAGTTCATTAAGTGGCATTTAATCTCTGTCCAGTGTCCTCTTTCCTAAGTAGAGTCTTTCTCTTACCTGGTGATTCTGGAGGCCTATTATCACCTGGATGGAGTCAGAAAGGTGTGCCAGGTGTCTGGCTAGGGGGTAGGTTGAACCAGGTTATAAGGAGTTGGGTGAAGCTCAGTGAAATTGGATTTGGAATTCAAAGCTCTCACATACAGTGTGACCTTGGGCAAGGTGCTGCTTAAACTTTTTTTGGCTTCAGTTTCCTCAAGAGTAAAGGTGAGGGGGCTGGATCAGATACTATGTCTTGTCCCTTCCTGTTGGAGCTGTGAATGCCAAGGGGTTGGAGATGGCTGGAGGAGATACTTGCTTTCCTAATACCCCATTTATTTTGTTCCTAGAACTAGAACTCTAGGTTATTTGGCTTTTAGGATTATTTTAGCAATATTTGCCTGAGAAGCATAATCATGCCCAGTGCAGTGTCAGTATTCACACATCCAGGCGCAGCCTCATCCCCATCCCCCATACACACCCGCGTAAACTATGAATCTGTCTGTGGTGAGGAAGCGCTGTGCTCATTGCCGTGGGTTTTTTCTGCAGTGCTTGCCACCAGTCCGCTAAAAAGACTCCTGGAATTGTTGTAGTGATAATGTCACTGGAACAAGAGAGAAACCTGGCACCTTTGGGAGACCCATTGATACGAAACT
This sequence comes from Ursus arctos, assembly GCF_023065955.2. NCBI lineage: Eukaryota > Metazoa > Chordata > Mammalia > Carnivora > Ursidae > Ursus > Ursus arctos. The sequence continues at coordinate 21,333,181 of NW_026622775.1, forward strand.
TCCCCACCCCCCCCTCCTTTTTGAAATCTGTTCTGTTAATGATTGCACCTAATTATGTATCTTTGGTCTTTTTACTGTTGACAATTCAAATGCTCCTTAAAGCCGATTGTTTGCTTTTGTATGCTGTAAATCCTGGGCTGCCATCTGAAGCACAACTTGATGATTGTGTATTATCATCTTGGGTTAAGTGCTGTCTCATTGCTTTGCAGGCTGCCTGCTGTTTCCCGGGGAGATCATGAAACGAGGTCGCCTTCCCAGCAGCAGTGAGGATTCTGACGACAATGGCAGTAAGTCCTGCTTTGTTGTTCTTGGAGCCTACCCGGGTTTGGGTCAGTGTAAAAACATGATTTTTTAATGTGATGTTTTAAATAGCTGAGGCCCTTCGCATATCAGGCAGGTCAGAAGGCCAAGGCCTGGAGAATCACATCTGAGAGTGGTACTACAGGTCTGTAACCAAGTCTTTCTGGTAAGGTTGACTGCAGGCGGGCATTCCTCAGGCTTCCGGTTTGTTATCCAAGGACGAATAATCCAGTTCCAAGAGTCACTGGTGTGTCTGTTTTTCCTAAACATCATTTATGGCCCTTAGACTTGCTATTTATGAAGAGGGAACTTAATCGAAGCCAGTTAATTATCAACTAGTCCAACCTGATACAGAGGAAGATTGAAGACTGCCTAGTGTGATGTGAGAATATTAAGTATAGGTTTTTAGTAAGTTGAGAGGCCATGCTCTTCACTTGATTTTTAACGTCACTGTATTTAATATGACTACTTCCTTCATCCTTGCTCTCTGGCATCCTCATATTTTCACAGTGCAGTTGAGAACCAGAAGTTAGTTGGCTTCCAGGCAGTCAAAATAAATGTCATACAGCTTCTGTGTATTGAGAAGTTAACATACTACTCGAAGAGCTCCTCTCAGATAACAAGGAAATTTTGTACCTAGCACCGTGCCTGAGCTCCAGCCTGTTAGCTTATGTTTTAGGTTACAGATTAAACTTGAGAAACCTGCTTGCTCTGCTGCATGATAGGAAGGGTATTAGGTCTGCTTTCAAGGAACTCTGTCTTAGACATAATATGAAATCCAGCTCTGACAGAAAGTCATTAGGGGGTAATAGAGATGTCTTTTCGAAGCTTGGTGGAAACGCGTTTTGTAGGCACAAATTCAGGGGACAGGAGGGCCAGGGAAACGCAGGATTGAAATTTGGGCAGGTCCTGGAGGATGAAATAGTTTTTAGGCAAACAGGATTGTTTTTAGTTTTCTAGTCTTGAAGTCTTCAGCAGAGTAAAAGCTGTAAATTAGACAGCAGGGCTTGCTGCTAAAGGTGGCCACACTGACAGCCATGAGAAACACAGGGAGGAGGACCAGAAACATGAAAACCAGAAGAACTCAAACATGGCATTCTGTTGGGGAGCTTTGGGGACAGGCATGGGGCAGTGGGATGTGGATTGGGTGGCTATAGGAAGAGTGTTGGGTGTTCGGGGTACATGGAATGGTAGGCTGTGACAAGATTGCAAAGGGGTGGGCTTGAGGAGCTAAGGGATTGGGACTTGGGGGACAGACAGTGGGAGCTGCTGATGTTTGGCACAGGGAAACAGTTAACTGGATGAGGGAAGGAGAGACACGGAGGACTGGGGGCTCCAGAGAGCAGGGCTTTCCTTTTATTTCCGGGAAAGGTGTTGAGGGTCTGTGCCCAGGCACAGGCAGTTAAAACCACTTGGGAGAGCCGTTGAGGGAGCCTTCTGAACTTCTTAGTGCTTGTCTGTATGCAGCCCTCACTACCTGTTTTTTTCCTCTGATATTTACTTAGGCTTTTTTACTCCTTGAGGCAAAAACATGCTGAGATATTTCTTTTCTGCCCCCTGTGGTGCCTATCAGAGTGTCCTCAGGAGCCCTAAGTACTCAATAAATGCTTGCTGTTTGCTCGAGTACACAATTTTGTCCTGCGGCAATTTTAAAAAAGTCTTGCTTTTTTAGGTTCAGAATTAATCAGAAGAAGGTTTCATGAATTACTTTCACATACTAATAATGCTTAATACAAGGCTTAGAGTCCTGTTTTAATATATTTTTTGGCATTGGGCAACAGGTTTGTGCTCACTCTGTGTGCTCTTGTTGCTGCTTCATTTCTTCCCTGAGAGAGCTGGTTTAGAAAAGGTTTGCATGGATGCACCTGGCTGGCGCGGTCCGTGGAGCGTGTGAGTTCGAGCCCCACACTGGGTATAGAGATGACTTAAAATCTTTAAAGAAAAGAAAAGAAAAGAAAAGAAAAGAAAGAAAAGGTTCTCCTGGAACGTTCTCTCACACTTAGAGCCTTCCCCTTTCTGGTCTAGAGTTGCCCAATAGGATGGAAATGTTCTAATCTGCTGTAATTGAGGAGCTCTGGTGGGTTTTAAGATTTTGTTTAATTTTAATTAATTAAAATGCACATTAAAAGAAGTTGCAGTGGCTAGTGATGACCATGTTGAACAGTGCAGTTCTGGACCGTGGCCCAGTCTTCTTCTCCTCGGCCGCCCAGAGGCTCCACCCCCGAAGCCCTTGTGTTGGTCTTTTTGGGCTGCCATAACGAATACCACGATTGGGTGGCTTAGACAACAGGTAATTATTTTCTCACAGTTCTGGAAGTCTGAGATCAAGGTGTCAGCAAGTGTGGTGTCTTCTGAGGCCTCTCGCCTTGGCTGGCCTTCTTCCTGTGGCCTCACATGGTCTTCTGAGCATGCACATTCTTGGCATCTGTGTCTAAGTTTTCCTCTTAAGGACATCAGTGAGATAGGATCAGGGTCAACCCTAATAACCTCATTTTTTTTTTTAAGATTTTATTTATTTAGTTGACAGAGAAAGACAGCCAGCGAGAGAGGGAACACAAGCAGGGGGAGTGGGAGAGGAAGAAGCAGGCTCATAGCGGAGGAGCCTGATGTGGGGCTCGATCCCAGAACGCTGGGATCACGCCCTGAGCCGAAGGCAGACGCTTAACGACTGCGCCACCCAGGCGCCCCCCCTAATAACCTCATTTTAACTTAATCACCCCTTTGAAGGCTTTTATCCAAATGTCACATTTTGAGATACTGGGGGTTAGCCTTCAACATAAGAATTTCCGGGGGACACAGTTGAGCACACAACAGCCCTAGAAGACCAGATGTTTCATCTAAATAGGGATTTCCACCTAGAACTCTTATTAGAAAAGAAGGAGGAAGAGCGTGCCCAGAGTTCACCAAAATGTGTCCATCAAAAGTCACCTTAATGGTGTGACAGCCATTTTCTTCTTCCTCTTAATACATTCCTATTTGTGCTGGCCTCCCTGAGGAAGGTGGAGGCAGAGCATGATGGAGCATTCTAGAGTACTGGAGGGTTAAACTAGGTAGACCACAATGCTGGGTTCTGTCCTTCTCCAGGCTAGGTGTGGAAATCACGATAGCTCTGGTAGAAGGTAGGCGGGCCATCCTTTTGTCATATAGTTGGTTCAGTGTGAAGCATATGTTGATGCTTTAGGACTGTACTGTCTGTCCAGGCTTAATGATTTGGTAATTACGGTAGACGATGATCACAGTAAACAAACAGCTCTCATTAAGAACCCTTGGAATGCCAAACCTCCTAAAAGTATGTACATATCCACGCCATGCAGTACCCTTTCCAACCCTCTCCGAGGGCACTTGCTTCATAGCATAGGCCTCTGGCACCGGCCAGCTTATTTGTATTGGAGCCCATCTTTTTGTGTAAGCCCGTGGTGGCCTGAATGGGGTGCTTTCTACCCTTGCAGTTGGGGCTGCAGAACTGGGCCCACCCTCAGGTGGGTGAGGGCACTTGGAAAGCACTGATTGCAAGAAGGGCTGGGTCTGTGCAGTGGCCACTCCCCAGCCTCTCCAGCCTGCAGCCCTGACAGAATTTTGGCAGCAGTTCCCAGCCCAATGCAGAACTTGTCCAAGTGGAGGAGAGGCAGCTGCAGACGTCAGTGTGGGGCCACACCACCGGCCGCAGCCACGGCTGGGCCCTGCTGGCCTCTGGGCTGGAGTCCTTTGCTTTGTTTTCTGGCCCGATCCAGGGGAATACCAGTGTGGTATTTACAGTTGGGGATGGATGGGCATTTTCTGTGCCAGTGCAAGCCCTCATCCAGCTGCAGTCGGAGTTGTTGAAGCCTTTCTCCAGGTGCCCTGTGGAGGGCTGGCCCTGCAGTTGGATGAAATAGCTTGGGGTGTTTGCAGGCTGTGTCTGTAATTGCTGGACTCCTGGGACTGGGTGGCCCTCACCAGTCTCTGAAGTTACATGTTGTGCCAGGGCGTGGCCCAGGGAAACAAGCCCTTCATTTCCTGCTCCCAGCCCAGGATCCTCTGTCCTTAGGAGTTTTGGCAAATGTGGGAATGGGCTCCACCGGCTATTATCAGTATTTCCAAAACCTGAAGGAGATTGCATTTTTATCTTCAATAAAGCTGCAGAGCCTAATTAAAGCATCGAGTGTCCTTTCTTTTGGCAGGAATTATGGATTGTTATCTCAGGCCAATTAACAGCTCTGATCACCGTCCTTCTATTTTTTTCCTGTAAAAGTAAGACAAGAATTAAATATTACTTAATGAGTACTGTCCATTTGGCACATTTTTTTTTTCTCTTTTCAGAATATGGAATCTTTGGCTAGGTTAATAAGGGAGCCAAATGTAAATGATGTCTTTGGGTTTTTTTTGGTTGTTGTTTTTAAATGTACCTCTCAAAGACCCAGAGGGAAATTAATTAATTGATTGATTGATTGATTTTTAACAAATAATGGGAGAAGTGTGCTGGTATTTTTAAAGTTTTTCCTGAAGTTGTGAAGCAGGGCTTCCTTTTCCTGTTGAATTCCTAAATGTCAGGGCTGTGTTGAGTTCCCTGTGGGAAGGCCTGGAGTGTTGCTGGGGGTCTGGAACCAGGTACCTTGGGGACCCTCCTTGGTCGCCTAGTTTCCACACCTGTACTGGCCCTGAAACATTCCGTCTTCTCCACTTACCAGCTGAGCTCTGCTCCATCACCTGTGATGATGAATGTGCAGAAAAGAGTGCTGAGCAAAATTCAAAACTACTAATTTTGCATTGGTAATTAGGGTTGATGAGTAGTAAACATAAAGTTATAGGAGGACTTTTGTTTTTCTGGGTGCTCTCCAGCTTACAGATAAACAATGAAGAGAGCAGAATTTTAGTGGCTGAAACATACTTTTTGCCTTGTACCTCTTTATGTCTCGTTGCATTTAGAGTTCCCTTACATGTTTTGATAACTTGCCTTTATTTTCTTAATTCGATTGGCTGTGCTTGGTGACCTTCATGCAAGTCTTTGGTGGTTTCTCTTTTGCATAAAAGTTAACTCTGCTTCCACTTCCATTTATTTTTGGCTGTACTTTTAATCTGTTCCTTCCCCCATCAGTTGCATCTTGTGACGCTAAGGGATTGTGTAGGCATTCTTGAAATGCAGGGATTTTTGGTTCAAATACTGCAGAACGTGAACGTGTCCTGAATCCGTGTCTCCTCCGGGCACACAGAGATGGCTTTGCCCCTTTTCAAACCCGACTTGTGGCTTGGCTTTGACACTGGCAGGCAGAGCAGGCATCCTCTTGGGCTGGCGGAGCAGTAGCACAAAGTGATCTAGCCCGCAGACTGGTCTTCGGTAGCTGTTGGACGTGGACTGGGCAGGAGCGCTGGCTAACTGAAACACTGGTGTGTCAGTTCGTGGAAGGCCCAAGTGTATTTAAATGTTGAAACATTCCTGAGCCAGTGTTTTGAATATATGCGTTAAGCTTTTGTATTTTGGATTGAGGAAGTGAGTTGGACCGCGGAGCTAAGCTATGCTGGGATGGGGGGGCTGTGGTAGGTGTAGGGTCAGCCCCTGCTAGAAACAGCAGTTACATTAGACTCTTGTCTCCTGTCTTGCAGTTAGAGCAGATAGTTAATAGCTACATTAAATTTGCTTACTTTACAGTGGGAATTTCCACAGCAGTGCTTTATTTGCACAGGGCTGTCCCCAGCTTTGAAGTAATGCATAGGGGCGTGTCTTGGGTCTGTGCACTTTTGTGAAACCAGTTGACCTGCTGGACTCTTTGGTACTCGTTGGTCCAAGTGCCTTACTTTGTTAAGCTAGTTTGACATTCCTGAAGACAGCAGCATGTCATTTAGTGTCTAGAAGCACAGCAGTATTGGAGACAAATAGCAGATTTGGTATTTGGTCAGTGGTGAGGTTCTCTCACAGTTTGCGTTTTGTGGTGGTGTGAACACCCAGACCACCATTCATTCCAATTTCTGAGCCTCGCATGCGCCCTGCAACCTGGCTTATCACACACACGTTACCAGTGGAGTGTGTGCAGTGGGTATTAAGTCTACTCTTGAGGTTTTTCCTTATTTTAGATCTAGGGCAAGAAGCATGGCTATTTTTAATTTCAAAGGAGAGCGTTTGAGATACCTGCCTGGTAGGACCCGAAAACGGCCGAGCGCTCTGTGCATGTACAGAAGGCAGGCTCCTGAGGCTGTGATCTGTGAGGCTTTTATAGCATTTATTGTTACCCCACAACGTTCTGTTCAGTGGGAGTTCGGGGATGTTAAAACAAAATGTTTTCTCTATTCATTCTTTCCAGTGTTTAATAGAGAATTGTTCTTAAATGGTGTGTACATGTCCAGAATTTTTAAAGTCACTTAAACTTGTCACTAGAGTGGACTAACTTTAGGTAATACTGTCTTCTGTATGGTCAGTAAAGTAATTTTAGACATCATTGGCATATTTTTAGAGTTTTCAGCTCCTCCTGAAAGCAACAAGAAAATAAAAATTTTACTTGCCATATTCTTAATTTAGTTTGCCATTAAATGTTGACATTCTGAAGACAAAACCAAAATGCAGCACCAACCAAGTGTAATCTTAGCTCATGGTTTTTAAGAACTTACAGGTGGCTAGTGTTTTGCTGTAACATAAATCACTATCTCCTGGTTCTTGTGGTATTTCAAATACTCTCAGTTCTGGTTTGTTTGTTTTCACCCAACATACTTCAAAAAAAGTTCTGTAACATACCTTTTTTTTTTTTTTAATTAAAAGGGGATGCAAATTATTTTTGCTCGAATAATATTCTGGGAGCTTCTTGACCACTTGGGAGGTTCCTTGGAGAGAGCATGGCTGTAGAGAGAACTGGTATAATACCGTCAAGACTTGAGTCTCTGGCCTGTAGGCTTTCGGTGAATGTTTCTGTAGATGTTGGTGCATTCCTGACTGGAGGCATGGCCCCAGCAAGTTGTCTTTAAATGCATTTTTGCTTTATTTTCCATGACCTCATTTTCCTAGAACTCAGAAGCCTTTTTTTTTTTTTTTTTTTAATAAACCTGTCCTCTAGGGGCACCTAGGTGGCTCAGTTGGTTGAGCGTCTGAGTATCCGACTCTTGATCTTGGCTCAGGTCGTGATGTCAGGGTTGATATTGATCCCTCCCCCCCAAAATCCGGGCTCCTGTCTCAGTGGGGGGTCTGCTTGAGATTCTCTCCACTCCCCCCACCCTGTGCTCTCGTGGGGTGTCTTTCTCTCCCTAAAATAAATAAATATATCGATCTTTAAAAACAAAACAAAACCTGTCTTCTACTAAGTAAAACAGGTATATTCTTGGTGCCTGTCACCCTCAGATCTTGACTTACGGTGGTGCTGATTCTTCTTGAGCATGACTGTTCTCAACAACAGTATATTTTTTTCCACTTAAAGTTTTTTTCTTTTTTTTTCTTTTTTTTTGAGAATCTGTTATGTGCACAGTACCAACTCAGGTATACCATATGTTGTAAATAGTCACCTATGTCTTGTGCCTGATGGCTCTTGACGGTGCTTAAAAGCTTAAAGTAAACCAGAAAGATCACCAGCAGCAAATGTGTGCTGTTGGACATGAAAGGATCCTCTAGTTCTCTGTCCAAATCCTCACCTTGTTCGGCAAAATTTAGGTTTTATACAAATTACGTGTGTGAAGTAAAATGGGAGCGTTATCCTTTCCTTCACTGTTAATGGATGATAGAAAATCATCACTTATTTTCTGCGTGCATTTGAAGTATGCACTTTGATACATTTTGAAATGTTTATACCCATGAAATCATAACATTCAAGATAATCCTCTCTTTTTTTCCTAGTTAATCTCTGATCTACTTTGTTACTATAGATTAGTTTATATCTTCAGAGTTTTGTGTAAATGGAATGATGTAATATGTACTCTTTGTCTGGCTTCTTCCGTTCCACATAATGATTGCAGCATCACGTTGTGTGTTACCAATAGCTCATTCTCTTCTTTAGTGCTGGGTAGTGCTCCATTGTATGGATATAGCATAATTTGGGTAATAAATTGTATGGATACCATCATATGTTTACTCATTCAGGTTGTTTGTGGCTATTTGGGTGATTACTGGCTTTTGGCCTTTATGAACATTCCTTTTGTCAGTGATAATTTAAATTTTGCCTTTTCCCCAGTCTTTCCCTTTCTGCAAAGTGAGTTTTTAATAGATAACTTTTTCTCTTCCTTTTGCATTAGTTAAATTAGAAGGAAGAGGAACAGACTATTTCTGGGTGGACCGTCGTTTCCCTTGGATAACACATACCAAATTTGTAGTATCTTCGGATACCTGGTTTTAAAAGCAAATGTGGTACAGACACCATTTCCAAGAATATAAAAGCAGCCCTCGGAAAAGTTTCTAAGTGATTGCCATTATGTGGGTTGTGTTCTTGGCCAGCAAAGCTGTGCACTTCCTGGGAACCTTGGACACTACCTGGGGGGGACTCTGACAGATCTTTAAGAAGAGGCAAGAGTGTCACAAAAACCAAGAATGAGCAAATTTGGGGGCACCTGCCTGGCTCAATCAGAAGAGCATGTGACTCTTGGGCGCCTCGGTGGTTCCTGGTCCTGGGATTGAGCCCCGAGTCTTGTCAGACTCCTGGCTCACCGGGGAGCCTGCCCCTCCCTCCCCACCGCCCGTTTGTGCTCTCTCTCTCCATCTCAAATAAACGAATAAAATCTTAAAAAAAGAGAAGAGCATGCAGCTTTTGATCTTGGGGTTGTGAGTTTGAGCCCCACACTGGGTGTAGATATCACTTAAAGAAAACTTAAAAAATGAGCAAATTTGTTTCTGCTGTAACTCTGAAAGTATTTGACTATAAAGACTCACCTCCCCTCACTCTGTGTTCGTTCTTAAAGTATAGCAATGGAATGATTCTTCTAAAATTTGTGGTTTTCTTATATTTATATAATTCAAAGGAAAGGCCTTTTTGCCGTGTATCTTCTTTCCCCTCCATGAAGACTTGGGCATCCTTCTAGAGTTGCTTGCACTCTTCGCCGTCTCTCCTCTCAGCCTGTGGGCTGGCCGGAGGAGGGCCTGCAGGACCAGAGGGTGAAAAGAGGCGGGTCTGAAGACATGGACTATGGGCCTTCCTCTCCAGGTTCCTGATGTAGCTTTTGTCTTTCCTTTTTCCACTCATGACCAGATTTTGGACTTCTGCAAGTTGGGTTCGCACCGCTGTGTGCCCAGAATATTTCTTTCAGTGTGGGAGTGAAACATTCTCATTCATTGGAGTCTAAAGAGACATACTTATTGTTCTTTAAGGAAGAATTTTCTAAAATATTTACTGAACAGTACAGGCCACCTGTAGGAAATGTAATTCTGCTAACCTAACAGCAGTCAGTTGACCCGGTAACAGCCTTCAGAGCTGGTGACCAAGGGTAGTACCCACATCTTCTGTGTCAGAAAGGAGCTTGGAAATCTCCTTTAGTCTCGGTCATTGCAAATCCGATGATAGGCTTATGTGCAAAATCTATTTCTTAAAGGTGCTTTGATTCTGTGTCCCTTGTCTCTGGAGTCCACAGAGATAAAAACTTCCTCTTTGAGTGGCAGATGATTTTACTGGTGGAATGGCAGTTCGCTCGGTATGGGGCTTTTATTTTGCGGAGGTTTGTTAATTTCTGGGAAATAGTACAGTATGTGTTCAGGGTAGAAGTGAGTGATGAGTAAGTTCGACACCCATTGGGGACAGCTAGCTGTGAGGGCTGTTTCAGTACTCTGGTGGTGGTATGGTAGCCACAAACAGGAGGCCACTGCAGTTGACCCATAAAACAAGTGACAGGAGGCAGAGGTCGGTGGGGAGAAAAGAGGCTGGGATTCTGAGGTATTAATTGCAGTGAATATAACTTGGCCAATGATTGGATGTATCCCGACGACTCTTAGATTTCTGAATTCTAGTAGAAATGGTAGTGGTATTCATCAAAATAGAAATGGAAGAGGAATAACAGGTTTGGGTAAAATGTTGAGTCCAGTTTTTATCGTGCTGAGTTGATTGACCTAAAGAACCCTGAGCTGATGTCTTACCTGAAGGTGAACGTGGACCTGGAGCTTGGCAGGGAGGTGAGCGTGGGAATGCAAGTCTCACAGTCTCCTGGGCACATTGGGAAGACCGATGGCAGGGATGAGCACTCCCTGGGGAGAACACTTGGAGTAAGAAGGAGAAACACTAATGTGTACAGGATTCATAGAAGACTGAAGGACCACCGGGTAGACAACAGAAAAGAGAATTGCCACCCAGGCTGAGGGAACATCTCGAGCAGGATGGAGTTGGTAAAGAACGAGATCTCAACATTTGCTGCAACATGGACGGCACTGGAGGAGATAATGCTAAGTGAAATAAGTCAAGCAGAGAAAGACAATTATCATATGATTTCTCTCATCTATGGAACATAAGAACTAGGAAGATCGGTAGGGGAAGAAAGGGATAAAGAAAGGGGGGGTAATCAGAAGGGGGAATGAAGCATGAGAGACTATGGACTCTGAGAAACAAACTGAGGGCCTCAGAGGGGAGGGGGGTGGGGGAATGGGATAGACCGGTGATGGGCACGTATTGCATGGTGCACTGGGTGTTATATGCAACTAATGAATCATCAAACTTTACATCTGAAACTGGGGATGTACTGTATGGTGACTAACATAATATAATAAAAAAACATTAAAATAAAACAAAACAAAACAGGATGGAGTTGGTGCTGCAAAGAGGTCTTAGCCTGAGAGGAGCTTAGACATAGTGGCAGTTAGGAGACATGGGTGCCCTGGTAGGGCTTCCAGATTCTGTGGCCTGGTGGAGGAGAGGCTGGATAACAGGATTAATTAGTTGTGGAAGAAAGGCACAGAAAAGAGCCAGTTGGCATTTTTGGGGGGAAAGGGGAGTAGGCAATTTTAAAGGTTATTTGGCCATAGCACTTAGTCTAGTGTAGTCTGAGCTTCCCTGTTCCAGGGCATGCTAAGTTTTTATGTTCTGTGGAGTTAAAACTTTTTTTCATGTTTTGGGAGTGGCATTACGATTTAAGATAATGATCTAGCATTTAGAAAGTTTACTGAAAACTCAGTCAAATGTTTTCCAAATTGTATTGAACAATGTGAGAGACTCCTAAGAAGTGTAGGCCTACAGATGAAGGCTCCACATGCATGATTCTCTTAAAAGGCCTCCCCCTCCTGTGTGCTGTGCCTGGGCTACACAGTGAGGATCGGAGTGATCTTGTTAAGCCTGCTCTGGAAAGTGAGTGGTTTAAGTAAGTGCTGGGAGTGGAGGAGCATCGTGGCTTATGTCGTGGGGAGGTGCTGAGATGAGCCTTGCCGAATTTGGTTGAAAAAGCCCCCGTGGGGGCATCTGGGTGGCTCAGTTGGTTAAGCATCTGCGTTCAGCTCGGCTGTGTTCCTGGGACTCTGGAATCAAGCCTGGGGCTCCCTGCTCAGCAGGGAGTCTGCCCCCCGTCCCTCCCTTTTGCTCCTGCTGGTGTGCTCACGGGTGCGCACACTCTCTCTCAAATACATAAAATCTTAAAAAAACACCAAAACCCTGTGGACACACAGTGATTTGTGTACTTTTAATTGTTTCTCTTTGGCTATTTGTCTTTAGGCCTCTCAACTACTTGGTCACAGAATTCCCGATCCCAGCACAGGAGAGGCTCGTGCTCCAGACCTGAAGATCGAAAACCTTCCGAGGTATTTCCTGAATGATGGTGTGACTGTGCATGTCCTACCGTGTGCATGAGTACATATGATTGGCACACACCTGGTTGATTGATACTGATGTCTCTCTGCAATCCTGGGCAAGTTATCTAACTTCTTTGTGCCTCAGTTTTCAAATTTGTAAGACGGGGGTGACACAGGTGTTTGCCTCATAGGATTCTTGTGAGGATTAAGTGGGTTAATACACAGACGTTAATACATACTAAGCACTTACAGAGTGCTCAGTGGTAAATGTTAGCTATTATTATTAATTATATTCTTTTTTTCCTTTTCTGTTTCATCTTCGCTGGCTCCCAACAACTTTTCCTCTGGCCAGGAGATCAGCGGGTTCGGCTGCTGCCAGTCACTGCCAGCCTCAAGTTAGTTTTGGCCATGAATTTGTGGCTTATTTGGCAACAACCCATTGTAATTCTGGGAGTTTTGTTTTGGCGATTACGTTTAAGGCTTTCCCCCCTTCTTTTTCGATTTGTTTCTCATCTTCTATTTCCCTGCTCCCCCACATTTTGTTACCTCCCTCCCTCCCTACCTACCTATTACCTATTGTCTCTTTATTTAACATTGCTCTTAGGTGCATTTCTTGCTGCTGGCCTTTGTTGGTGAGGGGCCTCTACTGGTCCTGAAGTAGGTTTTCCTTGACCACCTCTGCCGGGCTCTGAGGGTGTAAATGATTGCAGGAAGGGCATGTTAGTTGATCGCAGTTTTAAGGTTTCAGGAGGGCAGGTTGTGGGGAAGATGATAGCCTTTGGTTCAGCGCCTTGTTTTGTGCTGCCTCTTGAAGGGGATGGCTTCAAAGCCTACCTCCTCCTGTAGCTGCAGAGGCCTGCGTTCCACCAGGTTCTTCTGTTTCTGTGCCTGTAACGGGAGTGCTGGAAGACGCTGTGTTGTGGAGTGTAGGGGTTTTTAGTTCTGGAATAACATTCTCCATGAGGAAGCATAGCATATTTCCTTTAAAATCATAGAAGACATCCCAGGAGACACTTAAACATTAGATCAAACCTTCATGGGAAGGTGGCCGTTTTATTGCCTTCATTTTCCCAGGCCTTTGTCATTTTGAACCTGCAGTGCTCCCCTCCTTTCCTGTGGGATCTGAGCGGCTCTGCCTGTCTTTATTTCTTTCATTCTCGGTGCTGCCTCCACAACCAGTGTACTCCCATTCACACTGTACACTCTTAGCTCAGGACAAGAGTACGGGGGCTTTGGAGAGGGGAGCTAGTACTGGGCCTGATGGACACGAGGCAGCGGGGAGGCTGAGCAGCATGGGTGGTGCCGGCCTTGCCCCCGACCCGTGTTGTGTTTGATTTTTTCCCTAAGATTCTCTGAGTGGAGCTCTTAGTTCACACTGCTTTATATGTAGGTTAGCACTAACGTCGAATTCTGCCAGAGACCGTGGGGGAGTCCGTTTAGGGTATCGGTTTCAGTCCTTAACCGTCCTTATCCGAGTCTTTCAGTAGAGGAAGGGCGGGCTGCCTTTTCTCATCTTGTTGCTTCAGTTTGACTTTCCTCCTTCTTTGGTAGACTCCCTTATTTTTTACTTATAAGACTTAGTTGGAATGTGTTTTTTAACTGATTTGCTTCCTGAAGATGTAGACCTGTGATTTTTGTTTTAAAGGACTTTTCTCTTTTGGGGGTAGGAGGGCATGGGTGATATGGGTCCTGTGCACCTGGGCTCGGCGCCTGCTTCGGGGGGCTCCGTGCTGCAGGGGAACCTGACCTTGCTTGTGCTTTTGTGGAGGGTGCGCAGCCAGGTTCTTGCTTGTTACTGGGACTTGAAAAATGAGAAGTGGCATAGTGGGGAGAAGTTGGTGTCGAAAAATGGCAGGCCGGAGAAATGGCCTTTTTATTCAGCCACTGCCTCAGACTTTATTATGGTGAAGTTTATTAAAGTGATCAGCAGTCTGAAAAGCCACCAGGAAAAACAAATATGGACCTATTAGCAGGCATATAATGTGAACCGTGCCTCGCAGCCTAAGAAAGAACTCCCTGTCCCAAGAAGAGAGAGTTCAGCATTGTGACTTGTGTAAACAGAGAGTGTAGCTTACAGATGCAGGCATGCTTCGTGCCAAATACAACTTTGGGCCAGCGCTAATGCCAGGGTCAGAGCTTCCTTATGTAGCCCTGAGACACGAGTGGACTGAGGACGAGGCCCCGGCTGGCAGGAGGAGCATCTGTGCGAGGGCCACCTTTGCTCTCGTCTCCTCTCTGCCTCTGATGAGGGGTTGAGGACTCCCTCCGTACAGGGGTACTTTGGAGTTTTGTGGGTCTGTTTTTGGTGGGGTGAAGAGAGGGTAGAGTAGCTTGCTTGCTTGCTTCTTTCTTTCTTTTTCTCTCCTTCCCTCCTCTCCTTTCCCCACAAACACTGCTTCCCTTATGGAAGGTAAAGGTGCGTAAACATGTTCTTTACGAGCCCTTTTTCTGACTTGACCCCATTGGTCTGTCATTGCTTCTTTCCCATATTTTTCCCCCCTGTACTTCTGCGTGGCACCTGCCATCCAGGACCTGACTCCCCAAATACCTTGCCATAGGCCCTGGTGCCCTGGGAGGCAGGAGCTGGGTGGTGGCGGTCTGAGTATGGAACAGGAGGCCCTGGTAGTTTTGGGTTTTGGCTTGAAGTTGTTACATGGTTAGTGGAGTTTTATTTCTTAAACGTTTACCAAAAGAGCACCCTTGAGTGAAATAGCAGCAGCCCGCTTTTGAATTGGGAGTTCCTAGAGCTTTTTTGGGGGAGGACAACGAGGTTTCTTCACTGCTGTCAGAGATGCTGCAGGCTTGTGGAGTTGACGAAGAAGTGAGAGGGTAGCGTGGGCCGTTGCCATCCCCAGCCTGAGAGGCCAAGGGCGTGGCAGGCTGAGGGGTTCCTGTAATAGGTCAGACCCGATCTCTGCTGATACAGTGACCTTGTTACACGGCAGCTCCATGGTTACCCTGCAGCTGCCAGCACTCTGAGTCAGAATGCAAATATCAAATGTCAGTGACCCTTTCTCTCCCTTTCCAGGTGTTTAGGACAGACCTGATCACCGCTATGAAGTTGCATGACTCCTATCAGCTGAACCCAGATGAGTACTATGTGTTGGCAGATCCCTGGAGACAGGAGTGGGAGAAAGGGGTCCAGGTGCCCGTGAGCCCCGGGACCATCCCTCAGCCTGTGGCCAGGTAGACATGCCTCTCCACCTGCCATTGCCTCTCTGCCCTGACAGCCAGGTGCCTGAGCAGGGCAGTCAGATAATAGGAGGCCTCTAGTGGCCACAGAAATACAAACACGTTAGGTACATAGAGTAGTGATTTTGTGGGCCATGGGCTTCCAAACTTAATATTCCAGCCATCTTGGGAAGGCGCTGTTCTCTTTCTAGAGGAGGGCAAATTCCACGACATTTTGGCGAGATGACTGGCTGGGGAAGGGAAATTTGGATGTTTACACAACTGCTGTTTTTTTCCCTCACCCCACCCCCAGTTGTGTTCACTCTGGAGAGCAGTTCTCCTGGAGAGGAGTGTTGCAGGGTCGGGCTCCACCTCCGGAGGAGGGCGGCTGAGAGGAGGCCTGCCAGATCCTGGTTATGTGGAAGGGGGGCTTCAGAGGAGGGACAAAGTTTGATGAGTTCTCTTCTGCATGGACTTTGCCCAGTTGTTCTTGCCAGGCTTTCTTTGGGTTGACTTAGAAAACACTTTTCCCCTTAAGGGTCTTGTGGGTCTGGGTCCTTGATGACTTACCTCCGCATGGAGCTGGGGCCAGTTTGCTCATTTCTTCACTGTGTTGCTTCGCTGATGTGGAGGCCCCCCCATAGGGAGGGGAGATTCAGGGCCTCTGTGCTCAGCTACTGCCTGGTTTCTCTGCTGTGCTGTCAGTCAGCTGCCGGCTTTGTGAAGTGGACTCTTTCATCATTGCTGATCATTGTTGTTTTGGGGTCTCTGTGACAAATGTCCCCGTGAATGTGCGGCCTTAAATGACCAATCCGATGCCTCCATAGGCCAGAGTCCTGGGCTCTGCAGGATAAACACTGCGTTTGCCTTTGGATCTGCATATGGGGCACAGCACTGTTTCAGCATTGGCAATCCCCATCCAGGAATTACTCACCAAATCATTTTTTTATTTGGGAGCCCAGCGTAAGAGCAGTATATGTTACCACAGCTTATGGAGCTTTTAGCTAAAACCCATGGTTGAGTCGGAGAAATAACTCCCTTTGGTTTGCCTGTTTCAGTGTCCTGTAGATGAAATCACTCTGGTAATTGTGAGGTTGATGACAGTACTGGGACACTCTTAGGACCACTTGTTGATGGTGACACAGACTGCTGACACATGGCGATGTGGAGGGAGGAGCTGTGTAGACGGTGGGGCTGTAATGCTGGGCCTTTGTCTTTAGGAAGAGGGCCGTTCCTTCCAAGTTGGGAGTGATTCGATCTTGTGTGCTGTCATTTCTTTTGAGTGGGGTGTGGTGGAGGGCACTCCAGGTGGTAACAGGTTTGGGGAGAGGGTGGCAGAGTATAAGGGGAAGCAGGGGCTTGTGGTCCTCTCCTGGGACCCTAAGTGTATGCTGCGAGAGTCCCCTACTTGGCTAGGCCTCTTGGATTCTTAGCCTGCTTAGTAACGGACAAGGGCTAATTTTATTTTTAAGATTAGAGGTGGTGGGTTTGTCCTCTTGGTTCTCCAGTGCCCCGCTGTGTGTCATCCTGCCTTTGTGGTCGCTCCTCCACGGTGTGCTTGAGAACCTAGTGCCAGACCTTCAGCAGGTGGGCAGGCCTGATTGGTAGAAAGTGATTTAATTTAACCTTGGAACTTCGGAGGCCAGTGTTTTCGGGGTTGCCAATAGGTCCGAGCAAGTGCTGTCCTGGATCAAGGCAGGGCATGCGGTCTCCCAGGAAGCCAGTTGGAAAAAGCTGGTTTTGAGGACATCTCCGTGTTTTCACTTGTATCTGTTTACGTTTCGGGGGCTTTAATGAATCCCACTTAGTTTTATTAGCAGTAATGTTAGGGTTTTAAGCCTGTTTATCTGGTGATAACCTGGGGTTTAGGGCGTTGGGAGTAGAAGCAAGTTTTGGGCCTTGTGACAGACTTTCTTTCATGTGGCAGAAAGGGTAACCTGACTGCTTTGTTTTCTTGTTAACTAGGGTCGTGTCTGAAGAGAAATCCCTCATGTTCATCAGGCCCAAGAAATACATTGTGTCGCCGGGCTCCGAGCCTCCAGAGTTGGGCTATGTTGATATCCGGACGCTGGCCGACAGTGTGTGTCGTTACGACCTCAACGACATGGACGCCGCATGGCTGGAACTGACCAACGAGGAATTTAAGGAGATGGGTGAGAGACCACGGGTTATATTGTTTTATTAACGAATGACGAGTAGAGAAGAATTTCAGGCATGTGGGTGCGTTGTCGAAGCTCCTCCACGTCACCTGGTGAGGCCGGCTCCGTCCTGGCTTCGTCTCAGAGTCAGGGGGTCTTTTTGGGAGATTCGCGTGTCTGGCTATGGCCTCTGTGTGCAGAGGGCCTCAGTCTGTGAGGGGTTTGTAGAGAGAGTGGTGGGATTGAGGAAGGATGGTTTCCATGGGCATGGGAGGCAGTGTTCCCCACCTCTGCCCTGATCTACCTGCCTCACTTACCTCAAGGGAACCGAAGGCCAGAGAAGTGAAGTGACTTCCCCAGGATGACAGGAGGATCTGGTCTACACAGATTCCTGCTCTGGTAGTGTTTTCCTGCAGTGCGATTCAGATCCTTTCTTCAGCTGTGGCCTGTTGTTTCTCACAGCAAACTCCACACGTCGGCCAAGCTCCCCGTTTTCTAATACACCTCTTGTATTTTTACCTCTGTGATTCTCCTTAAGTCCTGCTCCGAACCTGGAGTGCTTTTCCCTTTTACCGGTTCCCCTCTGCCCTGCTTTCTTTCTGTGAAACCCCCGCTTGGCTGAGCATTTTGCCCATCGTGGTCTGTTTTCTGTAAGTTCTTTGCTGTGTGCATCTACCTCTCGTGCTTCTGTACCTCATTTTACTTGCGCCTCCGGTGTCAGGACCAGGATGGCACGTCGGTTTCCTCTCACATGGCCACCTCTGACGGCTAAGTGCTGCGTGCGGGGCTGTGATGGGCAGGAGCGCGGAGGTCAAGTCTGGGCTCGGTTTGGAGGGACTGTGAGGATGAATTAGAATTTGCGCTGTGGGCCCTGGGTGGGGGAGAGGTGCAGAGAGGTCTGTTGGCAGTTTGGCACACAGTAAGTATTTACACAGTGCTTGGTGGTGGATGTCACAGCCCCGAGGGACACAGACGGCTGGTGGTGTGTATCAGTCCTTGAGCCTAGCACAGGGCCTGACAGACAGCAGACACTTGCGCTGCCTCGCTGCTCCCCGGCCCATCGCGTGGGAGCAGTAGAGCCGACGGAGCCGGCAAGGTGTGACTTTCTCCTTGTTTGATCACTCACGTATTTTGACGAAGTACAGTGCCTTCCTCCTGGTCCCTGCTTTTCGGTATTAATGGCCAGGATGTTAGCAAGCCAGGAGATTGTTTTACACAGTCTGTTCCTAAGTTTTCAGAGCTGTCCTGGAACTGAATACCGTTTCGTTCTAACTTCAAAGATTATAAAGTTCTGCTTTGTAGCAGCTGTGTAAAGACCCGCATCACGCACCTGACTGGCTGGGTGTCCTGTCTACGGCAGAGGGTACAGCCAAAGATGCCGAGGCCTCTGCGGGTGGTGTAAGTAACGAGTACTGGGCTCACTCACCAGGTTGAAAGGTAGTGAGGAATACCTTGGCAAGACAGGTATGCGGTTGTCTAACGTAAATTGAACATATGCTTTTTAAGATGTTTTTGTTTTTATTGGTCTTTGTAATGGTAGAAGTTACTTATAGGGCATAGGATTGTATTTTCAAAGCCAGTGTTGGTTTCAGAACTGGTAGGAGGAATTGAGATGTAAGTGCCTGGCTGGGCAGTACAGTATCTTATCAGTAAATAGAGTGTGAGAGATGGATAGGTGGCTTTTTTGAATATGTGCTTAGAGCTTATCACGGTGTCAGTTCTGATGTGTTCTCCAAATTTTTAAAAACTTGAAGTGTTAATTTGATGGTTTTATATTTATCAGAGTGCATAAAAGTTGGCTCTAATGACCTTTCTATTGTTTCTTACCACTTACATGTTTTGTTAGAATATTTTTATAACCCGTTTTTTCTTTCTGCATGAGTATTTTCGTTGTAGGACGTTTGGAATATATCCACAAATGGAAGAAAAGAAAAGTCTTATCTCACCACTACTGTAACCACGATAACCATTTGAAATTTATTTTTAATCATTCTTGCATAAGAATGCATTTTATTTGATTCACAATGAGCTGTTCCCTTTGCTTCAGACATTCCTTGTGTTTCCGTCTTTCATGTGTCTGATTAACTATGCATCTCAACTTTGTAAATTCAGAGGGTGAGGAGGGATAAACCAGTTAAAAACATTTGTGTGCTCACAGTGAAATCTGTTCTCAGAGCAACATTTTAAGCAGCAAGAAAGGAATGTTTTTCAGAAGACACTCAAACCATAATACATGGTCGTGGTGTTTTTAAAAAATATTTATTTATTTAGAAGATTTTATTTATTTGAGAGAGAGAAAGAGGGAGACTCTCTCTGAGTGTCTGCTGAGCAGGGAGCCTGACTTAGGTCTCAATCCCAGGACCCGGGGATCATGACCTGAGCCGAAGGCAGATGCTTAACTGACTGAGCCACCCAGGTGCCCCCCCTTTTATTTTATTTTTTTAAAGATTTTATTTATTTATTTGAGAGAGGGAGAGGGAGAAGCAGACTCCACACTGAGCAGGGGGCCCGACACGGGGCCGGATCCCAGGGTCCTGGGATCATGACCTGAGTCTAAGGCAGAGGCTTGATTGAGCCAGCCAGGTGTCCCATGTGGTCATGGTTTTGAAGTCACTTACACGTTAGTTGTTACGTATAATATTACAATGAAATGACAGTCCAACAACACGTGTATTTAATATCCTTAAACCCTTTTGGGATTTATCTTTTGCTTTTCCACTTAACAACACTACATCTTCAGTGTCTGACCATAAGTAACAAACTGTTGCATGCAAGATTCTTTCTGCCTTTAATTTGGAGATCCTTCCTTGGATCAGTCTGAGAGGCATTCAGTAGAAAATGTTTGGGACACTCAGGAGGGATTTATTTATAAGATTATTTATACATTGTAAATATAAATATACTAATAATGTCTTACTGTAATATTTATTAATATGGTTTTATTAAAATGTTTTTTGTGGCATTTTTCCTTTAGGAATGCCTGAATTAGATGAATACACCATGGAAAGGGTCCTGGAGGAATTCGAACAGCGATGCTATGACAATATGAATCATGCTATAGAGACTGAAGAAGGCTTGGGGATTGAATATGATGAAGATGTTGTCTGTGATGTCTGCCAGTCACCTGACGGTGAGGACGGCAATGAGATGGTGTTCTGTGACAAATGCAACATCTGTGTGCACCAGGTATGTGGGCAGTAAGGCCCAGAAAGAAAGGAGCCGCCTGGTGTGAGCTCAGCTACCACCAGGGAGGCCAGAGGTCTTCCTCCGGATGGGGTCTATTTTCCTGCTGTCCTAAGTGAGTTAAAGAAGTGTGCTCTATGGGCGACATCTTTTTGTTCCTGATAGGTTCTTACAGTGTTTGCAGTATTTCCTACGACTTCTTACAACGGGAAGAATAGGACCCTCTGTGGAAATCATCTTCCCTCGGATAATGTTTTTATTCCTATCCATAGAAGTAAGGTTTACTTCAAAGGAATATATGAGCCCCTCTGTCCTGTCTCTCACTCCTGAGTTTAGATATTAACACGGGGCGGGGGGGGTGGAGGGCAATTTTTAACAGGTGGTTAGTTTGCTGTATTAGTTAGGCTGCCATAACGAAATACCACAAATGGGGTATTATTTTGTAAGTCTAAAGACTAGAAGTATGAAATCAAGGTGTGTTGGTGGGGCCATGCTCCCTCAGAAACTTATAGGGGAATCCTTCCTTGCCTCTGTCTTCTGGTGGTTTGCTAACAGTTGTTGTGTTCTTTGGTTTGCAGCTGCACAGTTCTAGTCTCTGCCTTTGTTGTCACATGGTGTCCTCGTGTGTCTGTGTTTTCACACATGGCCACCTTCTTCTAAGGACATGCATCATAATGGGTTTAGGGACCCACCGTAACTCCAGTATGACACCATCTTAACTGATTATGTCTGTAATGACCCTGTTTCCAAATAAGGCCACATTCTGAGGGATTGGGGTTAGGATAACTTCGTATCTATTTGGGACTCAGTTCAACCCATAACATTTGCTAATGTATTCGTTTTTAAACTGTGATGTTAAGGAAGAGTAAGGACTCTTAACTATTCCTGAAGTAACTATTCCTATGGAATATTCTTTGGGTGACCTCTCAGAAAGAAGAATCAAGTTTGTTCTATGAAGTTCTTGCTGATCGTAGTCCTTCAAATGTGTCTTCCTCTTGGGCTTCGCCTCTGCTTGAAGATGTCACCACCGGTGGCCTTGTGTCAGCTCGTCCTGACAAGGAGACATGAGGCCACAGTCTCCTGCTTTAGTCATGTTACAGGCCACCTTTTGGCTCTAGATTTTCAGATTATCTGGGAAGTTTCCTGGGTTAACAGAATTCTCAGGTGGTTTTGTTGTGTCAAGATCACTGTGACTACCAGTGTTGCCATTTTGTTGCTGGTGTTCCCCTCTTGGGTATTTTTTATGCCATTTTACTTATTTTTTTCTCCCTGAGAATTTTGTTTGAGAACAAGGATTCTGCTTGAAAACTGGTTGAACCCTCTGTGTTATAAATGGGTTCACTGACGTCCCCCTGTGGTTTAGTAGCAGCATTGGAACTGGGACTTGGGACCCTGACCCGTCAGCCACCCCTGTGAGCAGCCTGCTGTGCCACTTTGCCACTTTGCCCTCGCGTTTACTTCGCCTTCCTGTTGGGAGGTTCTTGAAGGCTTCTCTGGAAGGCATCCTGTATTTGTACTTAATCTTTTAATTTAGCGTAGGAAAAAAAGTTCTCTCTTCAAATGTGACTTTCTCTTTTTAGTATTTGAAACCTTAATAGCGCTATTAAAAATTTTTTTTCCAGTAAGTCTGTGTTGACAGTGGCTTACTCACGGCACCGACCTCGGGCTCCTAAGCTCCAGTCTTGGTGTTACTTAACTCTGCTCCTCTCTTCATGCTTGTGGTTTCCTTTCTGCGTCCTGGCTATTCAGATGGCAGAGTGGCTGTGTTTTTCCTGTCTGGAGGACTGGAGCCGTGTTACTGTGTCTCTCGACTTCCTGACTTCTGGTTCATTTAAGGGTACGGTTCTGAACACTTTGGTGTTTTTAGAGGTTCTGAGTGTGCTCCTGGTGCCATCCAGGTTTTGTTTCTTCACTGTTTAACAGTTGCCTTTTCTTTTTTTGAACCGTCTTAATGACTTTAGTGGTAGAATCCTTGATTTCAGCAGTTTTGTGTTGGCTTGTGTAATTTTGCCATCTTGTGCAAACCAGGCTTTGTTTCAAATATCGGCTGAAGAGACCAAATTCTCTCTGTCTACAAGGTCTCATTTTTCTGTGCTGTTGTGTTCACTGGGGAGAGTGGTGGGGTCTAGTGAGGGGATTCTGTTTCGCTGTGGGATTGCAGACTCTCCTTAGTTCACGTTATTTCAGAGGCCATCTCATTAAACAGCTTTCAGAGACCCAACTGCTTGGAGCGGTTTCCCTCACTTTGTGTCCCACCCACGTTAGTAAATCAGAGAAGGAAAAGGTTCCCCCACTTAGCCTCGTGGAGGGTTTTGAGAATTTACTGCCCAATATTTAGAAACTTAGCGTAGATAGGTGCCTGTTAGCAGTATAGCAAAGCAGATTTTCTGTAAACCTTTTTGTCCTCCGGGAGTTTCAGGGCCACTTTCTAGTAGATCAGTATGTGTTTATCCCCGAAGATCTCAGATACCTGCCGGCTGCTCCTGTGAGGCTGCCTGGCCTTTTGGCTGAAGGGAGAGGGTCTCCAGCTATGCGGACGTGGCAGTACCTCTGTTCTGTCCTGTTAAAATCTTTCTAGGTGCTTTTTAAATGGATAGATACATGGGGAAAAATAAATGTTTCTTCTTTCTCTGTTTTCTTTGGGGGATGTGCTGTGGCTTCACAGGCCTGTTATGGAATCCTCAAGGTCCCAGAGGGCAGTTGGCTATGCCGGACGTGTGCCCTGGGGGTTCAGCCAAAGTGTTTGCTGTGTCCCAAGAAAGGCGGAGCAATGAAGCCTACCCGCAGTGGCACCAAATGGGTCCATGTCAGCTGTGCTCTGTGGATCCCTGAGGTAGGTGTGGTTCTTAATGGTAGCTTAGCTCAGGAGGTACTGCGGGCTTTTAGCTGGGGGTGGGGGTAGGGGTGGGGGTGGGGAGCCGCTCATAAATACAGGGTATTGTAGCCGATGAGTAAAAAGACACCTTTTAATTGCTGTCTTCCCCCCCCTCTTAAACTGAATCTGAGGCGTACTGTCATCTTGACGTGGTATATAAATTTGTGGGAATGTTAAGTGGAAGCAGCAGTGAGTTGGACTCTCAGGACTGTGGCCCAGCTAACCCTCCCACTGCTGACACGCGCTCCCAGGAGTGGCCTGCGGCACTCACAGCTGTGGCCTCCCTCTGGCCTGGGTGCTGCTCTGGCCTTCCCCAGGGATCAGCCCTAAGTCCCTTGGCCTGGTGAGCCAGCCATGCAGCACTAGGATGGTTAAAGAGCCACTGCTTTAGGTCACATTTTTGTGATTTTTATTAAAATTCTAACTTAGCCTCAACCTTTTTAATTTCAGGTCTGGTCTAATTTATTTCAAGTCCCAGACCTTGACTAATTTAATTTGCATGGCTCACTGTGAGACTATCATTTGTGATTCAAATTTCAGCATTTTTTTGGGTGTGTGATTTTGGTACATTTTTCCTCCTGAGGAAAATTATCTGGAAATGATTTGGATTGGAGACTTGGTAGCACCGAATCTCATGGTTTGGTATTAACGGGGATGCAGTTCAGTGATCCAGGCTGAATGCAGACAGGATACCTTATTTATCTTGGTAATTTTCCACTTTGAATGTAGTAATGTTTTCTGACTGAAGAGAAGCGTTTTCTTCACTGAGGGAGATACTAAAATTAGTATATATTTACTTCATTGTTCACAAACTATTTAAATATATTTAAGAAGGCTTTTCAGTCTTGACCACTTCATTGCGGGTCGGAGGTCTAATAGATTACATTGTCCTGATACAGACCGATCTTTGCTGTCAGACACTCAGGTGAGAAGTGACCGTTGCTGGTTTATCTGAGTGTTTTTATAAACAGGCCCCCCACCCCCACCTCCGATGCCTGGAGGGTATGGTGCCTGGGGACTGGACTCTGGGGTTTTCTACTGCTGCTGGCCCAGAAGCGGTCCCTGCACTGTCCAGATGCTTGATAGTAGGGTTTTCCTGCCCTAGGAGAGTGCGTGCATGCCCCTGGACACCGGCTGGTAGGACGTCTGTAGGAAAATGTTTCTGCTATCCATGCTCAGCTCTTGCTTGTCTGATGGCTTCTGCCATCCTGACTTGCTGTTCCTTGGGCCTCTAGGTGAGCATTGGCAGCCCCGAGAAAATGGAACCCATCACGAAGGTGTCTCACATCCCCAGCAGTCGGTGGGCGCTGGTGTGTAGCCTCTGCAATGAGAAGTTTGGGGCCTCCATACAGGTAATCCACTTAGTCATAATGGTATCATTATCCTTCTCTGTTTTGGGGCTGGAGGAGGGAGGGCTCTGTGAACTGTCAGAGGATTTGGGGATGGGTCTAGAATCAAGGTTCTCTGGCTCTTCTGCGGCTGCTGAGGAATGATTTGAGCCCAGTGCAAACGCCTTTAGCGGGTGGATTGTATCCGGCGTAAGCCGAAGCCCAGCTGTGACAGTCACAGAGCACCTCCACCTGAGCTATACGGCAGCTCCAGTTTGTCTCTGGTGTCTGCCTTTCCGCCCCAAGCCCGGCACTGTGGCTCTTTCCACAGGCAGACACCCTCCGGGAAGAACCGGTCTTGGCACTAGAGCGTTGGCCACCCTCCCACCTGCACTACAGGGCCGGTGGCGGAGCCGCCTCTGTGGCTGCCTCCCGACACTGCTGGTTTCGGTGCGCTCGCAGGGTGTGTGAGACCTTAGCTGTGCGCTGCTGGAAATCAGCTCGGTGTGCTGATACTTTTGTGTTTGGGAGAATAGAGTCCTTGGAGTACCAGCTGGGTAGAGGGACACCCGCGAGGTGCTGCACCAAGTGTTGTTATCTGAATCCAGGTTGGATATCTGATTCGTCATGGCCCCGCAGGTGTGGGACGGATGGGAGGGAGCTGCTGTGTAAAAACTCTGCGTTTTCTGTGTTCATACACACACTGATACGGAAAATCATTAGGTAGATAGAATTCTGGAGGGAATGTAAATGACCTGCTGGTTTTTCAGGTTTTCTTTTCTTTTCTTTTTTTTTTTTTTAAGATTTTATTTATTTATTTGCCAGAGAGAGAGCCAGCGAGAGAGGGAACACAAGTGGGGGAGTGGGAGAGGAAGAAGCAGGCTCCCAGCAGAGGGGCCCGATGCGGGGCTCGATCCCTGGACTCTGGGATCACCCCTGAGCTGGAGCCGAAGGCAGATGTTTAATGACTGAGCCACCCAGGCGCCCTGGTTTTTCAGGTTTTCTAAAACTCTGCTCCGGAGGTTAATTTCTGGGCCTCACCTTACTTGCATATAGAGTCATGACTTAATATGACCGGGATGCTGTTTCATTCACCAAGGTCTTCAAGATGCTGTTTGTGGTGGACATTGGCCATAAAGGTCGAGTCCAGCTCTTTCTCTGGGGGTCCCAGCTCAGGGCCACAGGCTGGTCCTTGGCCTCCACAACACATTCTAAGAGCAGAGGCACTGTTTTGGAGTGGCTTCTCTTGATGCAGAAAACACAGCAGATCAGCACAGATACGAACTGCCAGGCTTAGGTTTTAAGGAAATGACCTCATTGGGCAAAATCATTTTGTATTTTGGCTAATAAATGCTTCTTTCAGTAAAGTTATCCACTGACCGGAGGTTTTTAAGTTTTTTCATTTTTTAAGCCTGGTATTTCTACTTTCTTCATTATCACCTCCACTGGAGTTCGAGAATCCAAAATGTAACATTCAGAGGGTGAGGCATGAGATAGCTGGTGGGATTTGGCTGTGGACATTGAAAATAGTGCAGGGTTTTGCATCTGAATAGAATCAGTTTAAAACTAAAACATGGCAGAACCCTCTGGCCTTGGGAAAGAATGGAAGAGAAAATTTTTTAAAAGCCTCAGAATTGAAAACAAGCATTAGAGCCCTGCGAGTGCGTTTCTTCGTAGACCTACCCATGTGAGCACTTGCAGGACACAAGCTGAGGGGGACTGAGGGAAATGGAAGCTATTTCTTCCATGTTACCTGATGTTCTCTGGATAGAATGTATGCCCTTTTTCCGAGTACACCAGTCCTGGTCCCGAACTGATGTTTGTGAGAGGTGGGCGAATGGGATCTTTTGTTTTTCTTTTGAAGAGAGAAGGGTAAAATGACTTTTTTTGTTGCCATGGACCTCTTTTTCCCAGAACATTAATCTGAAGGACTCTAAGAGGCCAGCTGAGGTTGATGATTTTTCATATCTTCACAGAATAGATTGATTTTATTAAAGAATTCCTCTCTGAAATGTCTGCAGCTGTGAAGGCTCTGGTTTATGTTTCTGTAACATCTGTTTGCTGAGTCAACCTGAATAGGAAAACCCAGAGGAAGGCCGTTTGGCGCTTTTACAAAGTCCTGTATAAATACTCTGCTGCAGCTCATTCCTCTTTAACGTTGGAGCGTTTGGGCTAGGTGTAGTTTAAGCCAAACCCAGATAGCGTCTCAGTCATCTGTTCCTACTTTTACTTCCCACTCGGCCAGGTGCTAAAAGGGAGGAGCACTTTGTCTTTTAATGATAGTGGCCAGGTTGTGTGTGTGTGTGTGTGTGTGTGTTCTGCCTGCCACTAAAGCTGATTTCACACATTTGGAATTGAGGTTATTTATAGGTAAAATTACAGATTTATGTGAGTTCGTATGCCTTAAGTGTTTGTAATGGGATTGGTGCAGGGAGCTGGATTTTCTGTACTTCTGGGTATAAGAGACTTTATAAAAATGGAAGAAATCACGGCTGGCAGTGAGTCACCTCTTCAGTACTGAAATGATTAGGGGAAAAAGCCCCAACTCCAGCCTCTGCCATTTGTGGTTATGGGATTCAGGGTCTGTTGAGTAAGTTTAATTAAGCTTTCAGCTGGCCTGGGGCCACCGGGTTCTGCTCCTCTCTGCAGTCCTGGTGTGCCTGGGGATCACTTGCCTCGCACAAATACAGTGTTGCTTTTAAGGGACTGGCTTCAGTCACCGCAAGGAATCTCCTTCCAGGGATTTGCCCAGCAAGATCAGATGGGGAGAAGTTAATGGCTTTTCTCCTGCTAGCCTTCTGGCTTGCCACCTACATCAGGGCTCTAGATGTCGCCCCGATCAGGCAGTGAGAGGGAAGGTGTTCAGTGAGGCGGAAGGCACAGCCAGGTGGTGCCTGGTCTCTGGGTTGACGTCCCTGTGACCCACAGGAAGCGGGTCCTTCACAGTTGGGCTTCCACTCTGCAGTCAGTCCCGAGTGACGCTGGGCCTCCGCTGGCCCCCGAAGCTTCTGTGTCTGGTGGAGCTGCTTCACTGGTGAGGAGACCTTTTCCCATCCCTCTTCCTGTGCTGGATTCTCCTTTTTCCTGTTCTTCCCTACTCTTCCAGGAGTTTTTTATTCACTCTCCTCAGACTTGAGCAGCCCTTGGCTGCTTGGAAATGTACAATTTATTTTCCCACTCGTGTTGGGCTCTTCCTGGCTGGAAGTAAGCGTGAGGATTCACGTTCCTTGAAAAACTCTGACTTGTAGTTATTCTTCCTGAAGAGATTCTTTTTCAAACTTTTTATATAAGCACTTTTATTTTATTTATTTATTTTTTAAAAGATTTTATGTATTTGTCAGAGAGAGAGAGTGAGCGTGCACAAGCAGGGGGAGCAGCAGGCAGAAGCAGGTTCCCCACTGAGCAGGGAGCCCAACAGGGGGCTTGATCCCAGGACCCTGGGATCATGACCTGGGCCGAAGGCGGATGCTTAACCGACTGAACCACCCAGGTGCCCCTATGTAAGCACTTTTAAAAGAGTTCAAATCTAGGAAAACCAATTAATTCCTCAAGAGTTTACTCTGCATATTGAGCACTTGTTCTTTCTGGGATAATCTGTGCGCCAGACCACCTTTGTCTGCATGTGCCATTTGTGTAATTGTGTCTGTTTTAGGAGGCATTTCGGATGCAGTTACTTTCTAAGAGAGTGATGGTTTGGTTTATGAAACCTTTCATCGGAAGAGTTCCCTTAAATCCCAAGCCTTACCTCCTTTCAGACTAGATGCAGCAGGGTTCACCCAGGTAGAGCGCCCTCTCCTGGTACGTGCGTGAAGTGCCACTCTTCCTGCGCCTGTATGTGAAGAGGGCCTTCAGCGACACTGTCGCTTCATAGCTGTCTTTTCTCTCATTCTCTGTGTTCTTTCCAGTGCTCTGTAAAGAATTGCCGCACGGCCTTCCATGTGACCTGTGCTTTCGACCGGGGCCTGGAGATGAAGACCATCTTGGCGGAGAACGATGAAGTCAAGTTCAAGTCGTACTGCCCGAAGCACAGCTCACATAGAAAACCCGAGGAGAGCCTCGGTGAGGGGGCCACGCAGGAGAATGGGGCTTCTGAGTGTTCCCCTCGGAATCCGCTGGAGCCTTTTGCCAGCCTTGAGCAGAATCAAGAGGAGGCCCACCGGGTGAGTGTCCGCAAGCAGAAGCTGCAACAGCTGGAAGATGAGTTCTACACCTTCGTCAACCTGCTGGATGTTGCCAGGGCCCTGCGGCTGCCCGAGGAAGTTGTGGATTTCCTGTACCAGTACTGGAAGTTGAAGAGGAAGGTCAACTTCAACAAGCCCTTGATCACTCCAAAGAAAGACGAAGAGGACAATCTAGCGAAGCGGGAGCAGGATGTCTTGTTTAGGAGGCTGCAGCTGTTCACTCATCTGCGGCAGGACCTGGAGAGGGTAATGATTGACACTGACACCTTGTAGTGACTTAGAAAAGAAGATTGCAAAGAGGCGGCTGCTTGCCCAGAGCAAGGAATGGTAGCCAGTTCCTTTACTCCCAGACCCTTGTACACACTGCAGCATGAGGTTGTGTCGGTTAAATATATTTACAGGCTGGTAAACTCACTGTACATATATGTAAGACTGCCACAGAGTGGGGAGTTTCTCTGTGATTTATTTTTAAAACACTTTCCCACTAATCCTTGTTCTTCTGTAAGATCAAATGGGGTGTGTCCCCCTCCCCCCTTCATTCCAGTACTAGAGGGAACTGAGCCCCAGGAAAATGACCAAGGGGTTGGCTCAGAATTGTTTGCAGACGGAGTTAGAAAGACCAGGTGGATTTGATTCATGGTGGGGGCAGGTAGAAGTGGGAAGATCTCTTGTTCAAACGTGGGGAAACACGGCGTGCTGGTGACGGGCTCATCAAGGAGAGCTAAGCACTGCCTCTCTGGCCCACCTTCATTTCTTGGCTAATTCACAGGGACATTCCGGTACCGTCCCGGAGCAGAGCAGGCAGTGGGTGCCGATGTGTGTGCGTGAACTTGCACACACACGTGTATTTGTTCCCAGGAAGGTCTCCCGGGCAGTGAGGTGCTAAGTCATCACTGAGGCAGTGTATATATCCTGTGCGTGTGTGCTCGTGTGCCCCTGTGCCGTGTGCGGTGGTGTGGCGTGTCTGTGCGGGGCCAGGTGGGCTAGCTGGCGCATAGGGCCGCCTGACCTGAGGAACCCCGAGTAGTGCTCAGTACGCCACTTGATCACGCTACTGGATTGTGAATGTAGTGGCTGTTGGCTGCCTGGAGCCTCGGCTGATGGCACTTCCTTCAACTCCTGGCTGCTTTGTGCCTCCCCAACTCTCCACTACCTTTGGAGCCCCAGCCTGGACCTCCCTTCCTGCGACAGGCATAATTAGGAGTGGGCTGTCTTCCCCCCCAGGGCCTCCTGTTCCCTGTAGGTAGTTTCTGACTGAGGTTGCTAATTGGGGATGCGTCTTAGAGCGCCTTTTGCGCCACCTCCCCTGACTGGCAGCTATGATTAAATTCATTAGTGCACAGGAGCTGGGACCCAAGCGCTCTGGCCTGAAGCATCCTGCACTGAAAGGCACCCAAGTGGCCTGAAACAGTTAACGCATCGCCCCCAAGCACCTCACTTATTAGCAGGGAGTGATTCACCTGCCTGGGAGAGGATCTGACACATAGATGATTTGAAATGAGAGCGTAGGCAAAGAATAGGGATAAATCGGAGGAGTATTAAGCAGGAAGATCCAGATCTCACAGAGACCTGCATGGCCCTGCTAAAGATGGCATAGGAGCGGAAGTATTAAGTGTTCATTAGAGATCCTTTTAGTGTGAGACCGGGTGCCTGAGGGCCAGCTTGCTGTGACACCCCCTCCTTGACCGGGTTCAGATTCCAGCTTCAGGCGGAGGCCCAGCAGCAGAGGCAGGCGCGAGCGGGGCGGGGGTTAGTGAGGCTCTTGTGCTGCCGTGCCCCCCCTGGTGGTGAGTGTAAAGAAGACCTCGCCTCCACCACATGTATGTGTGGCATTTTTGTTAAGAGAGGAGAAAGGGATTGGGAGGATAAACTGGAATCCTGGTGAGAAGCCGTTACCCCAGCCTGACGACCGCTGTACTCGGGGTGCATGAGCTGTGCAGTCAGATAGTCCTCAGGAGGGAGGACGACAAGTCTAAATGTTTGGACTGTGTTTGTGTCACCATCACCACAGAATAAAAGTGTAGAAAATGCTTGTGGTGTACTAACTCTTTTCTGTACTTCAGTTACTCAGATTAACACGCACTTATAATGAAATTCTAAACATTTTTTGGCGTCATCACTGTTGGTTTTAAGTAGAATGATACCAATGATGTACGAGAAACAGGGAATAAATCAGGATTTGTGTGTGTGTGTGGTGTTACTTACATTTACTTTATTAAAAGAGAGTTTTAGGGGAATTTAGTGTCAGTTTAAAATGGGCTTATTATAATGAAAAATGAGTCTTCCAGAATTTGCCATGATGCCCATGATGGTGGAGGCTTTAAAAAAAATGGAAATCTTTGCTGTGCCCCTGACAGCTGCACAGCGCTTTGTAATTATAGACAATAAGTATATCAGGCCGAAGGTTCATCAGGGCAGGGGTGACCGGAACAAATCACAAATTACTTTGTTTTTCAATTAAGTTAGAGTTCTGCTAATTCACACAGTAGTAGTTCATAGCAGGTACGCAGAAGCCGTGAATACATGGGACTATAATCAAGGCTGTGGTCAATCCCAAACTGACAAATGAGTAGCCTTCGTTAGAAATGCGAACAACTGATGAACGATAATGTTAATAGCTCTTTCTTGCAAATACACACCTCGGGGCATTCCACACTGGGTACAGTTCTGGATGGTAAAGTTAGGTGGCAGGAGTGCATTTTACGAGGGTTTGGGAACCCCCATCTTTAAGAAGACACAATTGCTGATGTGTGGTCCATGGTCAAGTTCCCGAGGCTGCCACTTCACTCTGGTGGGATTCCTTTCCCCTAGACGTTGTCTTTTAAAAGATGCAGTAAACATCAGTTCAGCAAATGAGAACTTTCTCAGTCCTGCCCCCTCTGCACTTGTGGTTAGCTCATCCAAAGGGGCCGACTCTTGGGAGACTGTCCTACTCAACACTCAGTGGAATGATCACCACTGAGAATCTGATAGAGGCTACAGTTGTCCCTGAACAAAAGGCATGTCGAGCTTTAGTGTGCGAGCAGTGTTTGGGATTCAGGAAAACCCCTTGAGACCGTTCTTGGATTCGTGAGAGCTGTGGTTTTAAGAGCATGGGCCCCAGCTAGCAGCAACATTACCTGGAAACTTAACAGAAATGCCAAGTTTTGGACCCCACCTCTGACTCAAGAAACTGGGAGCGGGGGGGGGGGCGGGGAGTGGCCAGCATTCTGTGTTTTAGGGTCCCCACATGTTTCTGTTTGAGAATCACTGCTTTTGGGGAAAGCCTGACTCTGGTTTAGCGTGGTGTGGGAGTGCACCCATGAACTGATTTTTTTGGTTAACTCCTTGCTAGCAGCTGGGATGAAGCAGGGGAGGACGATTGGTTGAGTGGCGCACAGGAAGGGCCGAGTGGGGCATGTTTTCAGGTCGAGCCTCCAGTCACAGCAGGGGCTGCTGGTGGAAGTTGTCCTGTGAGGAGTGTTTTGTGCATAAAGGAGGGAAGGTTTAGGGCGCTCACTAGTCTAAATGTGGTCAGCCAGGCCTGGGTTATTCAGGGGTTGATTTGTCCCAATGAAAATCCACCCTGGCCTTAGCTTTTGGGGGTTTCTCATCAGAGCTCATGGGGAATAGCAGTGGAATTTGCCCACGTAGCAACCAGGGTGGAAGCCTTTTCTGGGGATAGTGGTTGAAGCTATCAGAATTAAATTTAATAGGCAAAGTTCAGGTGCCCTGGTTTCCCTGTTTTCTGTTTTCGTGGATACTTTCAAGTCAGAGAGATGGGAGTATCTTGGCTGTACATCTGACTTGAATACAGTCCCCTCATCTGCTCTTAGGATGTCAGAATTTGTTTCTGTTTCCTCTTTCCAGAAGTCAGATTCCTTGATGTAAAAACCGTTGGCCCAAAGTTTTTACTCTGTGATACAGGTCTAGGCCTTCCCTCTTCCCCTTTCTGAGCTTCCACGCTTAATCCCCCCACCCCACCCCGGTGGGACAATACTTACCAAAGACAATAGCCTGTGAGCCACTTCCATCCCCAGATTGGTCAGGATTTTTATAAAGGACATCCACTTCCTGGCCTGGGGCTCGGAGGCTGTCACAACAGGCTCTAGCCAGAGTGAATTACACCAAAATAGTATTTACTCTGAGACAAGGAGAGTGATTTTCTTCTCAATTCTTTTAATTCTAAGATTACACACGTGTGCGCGCACACACACGTCTGTACATCGAGAAGAGCTGTTCGGAAGGTCCTAAGTAGTCCGTGAGTTGGGAAGGTCGGCAGAAGCCCTACTCGGAGCTCCCGCCTTAGGCCGGGAAACTCCAGCATGATGCCGACGTGCAAGCCAGCCAGCCTGTTCCTCCTCATGCCTCCTGTCCTCTTGCAAACAAGGCAGCCCCGGACACAACTCGGGGAAGAAGGACGGCCAGAACGGTTAGGGTCCAGAAAGCACTGGAAACCTTAGGGGAGGGGCCTGCACGGAAGCCAAAGGGCAGAGTCCCGTGTGTGTGTGGCTTGTTGCCATCTGTCCTGATGGAGAAGGTCGGTGACCCTTCTACTTGATCAGTCAGGGTGGCAGGGAAAGGGGCTGCCCACGCCTCAGGAAGACGGGGGTTCTAGGGGAGAGTCGTCAGGCCTGGGACGGAGGCCCTGTACTCCCGCCGCTGAGCTGCTCGGGGCGTCTGGTCTTCATCTTCCCGAAGAGGTGTAATTGTAGCTCCAGTGTGTTGCATTTGACATTTGTGTTTTCAGGCGCGTGCAATCTAGTCAGGTTTCCCAGTAGGTTTGAGGACTGAGAATTTAAGGGCATTTATTGACTATTTTGTTTTTGTACTGACTGATCACAGGTGGCTTCAAAAATGGGGAACAGATTTAGGCGTCAATTAGTATTGGTTAGTGGGCGGATACGCGTGATCCCCAGTGGCTGCAGGCAGACGCAAAGTGGAGCTCTTAGCACTTGGGTCTTTTTAGTTACTTAACAAATGAATGTGGAAGAGGGCAGTGGCAGTTGGTCGAGTGATGATACAGGGGGTTGGGACTTGAAATGTTGACAGCATGTCAATGGCAGAGCGAGGAGGACTTTTCCTGGCTTTACATTCTAGAGGAACACATGAGCTAACCTGTGAGCTCCAGACATTTCAGATACTGTCCAGTTGACAAAGAAGTTTACTTGAATTCTTGGTGCCCATCTCGTCTTCTAATGGGCTCGGTGCAGGGATAATTTTTGGCGGGGTCGGGGGGAGGGGTGCTCCTCTGATGGCCCTTGACCCTGTGCTTCCCTAATTCCATCCTCAGGAGATGCTTGATAAAGTGGCTTCTGAACTGCTCTAAAGCCTTCGATCATAGAATTCATGGGGAGAGACTGCTGAGGGGTGGTGAGCAGAGTCCTGTGGCAAGCGGTGGCACGTCTGGACTTGGACCCCAGTGGTCTTCTCTGCTGGATGAGCCTCAGGCCGGGTGTGGTAGAGAGGGCAGGGCTTTTGTTTGAGGTCCCCTGCCATCTCTCTTCCGTGTGGCTGCTGCCTACATGGAAGGGTGTATATGGAATCCTAGTTAGCAGCCCAAGAGTAGTTTAGGGATTGGATAAAATGTTGAAGTGCCTCGATTTCAGATGTCACTCACGGCCCTAATAGGATACGTTTCCCAGGTAAAGAAAAAACACCAAAGTACATTATGATGTGTTGCTTACTTAGCGTCTTTATTCTCTACGTTCTAGGTTCGGAACCTCACTTACATGGTGACCCGCAGGGAAAAGATTAAGCGGTCTGTGTGCAAAGTCCAGGAACAGATATTCAATCTTTACACTAAGCTCTTGGAGCAAGAAAGAGTTTCAGGTATGCATTAAGCTCTTGTAGGTCAAACAATAGTGCAGGGGTTTGTAAGCCTTCGCGTTCTGGGAAGGAAAAAAAAATAGTTTCTTTAATTTTCTTTTATGTGTGCTATAGGAGAATCTGAGAAGCACAGACTTTCCTATTCAAAGAAAATCTTTGGGCATCTGAAGCATCACGGTATAGGGAAAAGGGCTTTGAATTTGACCTCAGATAGGGGTCGAATCCTGAATCCACTACTTCTAGGCCAAACACATGCAAGCCCAAGTTTTTGGAGGCTCCCCCATTTCCTCCTGAGTAACAAGAGGATGGTATCTCAGGCTTCCTACTGGGAGCTCTTGTAAGACTGGAATGAAACAGCAACTTCTATAGTGTGTTGCAAAGTACTTGATAAATGTGAAGTGTCATGGGGACAACTATGAAGACTTACACATTATCTAGTCTTTGGATCTACCTGTAACATATGGTAAAGAAGATGTGTTAAGACCGTGTACTTAGGGCACACATCCATGTTGAGATAACATTCACAGTGGACCTTTTGGTGTAGGTGGAAGTTTGGATATTTTTGAGATTCAGCCCCAAGTGTTTATTTAGTGCCTTCTCTTATTTACATTGCTTTGGGCTAGGCAGAGTGAAAAAGGAAACGAAGATACATACTTCTTCTGTTCTGGAGAGCACATCCGTTACTTGGAGGTTGGAGGTGGGCTGCACAGTAGGGCAAGTCCTTGAACCTCTCTGAGACTCTCGATCTGTAAGAGGGGCTAGGTTCAGAATCGCAGCCTCTCACGGGTCTCTGAGCACTGACGTTCTGGGAGTGTGAACTCTGCGGAGCAGGTGTCGTGAGGCTCTCAGGGAAGGAGATCCACTGAGTGGATCGGCCAGGTCTTGGGTCTTCGGGAGCCAGTCTCTGCGGCCCTGCCCTGTCCCTGGGCCTGAGCGGCAGCATGGGCAGTGCCTGCCTTGTGCGGCCACAGAAGGCTGACTTTTCCTTCTTCTGTGGCTTTTTGTCTCTGTAGATGACTGACACATAGAAACAACAAAGAAGTGGTTATAATCTATTGTATTGAAACCCAAATTCTGGTTTACCTAAAACTAAGCAGATGTATGGAACTAGACGTAAATTGGTCAGCTCAACAAAGAGAAACAAGCTTAGGGAGTTTCGAATTATATTCTTGAGGTGTTACATAGTTAATACTAATGGCATTAACTTACTAATGTTATTCTAGATATTTTCTTCCTGAGAAGAGCTATTTTCCAGATGTATCATTAGCTAGAGTTTACAGTTACAAAATTTAAAGTTTTTGTAAGTAGGTTTCACAAGTGAAAGCAGTTTGATTCCGATTGCTTCAAGTGAACTTTCATTCTTAGTCCTACTTGAATGCAAATAAACGGGACCTGTTATTCCTCGCCTTTGCGGCCTCCTGTAAGCAGCGCGCAGGGAGGGCCCTCAGCTGCAGATTGCCCAGCCTCCGGCCAGCAGAGGCCGAGCGGCCAGCGCTGCCCTTGAGTGGGATCGTTAATGCAGGCTGTCCCCACCGAGTTGTGCCATTGGAGGGCTTTCTGTGACTCTTAAGTTGTTATGTAATGAGTGATTACCTATAAAAATAAGCTGTAAAGACCATTTTCATCTGATTTCACTTAAGAGTCATTTTTCATGGATATTGCAGGCAGCTTTTTTGCATTTCACGGCTGAGGTTTTTACTTGGGTAAGTGATTGAGATTCTTAACCAGGTTAGAAGTGTTTTGCGTAACACAGCTGTAATGAAATCCTACTGCTGTTCCGGCAAAGGTAAACAAACCCTCCCTCCCTTCTGAGATACGAACCATACCAAGTGTGATGGGTTGAAAGCAACATCAATCTTTCTACAGGATGCCACAGGGGATAAAATGGAAACCCTTTAGGATGCCTTTTCCCCCCCCTTTTTTCCAGTTTTAGACTTTCAGTTGTGTTCTCACTCATGTCCCAAGTGGAACTCCTGTCTTGTAAGATAGATGGTTCCAGGTGAGGAGGAGATGGCCACGACCTACGCGTGTCAGTCAGGGCCCGTGGTTTAGACGTGTGTGTGTGTAAAGCTGAGAATGGGCAGGGCCGTTCTGCTGGATGAGCGTGTCCTCAGTGGGGACAGTGCTTCTGGATCGTGAGTCCGAGGCTTTCCAGAGACATGGATCCCAGGTAGATGGAAATTGGGCTTTAGAAAATAGTGCCTCTTACCTTTGTTTTCCCACAGTAGGTGACTGAGGAAAGTAGAAGTGTGGCCTGAAGGTTGACCCTAAGGTTTGATCCTTGAGGAAGCAGGCATCTCGGGCCCAGCAGATTGTAGAACTCCCTCCCCCGTGGCGCCCACAGCACTTTTGTGTTCGGAGCTGCTCGCTCCGTTCTGTTCACATGCGGTGTCCGCGTCTGTGGAGCAGCGAGGGCTTGTCCGGGCTTCTGCCTGGCAGAGCCTTGTTTTCCTGGCGGCTTATACCTTACGGGAGACAGAACATGAAAACAGCTCTTTATAGATGCCCCGGGGGCTCTTGCAGAAAGTGGTCCTTGTGATAAACTCCAGTGTGTTATTGAAGTCACTGTTTTTCACACTGAGAGTTATGATTCCTTAGTTGGTGGTGAGACGAATTCCGTGGGTCACCACCAGCACCGAAGGCGAGTGACATGTCAGCGCCACATCAGATGGAGAAGGCTAATGTGATTTCGTGAAATGTGAGCTCTTACTGGGTTACATTGTGAAATCTAGTTATTGCGATGTGCAACAAAAATGTTTGCAAAACACCATTTTAACTTACCCTCCTCACGTTGGATGACAATTCAGTTTAATTCCACAAATAGGCTTTGTATATAATAGTGAAGATTTTAAAAGGCATTTGCTGGGGCGCCTGGGTAGCGCAGTCGTTAAGCGTCTGCCTTCGGCTCAGGGCGTGATCCCGGCGTTCCGGGATCGAGTCCCACATCAGGCTCCTCCGCTATGAGCCTGCTTCTTCCTCTCCCACTCCCCCTGCTGTGTTCCCTCTCTCGCTGGCTGTCTCTCTGTCACATAAATAAATAAAATCTTAAAAAAAAAAAAAAAAGGCATTTGCTATGTGTCAAGAATGATTTTAGGGGCGCCTGGGTGGCTCAGCTGTTAAAGCCTGTGCCTTCGGCTCAGGTCATGTTCCCAGGGTCCTGGGATAGAGCCCCGCATCAGGCTCCCTGTTCGGCGGGAAGCCTGCTTCTCCCACTCTCCTTGTTTGTGTTCCCTCTCTCACTGTCAAATAAATAAAAATCTTTAAAAAAACCGATTTTTTTAAAAGATTTTGTTTATTTATTTGACAGAGAGACAGCCAGCGAGAGAGGGAACACAGGCAGGGGGAGTGGGAGAGGAAGAAGCAGGCTCCCAGCGGAGGAGCCTGACGTGGGGCTCGATCCCTGAGCCGAAGGCAGACGCTTAACGACTGAGCCACCCAGGCGCCCCTAAAAAAATGATTTTAAACACCTTCCTTTCTCATTTCATGCACTTCAGTTATTTATCCTCATCATAGCCCCGTGAGGGTATATTTACTTTGGAGAAGGAAACTCTAAAGATTTTCATTTATTTATTTGAGAGAGTGAGTGCAAGAGAGCACGCAGGAGGGAGGGGCAGAGGCAGAGAGAATCTCAAGCGGACTCCAAGCCTGATGGACTCCAAGCCTGACGCAGGGCTCGATCCCACCACCCAGAGGTCATGACCTGAGCCGAAAATCAAGAGAAGGAAACTTTAAAGCCCCAGTTGCTGCCCTTGTGGTGCTCTCAGTCTTGTCGGGGAGGCAGGTGCCAGCCAGGTGCAGGGGTAGAGGCAGTGCCTGACCAGGTGGATTCTGCATGGATTCCTCTTTGAAAGTCAGATCGCTTAATTGTGTTTGAAGGAAAATGTTTTTCTTGGAAAGATGTTTCATGAAAACTTTTGTGAGCTTCAGCTATTTTAGAAACTACAGCAGATTAAATTGAGTCTGCAGGTTGAATGCAGATTCTCAAGGCAGGTAATATTTCTGTATAAATTTTTATAAACTGGGAGGTTGCATGTTGTACAGTTCGGTGGGGAGTTTGCATTAATAGGGCCATGCTAAAGATCTAGAATTTTATTTTTTTGGATCTTCTGTAATTTTGCTTTCTTTGTGGTTATATGTTCATAGGTGTGCCTTCTTCTTCCTCCTCCTCCTCCTCACTGGAAAACATGCTTTTGTTTAACAGCCCTTCTGTGGGCCCTGATGCTCCCAAGATAGAGGACTTGAAGTGGCATTCTGCGTTCTTCAGGAAGCAAATGGGTACTTCCTTGGTTCATTCGCTGAAAAAGCCCCATAAGCGAGATCCACTGCAGAACAGCACTGGGAGCGGAAGCAAAACCCTGCTGAAGCAGCCGGACCTGTGTGCGAGAAGGGAGGGGATGGTGGTCCCAGAGAGCTTTTTGAGTTTTGAAAAGACCTTTGCAGAAGCACGTCTCATATCAGCACAACAGAAAAATGGGGTGGTGACGCCAGACCATGGGGACAGAAGAGACCATCGTTTTCATTGTGATCTCAGTAAGGGAGACTTAAAGGACAGACCTTGTAAACAGAGTCACAAGCCTCTCAGGTCCACAGACGTGTCCCAGAGGCACCTGGACAACACCAGAGCTGCCGCCTCCCCGGGAGTGGGGCAGTCAGCACCTGGCACGAGGAAGGAGATGGTGCCCAAGTGCAACGGCTCCCTCATCAAAGTAAACTATAACCAGACTGCAGTCAAAGTGCCTACAACGCCTGCCAGCCCAGTGAAAAACTGGGGAGGATTCCGGATTCCAAAGAAGGGGGAACGGCAGCAGCAGGGAGAGGCCCACGAGGGGGCCTGCCACCAGCACTCAGACTACCCCTATCTGGGCTTAGGCCGAGTTCCAGCCAAGGAGAGGGCAAAAAACAAATTAAAATCTGACAATGAGAATGACGGGTATGTCCCTGACGTAGAGATGAGTGACTCAGAGAGTGAGGCAGCGGAAAAGAAATGCATACACGCCAGCAGCACCATCAGCCGGAGGACAGACATCATCAGGAGAAGCATTCTGGCCTCTTGATGAAGCTGCGATGGTGTGGGAGCGCTGCGGGCTTGTCGGGGAGTTGCTGCACCGGAGCTCTGACGCGGGGACGGCGGAGCCCCGTCACTCCTGAGCTACACAAACACATTGACTTGCAAGTCAGAGTGAATTTTTTTTTCAGAGTCATTTATAAATCATTGTTGTGAGAAGTGTGTTATCTGCAACTTGTTGAGGAAACACAAGAGTAGACAGATCGTAACCGTCAGACACTAAGACTAGAGGCTGAATTAAACACTACAATAAGAATGAATGAAATAAGTCTTTAAAGAGGGCAAGGCTTACGGAAGCCTCCCGAGTTTGTATTGCCCTCTGTATTCTTCCCAAAGCACAAACTCTTGGTTACCTGAATATGCGGAATCAGATGCAGTTCTTGAGAAACCCTCACGTACCATTTAATAGCCCATGAACTTACTTTCTAGGACTGTGGCAGATGTTGAAGTTATATTTATACTTGGCCCACAAGGCTGTTTGTGTTGCATTGTAGTTACAGGCAGCAGCTCCCGAAGCTTCAGTAACTCTAGGGAATTCATGTGTAAATTAGAACAGCAGATGGGGAAGAGAGAATTTAAACAAAAGGTCAGTACTGGAAGGGGCAGGGTGGAGCTGCTGCAGCTTGCGGATTGAGGGTAGCGAGGTCCCATGGCCTGAAGCACTTGAGTGTGTGCTGGGTATGGAACTGGTGGAGAGTGAAGCCATTATAGAAAGTTTTGTGAGAAAGGGCAGTTTTTTACCAGTCCTCTTGACCCATTTTTACCAGTCCACTTGACCTTCCTCTTCCCTAACCACTGCCTTTTGGGCCAGCTTGGGATCTCCCTGGCCTTTGGCAATACCTGGCCATCTGGCTTCCAACAATACTAATGGCTATTCAAGTTCAAGCGATGAACTTCCAGACTCTGGTGACATACTTTCCAGAGCCAACCACTAGTGCATATGTTGGGGAATCTGGGCTTCCAACATGAACGGATTCCTTAAGAAAAAGGAAAAGAAAAAAAAAAAAAAGCAAAATAGGTTATATTTTAAAAACAACAGAAAGGCAATAAGTTGCGATAACCTCTTACCATTGACCAAGGTTATACGGTAAAGAGACTGAAGTGTGATAGATTTCCTGAAGCTCCAATTCGTAACTTGGACTTTCTGATTGCAAATGGCAATAACTAGTAAGTTATCAGCAATAATGAATTTAGCATTAAATTTAAGTACAATGTTCTGTTTTTGCACTCACTGCAGTGCGTATGTATTAAGACAGTGGATAGTGTTAAGGTCCTGTTAATTTTCTTTGGAATTCAGTGTAGTTGTGAATCAAACTTAAGAGAAGGAAAGTTTAAATAGTAATGAGATTTAGAATTATGGGCACTTGGAACAAGCCCAACTTCCCCTAAATTATCCTTAGTTTGTTAATATCAGTATTCAGATTCCTGATTCATTTATACATCTGTTTCCATGTGGCAGGGACATTCTGATACTTAATGAGTGATGCTTTGAGTTCTGTAGTTACCTTTCAAGTCTTCCAGGTGATTGTCAACAGCAAAAAAGGCTTATTGAATTCCATCTTGCTATGCAAGTTTTATCGGATGATCAAATAGTAGATCTGATGCATCCCCATTGTATGTATGACATTTTCAAACCAAGTCTTAACTTTTCGAGTACATTTTAGTAGCTAATTCAGGGGAGGGGAAAGAATGACCCAGGTTTTTAGATTGACTATTTTTGAGCTATGGGGCTCATTTTGAAAGACTGCTGTCCAGATAAGCTGTTGCTACAGATATTAGGAGTTTCTTAATGAATCCAAGTTGTACATTCACTCATAGCATAATTTAAAAATCAGATTTTTTTTGCATATGAGCAAAAAACTTTTTGCTGGATACAGAAGAAGGTGGACACTTTTTACAGTTACCTTTTGACCATAGCAACAGCTCTGGGTGAGAGTAGAATATATAGAGGGGTAATGTCAAGCCATAGAAAGAAAATCTAAATTTTAGTAAGTATATGACCTCTCACCATTTTAAGAGGTACCAGATTCATTTGCACTATTTAGGAATGCTAGTTTTGTGCAAAAATAATGCCTTACCTGTTTTTTCCCCACATTTAGGTTGAAAAGCTTTCAAACGTTCCAAGTTATGCTGAACCAAAAAAAAACAAAACAACAAAAAAATAAAAACCCACACAAAAACAAAACACAAAAATAAAAAGCCCACACTTTTTATTCCTGCTTTGAAATGCAAATGGTATAGAGCACGGTTTCTCTGACAGTGTAATGATAGCTTTGTAAGTTAGTTCACGTCCTGCTGGGAACTCTGTATGAGGCGGCCATACGCAGCACCCACCCACCCCACCCACTTGCACTCTCTTAGTATGAGCCATTCGCTCTGCTTTTCGTTTCTTTTCTTTGAAGCTTTATCTTTCCTTGTGCATCCTGACCAAGAAATATCTTTGATTATGATCAATGTATTATGTCAAAATGTAGGCTAGTTAAACTTTTGTAAAGTTGCCTGGAATGTCATTTGTTAGGTTATAAACACAAAATGAAGGGTTCTATGTGTTGTGTACAAATCTTAATTATTTTGAAATGGACAAACTTGTCATTACATTTGTAACCTTGTACAGAGGATTTTTCACTATGTGCCTAGCTTGGTGTCCATTCAGCTAAAATTGGGAAAAAAAAGGTGCATGAAGAGTTAAAAAAATCAGAAATTAAACAAAGTATATGTAGAGATGACTATTTTATATTACATGGCCCAATCCTGTATTTATTTCTACCCCCTTTTTGAAAGTATTTATAAAACTAGTTGAGGACAGCTGTATTTTTTTGTTGAACTATTTAGTAGAATTTGTGCCTTTTTGTCTGTATGTGAATAAATGCTGTACATTTTGCAATACATTTTTCAGTGTCTTTTGAAATCTGATTTTGCTAAGTATTTAAAGATGTATGTGACATAGTGGTCCTGAATTGGTGTATGTATGTCGACTGTCTCATGGTTTAGGCAGGAGAACTATAGGGGACAGAAAGATCGTGGAAGAGCACAGATTCACTCGGCTGCTGCCCGGCTCACCTCTGATGGTGAGACCCTGGAAAACGATAATGGTTCAATTTTTAGTATTCTCCACCTGGAGTTCTTTCCAGAATACAATTTTTGATCTGAAAGTAAGCTGTTGTTGAGTCTAAGCAGCTTAGACTGCAGGGTCAGGGAGACCTGGGTTTAAAGGCTGAACGGCAGCTTATCAGCCATGTGACCTTTGCCAAGTCACCCACCCTGCATAAGCCTCCATTTTCCCATCTGTAAAAAAGGATTACATCCCACTGTCTTTACTGGGGTTATTGTGATATTTCAAGCAAGTTCATAAACCTCTCCTAAAGCATGCAGTAGGCATTTAGTAAATGGTAGACTGTGAGTAGGAACAAGGCCTTGATTCTCCAGCATATTGACCAGTGAGCCTTCTGAGGCAAGAAGTGTTATTCCTGAATGACAGGAAGACTTTAAGATCCTTCAAAAATAATTTTTCAAAGGGTAGTTTCATTAAATGCTGTCTTTTGATCACAGAATTCTGTAACACTAGGACAAAGAAGAGGTCTCTGCGTTCCACAAAGGAGGTAGGTCTAAGATTACAACAGTAAGCATTGGCAGAACTGGGCCTAGACCCTAGTTGTAATTTCTGATTGTGTTTTCCCAGCCTGAAGCAAATCTTTATTTAACCACCACAGGCAGAAATTAGGATGAAACTTCCTTTGTGTTGGGCACAGCAAAGCTGCTAGGGGTTTATAGTCTGCATTCTCTTGTAGATTATGAGTCACAACAGGGTGGTGTTACTGTCCCTAATTTATAATTTTTGTAGGATCTTGGCCAGTTTTTGTTTTTTTAAACATGAATTGTTCATACATTTGGCTAAAAGCTTGTTTATTTCTCCTTGTTCCTCCTTAGTGACTATTTACTTCCATGTTGCTTGCTCTGAGGAAGACCCCAGAGAGAAATAACTGTGGTTCTTCCTGCAAGGTCTTAAACTTGAATAACCACAATAGTTCCCCAGGGAAATTAAATCCCCAGGAGCCAAAGGAAGGGCCTATCATCAGTGGTTCTGGCAGTACGTGATGGGAAATGTGGCACCAGGGACTCCTGTTCACGGTTTTACCCAGATCACTTAGAAAACAGATTCTACCTTTGAAACATTAGCCAGCTGCAGCTAGCTTTGCAATTAACTTCAAGGTTGAAATCTTCAATATGATTTCCCTTTAATGCTCAGAACTGCATGAGATGATGTGTTCTAGTCTGGGGTAGAAGAGATTGCCTGGTCATTGAAAATGAGTTTTAAAGCGAATCTGTTCTCTACTTGCTTGACATCAGCTACTCACTGCAGAGAGAGTTTGAGGTCTGTGCAGTCCAGCTCTTCCTGAGTTCTCATGGGCTGCTCACTGGGCATTTCCTCCTGGATGTACACAGGCGCTGGAGAATGTGGAGCTCGTCCTTTGGGAGTCTGTCCTTGAACTCCCACAGCCACATGGTGAGCCAGGCACTCTGGATCACACTTCAGGATTTTTCATTACTCTCAATCCCACTACCACCTGCCGCGTAGTTCAAGCCTCATCATTTCTTGCCTGGATTATAGCAGCAGCCTTTTATGTTTCCTTGACTCAAGTCTTAGTGAAATTTATCCCTCCCCCTCCGGCCCCCAGTAGCTACAGCCTTGACAATGCCATCTCCATAGTGAAAACCTGCAATAAAAACAGACTCTGTCATTCTGCTTAGCCTTCAGGGGACCCTTCAGACTTCTGCAGGTAACGACAAGGGTTTATCAAATGGCTGACACTGGTCTGTATTTTATGCATATTT
Organism: Ursus arctos; assembly: GCF_023065955.2. Lineage (NCBI taxonomy): Eukaryota > Metazoa > Chordata > Mammalia > Carnivora > Ursidae > Ursus > Ursus arctos. Next base: position 21,377,707 of record NW_026622775.1, read on the forward strand.
AGTTTGCTTAGCCCTCACAATGTGAGGTAGGCACCACTATTTAATTTGCAGATGAGGACACTGAGGCACAGAAATTAAGTCATTTGTTCAAGGTCAGTTGGTACAAGGTCAGGCTACAACTGAACTCCCTGGGCTCAACTGCCTTTCAGAATATAAAAATAGTTCACATCAAATAGTTCGTGTGTTCTTGAGTATAGCGAGGATTATACATGTGAATTTCCATAAAGTAAAGCTAATAATGTTGGCTTAAAACATTATGTTCATGTATCAGTTGAATGACTGGACATAACCTAATGGATAATGAGCAACATGATTGGCTTATGGTCAGTCCCTGCCTTCTAGGGAGAATGGAATTGGTTTCATTTCATATACATTTATGTAACACACACACACACACACACACACACACACACACACACACATTCACAAATAAAATATATGCATATAGGATCAAAGAAAACACTGTCATCAGAAACTTAATTCTCCCTATGTCCTGACACACAGTTCAAAAAGTTAAAGAGAACTATTTAAAATTACATAGTTTCTTGATGATGAATCTGGAATTAAGACTAATGTCTTCAGGGGCACCTGAGTGGCTCGTTTAGGCATCTGCCTTCAGCTCAGGTCACGATCCCAGGCCATTGAGCCCCGTGTTGGGCTCCCTACTCAGTGGGGAGTCTGCTTCTCCCTCTCCCTCTGCCTGCCGCTCCCCCTGCTCATGGTCTCTCTCTCTCTCTGTCAAATAGATAAATAAAATCTTCAAAAAAAAAAGAAGACTAATGCCTTAGGACTTTAAACTGATGCTATGCAAAACCTTCAAATCAATGTTCTGGTGATATAAAGTACAATAAGCCCGGTTAGTTTTTAGAAATAAGTAGTCACTTCTCGGTCTTTTGGCTAAGATCAAGTGTAGAAATGAATAAATCAAGCAATGCCAAATTAAATAGCAAAAATAAAAGAAAAACATGTATCATGTATCATTCCTAGTGTATCACTAGTGTATCCTGATATTCTCACTACTGCTTGGCTTACATATGGCTGTTGGAAATACTGCATTTATAATTATGGGTTAATTATGGCTATTTTACCCACTAATTTGGCTGATGGTTCTAATTTCAGGATTATTACCAGTGTGATACAATTTCTTTATGAAGCAAATCTTTTTCTCTGGTGTTTCCCTTCCCCATGTAGCAGCCTCAAAGGGTGCTTTCCTTCTTCTCTTGCTAATTATGGCTCTGCTCCAGCTTTCCTGTTTGAATTGTTTGAGCTTCTCTTTTTCATATTAAATCCCTGTGATCATATCTTTGCCTCAACTAGTCCCAAGTACTTACTCTAAGTGAGTAAATATACTTCTCAAGCATCATGCTTTAAATTACCATGCTTGTTTTGACAAATCATACAATATTTTATCAACTACTTTATAATTGCTAAACATATTTATGACTTTTTGGTACATATGACCCTTTTTTTGGTGAAACTGTTACCACTCATTCAAGAACTCTGGAAATCTTCAAAAGAGATTGCATTACATAGAAAATTTCCTAGGAAAAGTATTTTCCTATCTGGTGGGATTTGGTAATTTTTTCAAACCTTGAAAAGAAATGGGCCATAACCTAAAAAGTCAAGTAAGTTTAGTGGAAAACAGAGATTTAAGCAAAGGAAGAATAACCTCTTTTGAAGGTTTTCAGATTTCTTTAGTGGGTAGTAACAATTTCGCCCAAAAAAAGGATATTTACCAAAAAATCATAAATATGTTAAATTGTGTTTAACAATTATAAAGTGGTTGACATCCCATTGTATGATTTCCTGTGTCAAAACAAGCATGGTATTCAACATGATGTTTGAAAGGCATTTTTTCACTTAGAGTATTTAGGACAAGTTGAGGCAAGTTGCTTAACGTTTATAATACCTTATATCTTTGGAAAGGGAATGATAAAACCTAAGCAGCAGGTCTGTTGAATTCTATGAGGTAATAAATGCAAAATGCCAGCATATATCTTACGTATGATAGGTGCTCAATAAATAAACATTAGTCATAGAGATCAGCACGAGGACTACAGATCCAGGGAGAGATTCCCCAAAACATTCTTTTGGTTACTTGTAGAAACATGGTTACAACTTTTCCCATTCTCTTTTATCCCCTATAGTTTATACGAAAGGCGATGCTAGTCTTATATTTTTAATCTTCACAAAGCTGTGCTAACAGATTTTCTACACATCACATTTTGCTCTGATTTTTTTAATTCTTTGAAAATAGGATGAAAATATTGAATGAAAATTTCCATGATGCCATATTAAAAGCTTTAAGGGTTTTTAAATAAACATACCCCCCCTCCCCCCCAGTGATTACAAGGCTGCTACATGGATCTACTAAAAAGAAATCTATCCGGGGCACCTGGGTGGCTCAGTCAGTTGAGTGGCTGACTCTTGATTTCGGCTCAGGTCACAATCTCAGGGTACTGGGATCAAGCCCCAGGTTGGGCTCTGTGCTCAGCATGGAGTCTGCTTCTCTCCCTCTCTCATATAAATAAATAAACAAACAAACAAACAAATAAATCCTAAAAAAAGAAATCTGACGTTTTCTTCTTGGACAGGATTACTAGATGAGGTCTGGAAAGTATGACAGTTATGGCATAAAGGAACTTTTGCTGGACAGAGTGCTGGGTCTTTCTTGATGCTTTTGTGATGTGAAGCAGCAGCAAACGGGCCAGATTAAAAACGGGCTGAAATGACCAGGCCCCATGGATCCTGATTATCCATTATGGGAGCTGGTGGTTGGTGTGTTCTAAGAGACCAAGTGTACTCACATCTGTCTAGTTCTCATCTTTTTCATGATTATCATGAACATATGTGTAGTATGTTTACCAAATCGATAGATGACATTGCTATAAATAAAAAGTTGTCAATGGTACAATAAACACGGCACTAAAACAAAATAAAACAGACATGGTCCCTATGCTTATAAGTAACAAACTGGATGACAGAATTGGAGCTAAAAGGACCTCAGCACCCTGTAATGACATAATAAAATTTAAAAGGGATGAATGACCAGTCTGGCTTCTGGGGCAAAGATGTGGCTTAGCAACAAAACCTCTGGAAAAGACTCTATTTATTTATTTAAAAAAATTTTTAAAAAGATTTTATTTATTTGACAGAGAGGCAGTGAGAGAGGGAACACAAGCAGGGGGAATGAGAGAGGGAGAAGAAGGCTTCCCGCTGAGCAGGGAGCTCGATGCAGGGCTAGATCCCAGAACGCTGGGATCATAACCTGAGCCGAAGGCAGACGCTTAATGACTGAGCCACCCAAGCGCCCCTGGAAAAGACTTTAAGAATTGAGTCAACAATATGCTCAGTATATCCAACAGTGAAATTCAAATTCCAAAAAAGTGAAAATGATTTTAAGCTGCATTAATGGAGTACACACTCTAGAATAGTAACTTTTTTTCTCATCCCTAAATACTAATGAGAAATTATATGTACATTTCCACGAATCACTAACTATAGTAACTCCCAAAGCATGCTTCCCTAAGAGACGATGTCAGACTGTTCTTGGGGTTGGGAAAAGGGGAAGTATGTAGTTTGAACCATATCCTTGCCCTGGGGATTCTAATACATTGTCTTCCCTACATGTAGGTGGCTACCACTTACCCTCTCCCCACCCCTCTGTCATGATCTAGAGAAAGGGAATAGTTTTTTTATACCCTGAATATAATTTTTGGTTCTGGGCATAAGACTGATGCATCCCAAACATATCTGGTGTAAAGTAGGTGCTCAATAAATACTGAATGAATGGTGAAGGATATATGAAAATTGGAGCACTTTCAGAGGCCAGTGCCTGGCTGGCAAAAGTACTCAAAACCAAGTCCTCTGAGGAAATGTAGATGTCTATTAAGTGCAGGGAGAATGTGATGATTATTTTCAAAAGGCCAAAGACCTGCCACATGTAAGATGGCTTAGACTTACTCTGTTGCACAAAGCAGAACTAAGGCAGGAAGACAGATCTCAGTTCGATGTAAGGAAGAACTTTCTAATGGTCAGAACTGTTGGAAAGTGGATTGGGGCATCTCTAGGGGGAGTACCCTCATCCCCGCCACCGCAGTGAATTTTAACAGCGGTGCCCAATAACAGCAGTAATTTGTTTTCTAAAAAGAGTGAACTTTAAGAATGTATATTTAGAAAGAAATAAACTAGAGAAGACTCAAAGTTAGCTCCATAATGTTATTCTCACATGCTTACATTCCAGTCTACTTTTTGAGTGGAGGAAACCAGAGTAGTGTTGAAGCTAGTACATGGGAGTGTCTACAGGAAAGTGGGGCACGTGAGCACGTTCTGTGGTGAACCCTTGGGCTACAAGACCACTTCCTTAGTGTAGATTGTTTCCTTGGTAGCTGGGTGAGTGCCAGTGTTATAAAAAATTACTGTAAAGATGCCTTCGTACCCGTCCTATGATTTTTGTTATTTAAGTATATACATATTTATTTAGTTTCTGTATAAATACTAAGATAAGTTAACACTGCCCCAAAGGCACACATTTGAACAAGTCTGAAGGGCTGGTAAGGGACAGATTTCATACATAACACTGGGGTGCTGACTGCCGTGTCTGTCTCCTCTCTGTGCACATATCTCTATGTATATATACATTTTTAAATAAACTAAAAAAAACCTAATTATTTTTGATTAAAATGTTTGTAAAAAAGCCCATTACAGATTTGCTATTTTGGAAAAATTGATAAAATACATTATGGTTAAAGAACAGAATTTATACCAAAATGTTTAAAGTATTTTTTCATTCTTCCTTGATTTGTCTGGGAGTTGGCTTGGCAGACTGTGCAGCTATGAAATATTCATATTTGCTGAATAAACGAATGACTGAATTGTTGCTAATGTTCTCCCATATTTGGGGTAGTTACAGTGATCACAGCAGAGGAGAAATTAGAAGATTGTTGGCTGCCCCAATTTGCATATTTGTATACAAAGGGAAGAAGAGGTAATCATATCTCTTTTCTTCCTCAGGGAGACACAAATAAAGAAACATGAATAAATAAAATGAACTGGCTGTGTTGTCCTCAATTTCAGATTTACATCATTTCTTTTCTCTCTTTCCTATTCATTTCCCCTGTCTCCTAAAATACAGTTCACAGAAAAATGATACTTACTCTCTTTGTAAATGAAGGCAAGACTGACCAATATGAGAAAAGTCAAAAACTCCACTACATTTTTACATTGGAAATCATTAGCTAACAAACTTCTCTGAAACAAAAATAACCATGTATGTTCAGTTCTGTTGGTAAACACAGTTTAAGTCTGTTCAAATTCAGCAGAGGTAAGAAAGGCCTATCCTCTGCCTGTTAGTAGCCTATCCCTCACTTGGAAACTATCTAAGTATTCAAGAAGGAGGTCCGACTGGAGAGAGGGTTATCAATATTCACAAGTAAAGAGTAGGTGCCTATGGCCAAAGTTTGGAGAAAGTGCTTATGCAGAGAGATTTACCTTGAAGAAATGAGCCTGGGAAGTTAGATTTTCTTCTTGAAAAAGGACAATCACACTTATATTTGTCTACAACGTTAGTTTCTGAAGAGCTTCCTCCTACAGTCTCATTTTTTTTTTGTATGATATAATTCTAACATCTTTTCTAATTAAAAGTTTTTAAAAATAAATTTTATGTTCTATAAAGATGAATATGAACATAACTCTTATTACATGGAAATTAGTCTGTGAATGACATGGGAAGAAATTTACATTAGAGAATCAAATGGAAAATTCTTAGGAAATGAAAGTAAGCTAAGTGCCTAATTATCATTTAACTATCATATTTGTATTATTTCGTCTCATCACTGCATTTGACACTAGCAACCATTTGTCCCCTCCTACACATAGGACCAGAATCCCTGCCTCCTTTAGTTTTTGTCATATTGGATTCTCTTGGCTACAGCCTTCTCACTGCTCCTGTTCAGCCTTCTTCAATGACTCTTCTCCCTGAAATCATTCAACAAAATAAAGACATTTTCTAAGGTCCTGTCCTTAAAAATCCTTTTTCAGTTTTTGAACAAAACAGTTATTGAATATACCCTCTGTGTGCCAGAAACTATGTTGAGCTGCTAAGAATACAAAGAAGGAGAGCAGACATGGGTCTTGTTCTTAAGGAGTCTACAGACTGACGACATTGAAGAAAAAATTCAAAAAGAGTTAATTACTGGGGCGCCTGGGTGGCACAGCAGTTAAGCGTCTGCCTTCGGCTCAGGGCGTGATCCCGGCGTTATGGGATCGGGCCCCACATCAGGCTCCTCCACTATGAGCCTGCTTCTTCCTCTCCCACTCCCCCTGCTTGTGTTCCCTCTCTCGCTGGCTGTCTCTATCTCTGTCAAATAAATAAATAAACTCTTTAAAAAAAAAAGTGTTAATTACAAATTTTCCCAAGTGCTATGAATAAAAAATCCAGCACACTGTTATGAGAAATACAAGGGGACCTAACCTAGTGTGGAGGATGGAAGGCTCTCTGAGGCAGGGCTGTCTGCGCAGTGGTGAGCTGAAGAACATGCAGATGGCAAGGGAGGCACGGAGATCCTGCGGGGAAGAAGGTTGATATACCGATGGAAGCAGAAGGCCACCATTAGAGCTACAGCATAAGAAATGAGGGGAAGAGGAAGTCAGCCACATCAGATAAAGCCTCCAGGCAAGCTCCTATACTCCATGGCTTCAATTCTCAGTCCTGTGCCAAAGACTCCCTAGCACCAGTCCTAAGCTTCTGACGGTTGCTTGAATATTTACAAATGAATGTTTTCATGTCACTTCAAACTCAATTCATTATCTTTTATCTGGACCACTGCAATAGTTTCCTAACTTGTTAGCCAGATGCAAACTTATCTGCACTCATCACCGGAAAGCAGGGTGTCCTAAGTTCAAACCAGGAGCAGAGAAGCTAACTATGTGGATCTGTAAAAATCAGCTAGACTGCAATAGTTCAGTGCCCATGCGTTCTCAGACTTGAAGATTCCATTTGATTAGTACTGCTTTGAGTAACAGAGCAAAACAAAAAACAAAACCTCCCATATTCTTAAATATCAATATTTGATAAATACTGGAAATCGTGTAAATTAAAAATGAATCACTACAGTTATACATTAAAATACATGACAGCATCATTTTAGAAAGTGCATAATTTATTACATTTATGAGTTTATAATAAAATGGATACTTGGGAACTTAAAAAAATGGGTTAGGAGTAACAATTAGATGTAAAATTCTCAAATCATGGAACCTGAAATATTAAAATTCTAGCATTGTCTTAAAAATCTCTTTCTCATGATTAGGATAGTTTGAAAATTATTATGCTCTTCCAAGGGAAGAAAGGGGAATTGAAAAATAGACACGTTGATGAAGGCAATGAATTCTTCTCAGCTGGCTTTATTCTCCACTGAAGCTCAATATATGGTTATATTTTCTTTACTTACAGGAAGCTGCCACTGTTCTGGTTTCCAATAACCCTCATAACAGAATGGAAAATGCTTATGCAAAATGACACAAGCCTTAACCATTCTCTGCAGTTTTTCACCATTTCAATACACTTCTAGTCCAACAGCTTTCCCAATTCTAAAGGTCTGTGAGTGAACTATGAATATTTTTAAATATTTTCCAAATTCATCATGGAGGCTGCTTTTCTTCTCTGCACTGTAATCACACTGAGCTGCAATTAAAATAGACAATCAGTAAGTAGTTACTTTTTCTATGGACAATCTTACATTAATACAAAGTAATAATGCATCACAACTTAAAATTATTGAAAATAATCTTACTGGAGGGGTTCCTGTAAGAGGTCATTTTTGGTGTTCATGTCTGTTTTACTCGAGACTTTAAAATACCTGTATTGCGCTAGAGATATGCATGTCAAATATGACATTCCATAGCTCAGAGTGATATACAGTAAGTACTTAGAATGCCAAAACATATTTCACAGATGGATGAAAAACATCTAGATAAAAAGTTAACTAGAAAAGTGAGTAAAATACAAACTAAGCACAACACAAGGTTGGTAATAAGATGATGATAAATCATAGTAAGAAAGCTCTAATAGGTAAATAGTCTTCAAATTTCAATTGGAGTTGATATTATATATACAAAGTAAAAAAAACCCTAATAGTACAATAGAGTATACATTATAAAGAAGGCTTCTCACCACTTCCTTCATTCTATAGCCCTCTTTCTAGATATAACCACTATTTCCATTTTCTAAGTATATTTCTAGAAATAAATTCTAAATGAGAATAGATGCATACATTTCATCACCTCTTTTTATTTAAAAAATGATAAAGCATTATACACACTTTTCATCTTGTTTTTTTCCTTCTAAATGATCCACTTTACAAATGACTCCATGTGAGACCTACTTTATTCTCCTTAACAGCAGCAAACTTTCCCTGTATTGATACTCTATAATTTAACTGGTTTCCTATTGATGGGCATTTAGATGGCTTTTAATCTTTTAAGATTATAGACAATGCTGCAATTAGTATTTTGACATGCTTCCCTACACAGACTTGCCCAGGTGCAAGTATACCACCTGCAGAATAAATTCTTAGAATGACTGGGTCAAAGGTGATGTACATCACAATATTTTAAGAGATACTGCCACACTGGGCTCCAAAGAGACTGCACCAACAGACATTTATATCAGTGATGTGCGGAAGTGCCAGCATAATGTATTATCAAACTTACGATCTGACATGATCGTGAAATGGTGAAAAATGATATGTGATTGTGGTTTAAGCTTGTATTTGTCTTATGGGTGAGGATGAGCATCTTTTCAAATGTTTAAAAGTCATTTGTCTTTACTTTTCTGTAAATATTTTTTATTCTTTGTCTTTTGTACTGTTGCACTTTATTTGTTGACTTAGCCATTCTTTACATATATGTTAAGGATATTACTTTTGTCACATGTATTGCAGATATTTTTCTCAGATCGTCATTGACTATGACTTTAAAATACAGACATCTGAAATTTTACATGTTCACATTTATTAATTTCTTTTCATAGTTCCTAGGTTTTGTGTTCTTGCATAGGAAGGCTTCACCACACTGATTTTAGTGTCAAAAGAATACAGTATGGCTTTCAGTAGTTTAGGCTAATACACTTAGAACATACAACCATAGTCCAAAGATGGATGAAGAATGTACAGAAAAAGGTGATCAGAATAGCACATTCAGAGCACAGAGGACTCAGTATAATGCAGGCCTTGCATGTGATGCTGGACTGTACTGGACGTCTGATGTGCACAATAGAGGAAATCATAATCTTCTAACTCCACTCCTTTGTTTCATTAAGTATCAGGCCCTTAGTGAGATAGTCTTTCTAATAGCAGTTTCCAGTTTTTAGAGGAAGATGGGAAAATTAGAAAAAATTCAGAGAAAGCAAAGATAAAAAATTTTAAAAAACAGAATATATGTCTAATAAAGAAAGTTTATAACTTGGATTCATTTAAGATAGAAAAAAAAATTAACTCCAGGGAATAATTCCTTTTGTGGATGGGGAGAATGCTGAATGATTACTTTTCATCTTCAAATGAAAACAGGATGGAAGGAGAAAAGCTTAAGGAAAAAACGTAAAGTGGTTACTGACATAACATTAAACAAAAAAAGCTCACAAAGAGAAGAGTGAAATCCTTGTCATTAGAGAGTTTAAGAAACAGGAGAAAAACATCAGGGTTGGGCTGTTTAGGTCTAATTCTGTCAGGAAGGAGACTAAACGAGATGCCAACTGGATTATCTAAATAAGGTTCTGTAACTGTACTCTTTTTACTATAGAACTCAAGGTAGTTGATTTTAAGTAGGCATTTTCTTTACCATATTCCTTAAAAAAGGTACTTGAAGCTCTAAGGATTGTGATGTAGAGATTTAACTTCTTATATAACTAAGTATTTACTAACCACTTAATGATTACACTAAGTGCTTATATGTGTTAATTCCTCTGATTTCTTAGTAACTCTATAAGGGAAGTGTTGTTATTCTACATTAAACATGAAGACACTGAGGCTTAGAAAAGTTGAAACTGCCCCAGATCACATGGCTGCTGAATGGCACCAGGCTATGTGCCAGGTACCAAAACCTACACTTTTAAGATCCTGCCCAGTACACCTTGGCTCCTGTTAACTTATAATCTAAATGAATGAATGCTTTCTTGAATGATAAACTACTAAATCCATTAATTCATAATTTAATAAGAAATTAAATTTATTTGATAAAGCTATAATTACTTTCAAGAGGGAGGGGAATAGAAGGGCAAATTACTGGATTTTCTTTAAGTGCCATGCATTGTTCATATCAGAAGATTTCAAAAAAATCTGTAAATGTCACATACATAAACTGAATTCAGTGAGTATTTAGAGCTGTTGTACTATGTATGAAATACTATAATATCTATGCATAATATTAATTTTGATTGAAACAGTACATTTATAACCAAACATATTTAATAAGGTAGTAACATGGTTTCTTTGCCTGCCTATCTGTATCTGTTTCCAGCCTATCTTTATAATCGCTAGACGATCTCACATTGCTCCTAATAGGAGGGAGGGACTATTGCTCCCACTGTAGAATAAATTGCCCATTTCCTTTATGTGATCTGTGTATATTATGAGTAATTACCCCTTACTATTTTATTGATGTTCTGCATTTTCTACTCTATTTCCCATTGGACAACTTTTATACAGTATTTTAGAGTCATATGGTTATATACAAATGTGCATTAAATGAACTTAACCTATAAGCCATCTTTTTCCATTTAAAAACTACAATAAAAACAAAGTTAGTGCAATTTAAAATATTACATTCAAAGCAATGTTTTCTACTTCCTAATCTGTCAGTGATCATGCCTAAACAGAACAAAATTCTAGAGCAGTGCTGTCCAAAAGAACTTTTTGTGATCATAGAGTTCTATTTATGATGTCCAATATGAGGACCATAGTTACATATGGCTACTGAGCACTTGACAGCCAGCCAGTGTGGGGCACCTGGGTTGCTCATTCAGTTGGGCATCTGACTCTTGGTTTCGGCTCAGGTTATGATCTTGGGGTTGTGGGATCCAGCCCTGCACTGGGCTCTGCACTCAGCATGGAGTCTGCTTGAGATTCTCTCCTCCTCTGTATGCCCCTTCCCCTACTTGCATGTGCACTCTCTCTCTCTCAAATAAATAAATCTTTAAAAAAAAAAAAAAGAAATCCAGCTAGTGTAATGAGGATTTCAAATTTTAATTTACTTAATTTTAATAATTAATTTAAATTTACACTGATACTTATGGCCAGTGCTATCGTATTGGACAGCACAGTTGTAGATTTAGGTGTCAATTTAGAAGACTCGTGTTTATTTCTGTTTTTAAAGTTTACTTGTTCAACCTCAAATATTAAAGAGACTAATTTTAAATAGTTTAATCAAGTAAAAATAAAACTACTAGGTCTCTGGGAACTTTTGAGGAACTTTTCTTGTCTTTGATCTACTCAGACTATTCACTCTCTAGGGATCATGAGGAAGCTCCCTCCTACCTGCTGGGAAGCTGCAGCCGCTCTCTGCTCTGCCTGACTTAGGCGCCTTTGAAGCCTGTTGGCTTTTTCTTGATGCTCTAGAATTAGTTTTTCATTCTGTTATGGGGAAATATAAAACAAACAAGTTAGAAATCCACATGTGACACAGAAAGTTTTTGTGGAATAATCAATGAAAAATCTGAATATCACTTTACTCCTTATAAAAGGCAAAGATAATAAATCTCCAAATTAACATTTTTCCAAATTATGAACTTCAAAGTTCAAAACTGGTTTCATACTTTGACTACACTGTTTTCTTTCCTCCCTACATGTTACCAAAGAAAGTGATTTAAATCTAAAATCAAAGTGAATCAGAAGACCAAGATTTTAAATATTTGATATTAACCTTGAGATGCCAGAACACCACTTCAGAATCACCTGGAATATGACAACACAGACTGCTGGGCCTCCTGACCACAGCTTCAGTAGGATGGCATGAATTTTGAGAATCTGCACTCCTACCGAGTTCTTCAGTGGTGGTGATGTTGTTTGCTAGTGATTCAGAACTACTATGTGAGAGCAAGCTTCTAGGGAAATTTTGACATTGCCACTATTAAAGTGCAAAGAACAGAAAATATTCATTCTAGAAGTCTTGATCTTTAAGGGATAGACTTGTCTTAAATGATTTGTATGTTAAAGGTATTACTTAAAAGGGGGAAGAACTCTGTTTCCACATGTTCCCCAATGCATTTGTATACGTTAGAGGATATTAGGATCATCAACAGAGTTATTAGGCATTGGTATGAACTGAATTATGTCCCTAGAAAAGGATGTTGAAGTCTTAATCCCCAGTTCTTATGAATGTGACCTTATTTGGAAACAGGGTCTTTGCTATTAATTAAGGTAAGATGAGGTTTTAGGGTGGATCCTAATCCAAAATGCCTAGTACCTTCATAAAAAGGGGAAATTAGGACATAGAGACTGACATGGACAAAGGGAAAACCACATGAAGACACAGGGAAACCACCATCTACAAGCCAAGGAACACATGAGGCCACCAGAAGCTAGGAAAGAGGCATGGAACGGATTCTCCCTCAGAGGGAACCAATCTTGCTGACTTCTCGATTTGAACTTCTGGCCTCCAGAATTGTGAGACAAAAATTTCTGTTGTTTAAATCACCAAGTTTGTAATATTTTGTTAGACAAGCCCCAGGAAACTACACAGACATAATGAATATAAATCTGTCACAACATGCTGTCATGCAGACAAGTTCAAAGAAACTATCAATTATAAAATGTATTCGTCCTCTCCATACTTATTAGCCTGAAAAAAAAGTTTTTGTAAAACTAGAATTAGTATGTGGGTTTCTGGCACTTGTCTGAATTGAGAGAATAACACCAGTCTAATCAGGAATAGTAAGAAAAACACACTTTCTATGAAGAACTAGAGAGAGTTCTCAGGTCCTAACATGTAAGTGGTAACAGTGAATGTCAGCCTAGTAATATAAAATACTGAAATAACAATATACTGCTAAAATGAGCTGCTTGTATTTCCTATTGTGCCCAAAAGCAAAATTAAATTTTATGAAGAGAACTATACTGGCTGTTGCAATTTACCAAGATATTTAAATATGTAGTCTTAAATTTAAAAGGCACATCATTAACACTAGAAAAAACTTGGGAGGAAAATCCCATCATCTGTAATAATCACTTTCATAGGTACCATTAGACTACATACAATACGTATTTTTCTGTGTCACTATCATAATGGTTAAGGAACAGTTCTAGTTAGGTAAATCATAATATATGCAACAGTTCTTTTTCAATTGATCATTTTGGCTGCTCTTGATCTTCCCATATTACTAACATTATTGTGTTGAATATCTGCCTTTAAATTTTTTCATGTTTTAAATTATTTCCTTAAGTACAGATTCCTGGAAGTTTTGAAAACTACAATGAGTATTTTAATGGCTATTGTTTGTTTTCTAAATGGCTCATATCAATTTATAATGCTTTGAAACTTAAGAGTAATGATTTCATTATGGTTCTATAGATGGCCACAAAAATATAGCAGACCATATAGCCAATTAATGAAATTCCAACAAATACATTCAAAGTTAGAACATCAAATGAAGAACAGAGTTCTAGAAAGCTCTAATCATAATCTAGAAAATGTTAACGTTTTTTAAAGATTCAAAGAGAAAAATGATGAGCTCTTGCTGCATTTAGTTCTAAAGCATTAATCTGAAGGAGTATTTTAATATATTCCAGGAGGCAAAAGTAATTTCTACATATCTTATGTGTTGAATTAAAACAAAATAAGAGGAATGGGCTAAAAAATATAATCTTAGACATGCTTAGAAATGAAGGGGATTTTAACACATTTTCTGCAACATGGCACAAGTTATATTGGTGAAACTGAAATAAGAGCTCTACCTTTTGTCATTTACATATGATGAATCACTGACTTTCAAAGCTTTTATTCACATTATAAAATGTGGATTTTTAGGGTTATGGATGATTTCTCTGCAAGGAGTACTCACCTCTGTATGGTCATTTCCAAGTAGAGAATTAATTTGGAGTTGGCTCAGGTAAAATTCTATAACATGTGTATCAAGCTGCAGCAGAAAGTACTTCCCGGGAGAGTCATTATCTTACCTCAACTACCTTTTCATTTGCCATTTCCAGCTGAGAAAGCAGCTCTTGGGTATGAAGTTTCTGTCGACTCAGCTCACTCCTATTAATCAAGAGAGAGTCCCCCCCCAACACCAAGCCATTAATATCATTGTTCAAAAATCTAACAAAACAGAATCTTTTTTAGTAAGATATATGTTCATGTTTTAAACAAAAATACCTTCTTATGTGCAAAATAAAGTTTTTTTTAAATAGACCATATTTTAAAGGACTCATTTATTTATTCATAAAATGCACATGTATTCTGGAGATTAGCTGCACAACAATGTGAATACACTAGACACTACTGAACTGTACACTTAAAAATGATTAAGATGGTAAATCTCATGTGTATTTTATCACAACTATAAAAATGTTAAATTTTATGTATATTTTACCACACAGAAAAAGCAAAAAAATCCCACACACATATATTCTAAAAGCACTTAAGTGTTTTCAATATTATTATCTTGAGGAATTATTTGGCATTAAAATGAACATACATTCATATTAAACAGAAGTATTTGTTATTATAAAATCTCATAAGCTATTGTGATTCTTAGCTATAGTATACAGTTTTAAGATTCATATATAGTGCTTCTTAGAGGAACTCAATTTTTGGAAATTTAAGGTAATATTAATCACTCCAACATCATTTCAGTGTAGTATATTCAGAATTGGTATTTATGTTTTGGTTGTATATACACTATATTTTATACATTCATATCCTTTATACTTTAATAGCTGGATTTATCTTATGCAGAGAGCTGGTTGTCATCGTCTTCTTCTTTTCTTCTTCTTCCTCTCCTTCCTCTCCTTCTTCTTCTTTTTTCCCAACATAAGATTATCTTGCTTTTGGCCAAAGATAATTTAAAGAGTCTCAGATACAGAAAAAATATAGTCTTTTTTTTTTAAGATTTTACTTATTAATTTCTCAGCGAGAGAGCAAGAGAGAGAGCACAAGCAGGGGGAGCAGCAGGCAGAGGGAGAAGCAGACTTTCTGCTGAGGAGGAGCCCAAAGTGGGCCTCAATCTCAGGACCCTGGGATCATGACCTGAGCCGAAGGCAAACAATTAATCGACTGAGCCACCTGGGCATCCCAGAAACAATGCAGTCTTAAAAATAATTTTTAAAAAGATCAAATTTCTGGGGCACCTGGGTGGCTCAGTCGTTGAGCATCTGCCTTCGGCTCAGGTCATGATCCCGGAGTCCTGGGATCAAGCCCTGCATCAGGCTCCCTGCTCAGCAGGGAGTCTGCTTCTCCCTCTCCCCCTGCTTATGTTCCCTCTCCCGCTGTGTCTCTGTCAAATAAATAAAATCTTAAAAAAAATAAAATAAGATCAAATTTCTGAGTATTAAAATACTCAGTTAATTCAGGATTGGTTTTTGACTTTTGACTTTCTGCTTTTTTTTTTTTTTAGATTTTATTTATTTATTTGACAGAGAGAGACAGCCAGTGAGAGAGGGAACACAAGCAGGGGGAGTGGGAGAGGAAAAAACAGGCTCCTAGTGGAGAAGCCTGATGTGGGGGTTGATCCCAGAACGCTGGGATCACGCCCTGAGCCGAAGGCAGATGCTTAACGACTGCGCTACCCAGGTGCCCCTGACTTTCTGCTTCTTAAAGAAATCAACAGATTAACACTTCTAAAATAACTTCGGCTTTGAATTTTTTCCAGGTGAGCTGCACAGCCTAAAAACTTGGTAAGTCCCTTATGTGACCAATATGTGTATGAATAATTGTAAAATCAGCAAGCAATTTGTTATACACAGGAGAGAATATAAAATGTCATCCACAAATCAATTCCATAAATATTTACTGAACACTAGGTGCCAAGTACAAGGTATATGGTAGTAAACACGTAATTGTTGCCATGACAGAACGAAGAGGGAAATGGCTTCATCCACTGAGGACACTCTATGAGGACACTGAGTATCTATCACTGATTCTGTGACAGACAAACCCAAATGTTTTATATTCGCTTTCTTTTGGTGGTAATAATAATGTAGAATAAATTACTGTGCTTACTTTCAAGTACCTTGTGTAGCTTAAAATTACTGCTGCTCCTCAACATAACAAAACGAAGAAAGGCAAACTGGTGGAAGTGGCCAGTCTTCTAGACCAAATGTAATTAAAGGTAAAGTTATGTACATTAGTGCTAATGAGAAATAACCTTTGAGTACTACTGAAATTAAGATGATACAGTGATCGGGGCGTCTGGGTGGCCCAGTCGTTAAGCGTCTGCCTTTGGCTCAGGGCGTGATCCCAGGTTCCTGGGATCGAGCCCCGGGTCGGGCTCCCTGCTCCACTGGGAGCCTGCTTCTTCCTCTCTCACTCCCTCTGCTTGTGTTCCCTCTCTCGCTGGCTGTCTCTCTCTCTGTCAAATAAATAAATAAAAATCCTGAAAAAAAAAAAGATGATACAATGATCCTACTAATAAAGTTAGCCAACATTGAGTTTATGTAAGACCTTCTCAGAAAACACCTACTGCATAATTTGATACCTAAACTATTCACTTAGCCATGGCATTTTACATGATAGTAATAATTTCTGACAAGTACTATTAGATAGTAATAATTTTCCACAAAATTTAAGATCACAAAGATTCAAATGATTAACTTTCAGTTATTTTTAATCTGTGTAAATATGCTGTTGGGTATCAAGCTCCGTAACCCCCACTGGATGATGAGAAAGTTTGTTATTCATTTTTGTATCCTTAGGATCTAGTACTCAATAGAGCTTGGCAAGTAATAGCAAAGATGATGATGATGGTGATAATAACAGCAAGCACTTTCATAGTGCTTACTATGTGCCAGGCACTTCTGGGTGTTTTATTTAAATTATTTAGTTTTCATGATAACCCTCTGAGATCCCCAGTTTTACATATGAGAACATTTAAAAACAGAGAAATTTAAAAATAAAGTTAGGTCATGTAGCTAGTCCAGTTGTAGAGTCAGAATTCAAAAACTGAGACCTTTTGTTTCAAGACCTGTGCTCTTAACCACTCCCCTACATTGCAACATGGCAGGTGATAGCTAAATGTTAGTTGAATGAATAAGTGAAGAGTATATACGTGTGAGTTTGTGTATTAGATATTCTAGGAATATAAAAATTTACACATTCACTTAAAAACCTAACAAATTATATCTTTATTTTTGACTTCTTCCCTAAAGTTTCAGTCTTTTATTCAAAGTCAACATGCCTAATACTAAACTTTTTGCATTTCCTTGAAAACCTACTTCTCATCTTGCTACTCAATTTTTATATCAACAACATCTCTGCCCTCACTGCCTAGGTTAAACACCTCAAATCTATTTCTCACTTTCTCTTAAATGCAACATGTAGACTCTAAATAGACTCTTCCTTTGCAATGTCTCTTGCATCTGTTCTTCACTTCTATACAGTGTTACCACCAAAACTGAAGTTCTTTTTTTTAAAAAAGATTTTATTTATTCATTTATTTGAGAGAGAGAGAGGAGAGAGAATGCACAACAGTGGGGAGGGGGAGGCAGAGAGAATCTGGAGTGGGGCTCGATCTCATGGCTGCGAGATCATGACTTGAGCTGAAACCAAGAGTTGGACGCTTAGCTGACTGAGCCACTCAGGGGCCCCCCTCACAACTCAAGTTATTATAACTTAATTTTGAGATTTATTTCATTTTTTTAAAAGATTTTATTTATTTATTTTACAGAGACAGCCAGCAAGAGAGGGAACACAAGTAGGGGGAGTGGGAGAGGAAGAAGCAGGCTCCTAGCTGAGGAGCCTGACATGGGGCTCGATCCCAGAGCGCTGGGATCACGCCCTGAGCCGAAGGCAGACGCTTAACGACTGCGCCACCCAGGCGCCCCTTGAGATTTATTTCAAAAGCCAAATGCTCAGCTTTTCAATATCAAGTGAAAAAATTATGTAAAGTGTATCACAATGCACATAGAAATGCTCAATTAATACAGTGGTTTTCCATCTCTAACCCATACATCATGAATGTACTTCTCTAAGTCACTTTAATAATTTGCTTTGTTTATTAAACAATAACTTCCAGTGGCTTTCTGCCAATGGACAAAAGAATCCAAATTCCTGAGACTGGCATTCAACATCCTCCAAAATTTTGTGTAATATTTCTTTCCAACCTTATCTCCAATAGGAGCCTTCCACTTCGGTTAGGTTCTCACTATATCACACATTAACCATATATGTAACACCTTTAGGCTCATGTTTATGTCATTTTCTGTATCCTCGTTTTTAGATTTCCCTTTGAAATCCTGCCCACTCTTTAAGATTCCACCTTTGCCCCCCCCTTTTTTTTTAAAGATTTCATTCATTCACTCACTTATTCATTCATTTGAGAGAGAGAGAGAGAGAGGGCACACGTGCTAGTGTGCACCAGCATGGAAAGGGGCAGAGGGAGGGAGAGAGAGAGAACCTCAAGCAGACCTGGTGCAGAGCCTGATGCGGCTTGACTTCACGACCCTTATTGTGACCTGAGCCAAAACCAAGAATCGAATGCTCAACCAACTGAGACACCCAGGCACCCTCTTCCTCCTATACCTCCTTTCCAGTTCATTTTAACCCAGACAGTTCTCTTCTCAAATCAAAGTTTTGGTACCTATTTTATGTTCATTTAAGACATTTAAGCAATTCTCTATTATAATGCTAATCAGTCATTTATATGTGTGTGTAAGCATACCTAACATATATGTACACACACACTTCCTCAAGTATAGTGGAAACTTTTAAAAAGGGGATTGCTTTTAATTTCTATAGTATTTACCACAGTGCTTTACATATAGGGTATCAATAAACATTTGCTGATTTATGGTAAATTTCTACAGAAAACCTGGCAGTTAGAAAATTTTATTTCTTATTTGCTCAACAAACATTTACTGAGGAATATACCACAAAAGATATTTTAGATAAAGGTTATTTTTATTTATTTAGATTTATTTATATTCTAGTTCTTTCCACAAAGGATTTGAAGTGGCTAAGAAAAGGATATTTTTCAGTTAGGCATTTCCTTCAATCTCACTTCTGAATGAAATTTTAGAAGGTATTAAAGGGTGGAGAGAAAAGTGATTTTGCCAACTCTATCCCCTGAGACCTTCCTAGAGCCTGCCTGTCAGTCCTCTGCAACTCCTTATTTCTCTGTCAGGATATTTCCCATCAGGAATAAAGGAAAGATGCAGGAAGATGATCCAACTCTGTATTATCTATGAGAATTTTTCTCTTCATTACAGAACATGTATGAGTTCCCTGTATGAGTCCCTAAATCATTAGTGATTTAGGATAAACATAAAATAAGACTTTTCAGAGACTTTCACAGTGGTATTACACTTGAAACAATTGCTAACTAAAGCTATATAATCTCTTCACTGGAAGTCTTTAAAAACAGAAACATTCTTACTTATCAGGGATGATTTAAGTGTAGCCTGCCAGAAAGTAAAGAGATAGATGACATTTCGTTTCTCTATGACTTTATGGCACTTAAAGAATATTTTATTCTAATTAAAGAACTTAAAGGAAGCTGTGCTCATTTTCTCTATATAATTTCTAGCATGTTATACAATGTTATAAAGTTTAAGGTAAAATTATTATCTTCTACCAATTTTAATGTTAAGTGTATAGGAACGAGGAATTCCTTAAAATATCACCAGCGAATTGCTTAGCCCATCAGTGTCCTAAATATTTTTAGTTCAGTTATATAGTTCATGTTCACGTGACATAAAATTCCTAGTCATGCCTGCAAAATGTAATTTACAAATACAGTTGTAAAATATAATTGATTTACTGCTTTCCCTGTAAGCAAAATTTTACAAAATAATTTAGCAACAAAGTCATATATGCTATATCCGTTAAGAAAACATTAAATGCTTTAGTAAACAAAATATTACCATCAACACTGATAAGTCATCGAATTCATCAATCTGAGATGAAAGTAGGTCAAGAGTGAGAACCTAAGGCAAAGCTTCCTCGTCTGTGGTCAACAGATAGGCTTTAGGTATGCTCCTAAGCACCCTGAAATTATCTGCAAGATCTGGTGTGTTTGTCTTTTCCAGGAAGACAGTCCATAGATTTCCTGAGATTTTTAAGAGGTCTGAGGCCTAAGGAAGGACAAGGATTTTGTCTGGACTTTTCATCTGGAATATACAAAGTTTTTTTTAGATTTTTATTTTAAAGTATGAGCACACTGATTGGAGTGTTTCAATGTTGAATGTCTTTCTTACACAAACCACATCCATAATGTATCATCTACAATTTCCACTTTTGGCTTCATTAATGTGGTTCAAGCATTTAAAGGCACTTGGCAAGCAATCCAAATACAGAGTTTTCTAGATTTTTATAGTATTCCCTCTATTATTTCAGGGTTGTCTGTCCAAATGTACTTCAATAGCAAATTCTCCAAAGTATCCAATTCAGTTTTGAAAGAAATCATAACTTTCTCTGTCTGTACTCATATATCACTGGTATATTTATTTATGTATTTCCAAAACAAGTGTAACTGGCATAACCTAGTTTGGGAGCAAACATAGTGACACTTGTAAAGCAAGTGACAGACGACAATATTAGAATGGAGTAGACTAAGACATGGGCATGTAGAATGCTTTGGACACTGGTGAGTAGTCTTCGAACAGCAATTTAGTTCACTAGTTAATGTTGTTACATATATGATGAAGTGGATATCAGCCAAGAGAGTTTTCTACTGTACCTTAACTTTACCACTGTACCTTATTATTAGTTTGAGCTTGCAAAGTAGTTATTATTCTCATCTTCTAAGTAAAGGAGTCAAGACTCAGAAAAGTTATTCAATGTTCCTAAGGTCATGCAGTGATTGAGTGAAAAAATGGGGTTCATACCCAGGCTTTAATCAAAATCTTCTCTCAATTAAATCACACTGCCTCATAATTACAAAAGATATTAGTAAAGCATATCTGTGGCATCATATAATATCAAAATGAAGATTCTCTTAAAAAAATTAATTCTAAGTATGTGGCAAAATGGTCAGTAATTGCAAAGATTGTGATCTCAACTTTTTGTACAGCTTCAAAAGACTTGACTACTGAAAAAGGAAATTCATCCTAAGGTTTCAAATCTCATTCAGTTAACTAAAAATACCACAGGTTAAAGCAGACAGGTCAGCTTTAGATATATTAGAGCACTCTTCTTCATAGTACCAGGTTTTTTCCTTCCCTATCTGCACATTCCCCCTAGCGATCTCATCTATTCCATGACTGTAAAGGAACACTAATGAGCACCTCAAATCTAACCTGTCCAAAATGGAAACTACTTCTTATCTAGACCACCCCAAGTTTCCTCCTTTCCTGTACAAGGCCTCACCATCTACCCAGATGTTCAAGTCTAAGCTAAGGCATCATCTTTGACTCCTCCCTTGACTCATTCCCTGTATTTGACATCAAATAAATTTTGTCTTACCTCCCTAATAGATTTCATAACTGCCTACTTCTCTCCATTTCCACTGACCACACTCTGCTCTGAGCTACTATCATCTATTGCCTGGAATACTATAATAATCTAATATCTGGTCTCCCTGACTCCATTTTTGCCCCTTCTCTAAGTCCATTTTCCATACAATAGCTAAAGTGATCTTTTAAAGATCTAAAGATGTTTAAAATCCTTCAATGATTTCCCACTACTGTACACTGGTCTTTAGCTTAAAATAGTCTTACTTAAATATTTTACTTACAGTAAGTAAAAATATTTTACTTAAAATGCCCTATAAGATTCTCATGATCTGATCTATGCCTAGTTCCTTAACCTTATACCTTCTCTCTCTTCACTCACTATACTTTAATTACATGGGTTTACTTCTTCTTAATACTGGAGCTTTGTACTTGCTATTCTTCCATCTGCCTGGAATATTTTCCTGGCTTTCTTGTATAGTTGATTTATTTCTATCATTCAGGCCTCAGTTTAAATGCTAGCTTTTCTGGCCACTTTTTAAAAAATTGTGCAGCCCTTTCAGCTCCCACCCCTGTCACAGTTATTATAGCAACTCATTTGTTTTCTTCATACCATTTAAAACATCTAAAATTATCTTGTTTATGTTGGTTTACTTTTTTACTATTTGTCTCTCCCTATTAGAATGAAAGCTCTGAAAGAGGAGGGACTATGTTCACAAGGCTTAGAAAAGTGCCTGGAACACAGAGGGTGGTTTTTAGCTGAGGACAGTTTTAGCTAACTCCCCAGAATCAGTTAACTAGTACATTTTAATAACAACATTTCTAATATGCTATATTTTGCCTTTTCAAAGTTTTCACCACATATGTGCTCTCACAAGAAAACATATTAGATAATTCAGTGATTACATTTTCAAAGTAGCTACCAAGTGGTACCACAAATTTGGGAGATTCATACTAGGAAAATGAATGTGAGAAGGAGCCTTATGTACAAAAATCATGCATGGGAAGCTTATTAATAAGTTATTTGAAGAATAAACTCAAAGTTACAAAGTAATACGTGAATTTTCTTCACAACATCTAATTTTAAGTGCTGATCTTAGGATAAGATTGAGGAAATATAAAGTGCATTCATTCAACAAATACTGAAATGAATGCCTGTCACATTTGACATATTATGCTAGATGTTAGGGAGACAAGGAGGACCAAGACCTAGTTACTGCCACAGTGAAACTTATAAGGTACTATGAAAAGCTCCTACTTTATAATATAGGTTGTAAATGCTATAAAAAGTGCTATGGGAATGTAGAGGGATGATTAGGGATTAGAGCTGTCTCTCCAGAGCAAGTAAGCTTTTAAGCTGATATATGAAAGAGAAACAGAAGAGTAAGCAGGGTAAGGAAAAGAAGAGTGTTACAATCAAATCCATGGGTGGAGGCCAGGCAATAAGAAAGGGTAATAAATTTAGGGAACTGAAAGGAGTTCAGTATGTACACGGCACAGAGTGTTACTAGGAGCTGGTAGAGGGAGTAAAAGAGGAGAAGCTGGAAATACATATTGCAAAGCATCTTCTATGTCTTTACAGAAAGTTGAAACAGCCATCAACACTGGGGAGGCACTGAAGTATTTTTTTTTTAAGTAGTCTCTACACCCAGCGTGGAGCCCAATGCAGGGGTTGAAGTCATGACCCTGAGATCAATAGCTGAGCCGAAATCTAGTCAGACGCTTAACCGACTGAACAACCCAGGCATCCTGGCACTCAGTATTTTAAGAAGAGAAGTGACATGGTTAGACCTGAATATCAGAAAATCCTGCTGATTACAGCAAGAAAAAGTAGTAAGGAAATATGACTGTGGTAAATTTGAGGGTTACAGTAGTAATCCAGGTAAGCAGTGTTGATAGCCTGAACTACTGGAGGGAAATGGATAGATTCAAGAGATATTTAGGAGGTAGAATTAGTAGTAATTGGTTTAGGGGTGTGAGGAGAAGTTTAGGATGACATCTGCAGTTTTGTTTGAGCAACTGGGTAGATATTACCACTCATGGAATAGGAAATACAGGATAAAATAAAAAGTTGGGTTAGGGGTGAAATAATGGGTTTAGTTTTGAATATATTGATTTTGAGGTACCTATGGACATGCTCAGTAGAGAGTTGGAAATATACATTATTTAAAAAATGTCAGCACTAGAAGCTGTTTTATAATAATACTTAACCCTTTTAGAAATGGATACCTAACCCATGCTGAAAGGAAGAATTTCCACTCAAAATGTGCTTCAATTCTTAGCATCACTGGCATATATAACTGAAAAGCATGGTTATGAGTATAAAACAAAGTTTTCCCTACAATGCATGAGTTTCTCGGAACATCACAAAAACTTCAAATAAAAAAAGAGAAGTTATGGTTCTTTAAGGAATGGGAGCTTGAAATTTGGGCCAATATCTTAGGTGTTATCATCAATTACTGTAATTGCTCAGATCACTCTGTTATTATTGAGGCACAGTTTAAGATAAGAATAAGCCATGTATATTTTGGTTGGTGCAGCATAGGGGAAATTTCCTCAATGCCTGAAATCCTTTAGTGATGACTAAAGATTAAATCACATAAGGCTCTATTCTATATTATACAAGAGAATTAAAAACAAAAGGTGTACTATTCGTTTCTGGAAAATGATGGATCTGCCAGCTGCAGCAAGTGCTTTCTTTGAAACTCTCTTATGACAAATTAACATAGCATGTGCCAGATGTTTTTTTTCTGTTGAATTATACTGTAATATGCTTCAGTTACTTTTAGTAATTACGCATTTTGTAATCTGCCAGTACCTGCAGCTGCCTCTCATTCAATTAAAAAAAAAAAGTAGTTATGGCAGCCAAACATTACAGATATATAGCCAAGAATAATGTTTTAGAGACTGAAGAAAATTCCTTAGGCTCAAATCCTGTGTATTTGTGTGTATATATATATATGTGTGTGTATATATGTGTGTATACACACACACACACACACATACACACACATCAATAAAATTGTAGTGAATGAATATACAATATGTGGTATTTTCATAGAAAAACATTTTCTTCAGAAAATACCACATATTGTAAATTCATTCATTCGATATAATTTTATTGGTCAACTATATGCCAGGCAAGATGTTAACTCACATGTAAATGGAAGTTCAGTAAGTATCATAAAGAAGAATGAGCAGAACGGTATGGGAGTGTAGAAAAAGGAAAGACTTGGTCTGTCGGGGGAATTAAAAAATATCCCACAGAAAAAAATGATACTTGAGTTGGGTCTGAAAGGAAGAAAATTTTTTTCAGGTGGGAAAGGACATCGCTACAAAGAAATTGCATGTACAGACTACCTCTAGAATCATCTTTGATTCTTACCTTTTCCTTTTCCTTCATATTTCACATTCAATCCATCAGCACCTTCTATTACCTCTAAAAAAAATCTCCCAATGAATTCACCTTTCTCTTTCTTCTTAGTCTAAGCCACCATTATCTCTTAATAAGAACCTTGTGGTAGCCTTCTAAGTTTTCCCCCCAGCTTTATTACCCACTTTCATTTTCCACATAATAGCCTGAGTGATCTTTAAAAAAAAAAAAAATCAGATCAGGCAACGTTTTTCAAAACTGACCATTGGCCTTCATTCACATTTAAAACCCCTCAACGTGGCTAATAAAAACCTACAAGATCAGGTCCCTGTCTGCAGCAGAGACAATGTTCACCAAACATTCTGTTTGTTCCATATACATTTCCTAGACTCTTACAGATTGGGTCCATATGACTAGTTTGGCCAATGAAGGTAAAAGGAAATGATGTGTATTACTTCAGAGCTGAACTAATTAAGAGCCAGTGTTCTCCCATCCCTCTCTTTCCCTATTTCAGTGATTTCAGGAAACCACATGTTCAAGACGGTAGAATCTCTAACAGCAGAGTCTTTCTGCAAAACTGCCTGATATGTACAGTATGAGCAAGAAATAAAACCTCTGTTGTGTTAAGTCTATGAGATGTCAGTTTATTTGCTGTGGTGGCTGGAAATACTTAATATAATACATTTCCCAAATCTCTAACTATCGCCTTTATTTTGCATGCTGTTTCTTTTACTTCAAACATACCAAGTGTACTCCTATGTTGGGGGTCTTTGCACTAACTTCTCTCGCTTGGAATGCTCTTTCTCCTGATGTTTAAATGACAGGATCCTTTTTGTCATTAGATTATCTTAAGATTTATTTTCTCACAGGATCTTCCTTGTCTACCATTCTCAGCATCATCACATTAACTTATTTTAATTTTCTACATAGTACTTATCTGATTTTAAGCACACACACACTCAATAATTCCACTTTCCCATCAATAATCTACTATCTTCAAACAAAACAAAACAAAAAAACAGGGGGACCCTGGGCTTTGCTGTATCATCAGTACTTAAAGAACAATGCCATTCAGTAAATATACCACGAATGAGTGGAGTGTGGATGAGGAGCTGTAAAAGGGCTGGCTGAGCACACTGGGTTTACTGAAGTGGGAGTTCAGCGTGGCTGGAACACAAAGAACATGAAGGACAGAGGTAGACAGGCAGATTGCTGATAAGAAGGTGGAGAAAAGACTACAAAAAACCTATAGGCAGGGGCGCCTGGGTGGCACAGCGGTTAAGCGTCTGCCTTCGACTCAGGGCGTGATCCCGGCGTTATGGGATCGAGCCCCACATCAGGCTCCTCCCCTGTGAGCCTGCTTCTTCCTCTCCCACTCCCCCTGCTTGTGTTCCCTCTCTCGCTGGCTGTCTATCTCTGTCAAATAAAAACTTAAAAAAAAAAAAAAACCTATAGGCAACAGTAAAGCAGAAGTCTTTAAGTAGGCAGGGCCAGAATCATAACTGCTTTCAGGAAAATAATTCTGACAGCAGTATGAAGACTGAATAGAGCAGAATAAAACTGTTGGCGGAGAAACCAGAGTGAAGGAGGCTGCTTTAACAGTCATGATTAAAGATGTGAAAGATCCGACAGGTGGCAAGGACAAATATGTTACCACATGTTTACATATCTGGAAGTATTTCTTTGGACAGATTCCAGTACCTGGAATTGCCAAAGGGTATGTACAGTTGAAATCTGTTAGATACTGCCACATTACTTTATAAAAAGGATCTGCCAGTTTACACTCCCACCAATACTGTACACCTATTCCTGTTTCTTCATGTATTTGCAGACACTGAATAATCATATCTTACATATTTGTCAATTTGCTGGGTAAAATTATTGTTTAAATTTGCATTTCTTCAGTGAATAGTGTGGCTGAACCTTATTTGCTAAATTTAAAGGAGCTTTCTATTTCTGCTTTTGTTAAGCTGCCAGTTTACATACTTTGTCCATCTTTCTATTAGGTTGTTAATCTTTCTTCTTAATTATGGAATTCTTCATGAATTCTGCTTATTAGTCCTTTATTTTTTGTCATTTGTCTTTTATCTTTGTTTAGTACCTTTCTTCATGTAGAATTTTAATTTTTATGGTTAAATCAATTAATCAATATTTTCCTTTTTTG
Source organism: Ursus arctos (assembly GCF_023065955.2). Taxonomy (NCBI): domain Eukaryota; kingdom Metazoa; phylum Chordata; class Mammalia; order Carnivora; family Ursidae; genus Ursus; species Ursus arctos. Next base: position 21,404,837 of record NW_026622775.1, read on the forward strand.
CATTCTGGGTTTTGTGTTTTAACTAGAAAGACCTTTCCTTTCCAAGATAATAAAAATAAACTTATTTCTTCTAATACCTTTTTTATTTAGCTTGTTAATCCACTTGGAATTTACCTTATATAAGGAATATAGAATATTCTAAATGATTTAAAATTTTTCCAACAGCAATTTTCACCATTGATTTGAAATGGCATATTATCATGAACAAAATTTCTAATTTTACATGGTTTTTGTTTTACTGTATTCTGTTCAAATTATCTATCCCTGTGTAAATACTACCAAAGAGCTCTACATATTTTGATATCTGGTAGGGTAACTCTCATCTCACTTTTTTCCTATAGAAGTTTTTGATTTAGGGGCACCTGGGTGGCTCAGTCAGTTAAGCATCTGCCTTTGGCTCAGCTCATGATCCCAGGGTCCAGGGATCGAGTCCCACATCAGGCTCCTGGGATCGAGTCCCACATCAGGCTCCCTGCTCAGCAGGAAGCCTACTTCTCCCTCTCCCTGCAGATCCCCCTGCTTGTGCTTTTTCTCTCTGTCAAATAATAAATAAAATCTAAAAAAAAAAAAGTTTTTTATTTAATCTATAAAAATAATAAGGTCTCATTCAAGTAAGATTACTACAGATATAGGACAGTTACAAATGTTATACATTAATAATAACTATTAAAATTATTTCCTTTTGTAAGCTCAAAATTCCATATTACATATATATCAAGATAAAAAAGAAACTAAGAGGGAATAATTATAGATGAATCAATAAAATTTTACAAATTAAAGCAAACTTCAAACTGAAAGAAGATACCACAGAGGAGCTCAGATTTTTAAAAAGCTTTTATACTGGTTTTTTGAGACTAAGATGAAAAACTTCCTTCTATGGGAAAATTATTTAATTATTTTCTGTTATATCCGTTACATTTAATTATGGCTATACTTACTTATGGTAAGATCTTAAGAAATCATAGGTACCTGGTAATTATATTTAATTGTCAGTCATCAGAAGGAACAAAGGTTTCCAAAGGCAGCACAATTAGTCTAGAGAGGACTCTAGGATCCTAAAGGTTTTGTGGCTATGCTGGTATTTGGTTTTGTCTCTCATACTTTTCTAACTGTAGTAAATAGGTGGACACATAATAAGCAAGAAAAATAGCCAACTTATAAGAATTTAATTGTTATGAAGTGGGAGGATAGAGGCAAACAGCCAAGTATTTTCAAGATTTGTTGAGTACAGACTAGCACCAAGTTTTTAAGGGGCACATTTTTAGGGAGAAAGCTTTGATCCTTAACATGGCACAATAATGACACACCAGAAAGCAGGATGCTGGGATCTAATCTCCAGAGCTCATTTTTGATAGCTAGTAATAAACACTTTTTATATGAATGGTAGAATGTATAAATTCATGGTATATACAGAGAAACTCTTACAAGGAGGGTCAGATGCATCAAATGAGCCATTTGCTTTTTAAGTACTGCTCTGTAGTTTATTTTGTAATTTATTATTAGTGAAAGACCTAATAGGTTGAAGACTTGGATTGTACCATTGGATCACTCTGAAAACAAAACCATTTCTAAGGGTAGCAAATGAATCCTTCCCCAAAGATACAGAAATACCATCTAGGAGTTAGACGTGTGCACTACTGGTACAACATAACACACATCAAATTGCTAATGCCCAATATGGATGCTACCGTAAACATGTCCAGTATAGATCACATTCATAACATATTTTTTTCATTAGAATAAGCATAAATTTTAATTTTCTACTTCAAAAATTATAAATTTATTGTGGTGTCCATATAATTCTCTATTACGATCAATAGGTTAGATGTGTCAGTGAAAATATTTTAGTAGCTACATTTCTATTGCAAAAAGATTGACTTGATTTCATATATACTCCTCAGTGTTATTTTTATCTCCAAAGAGGAGAGATACAATTTATATATATAAATCTTGCCTAAAATCTAGTGCTTTCTAAAACTAGTAATGTTTTCATAAATTATAAGTCTCATGCATTCTATCATGGTTTACTTTGAATACAATGATCTCTTAGCATTTATAAAGGCTATTCCCTAAGCCCAGTGTTCACTGTTTGCTTCCTAAACATTTTACATGCTAGGCATGGAGTCAACATCTTATATTTGTTATCATACGAATAGAGCCTTATAATAACGTATGGGGTTTATAGGTAAGTGGAAAGGATTGGGGCTGTGTGGGATTCAAATTCAGATTTGACTGACTCTTGAGTTAGTGCTCTTATCTCTAATGCTGTGCTGCCTCCTTATGCGCTAAAAACATATTGTTTCTCAACATTCTTAAATATATACTCCTTTTGTGAAAAGAAATAATCTTAATGCAAAATCTTGTGAAATTATTCCTATGTTGAAAATTAACATTTTAGTTTTGACATGTCTGAGCATACTAATACAATTTTAGTGACACAGTTTGAGACATGGAGAAAGTTTTTCTTAGTATATTCCAATGTAATTCTATTTCCAACTGTGTGGTTTAAACAATCAATACAGGAATATCAAGCAAAGGTTAACTATAACTATGAAAGCTAGATTTTCCTATGCAAAACCTTAAATATATGCAATGAAAACTTGTTAGGATATAATGCTTTCTCACATTTTTATAATTTTATAAAAATTATATAACCAGAAAGTTAACCATAATTATTCCTTTTTAAAAAGATGTTTAAAGAAATATGACTAATCTAAAAATTCAAAGCATGTAAAAAATGTAACCTATTTAGTTTTGATAATCGATTTACTTTTGAGCAATCTTTTTCAATCTATTCAACCTACCCCAAATGCCACAGAACAGGGGCTTTTAAAATTTATTACAAAACAGTGCTCTGTCACAAAAGCAGGAGAGGTGATGGCTAGAAGAATCTGTGGATTTTGTTTGTTTTTTGTTTTTTTTCTCCTGTCCTTAATAAGAGCATTCAAAGGATTCTTTCCATATATATTTATTTTGAGTTTATTAAAAACTGTTACACTGAACTAGAATGGCAGAATGAAAAGTAGTGATAATAACTAATATCCACTTGAACTTGAAAGGATAAGATCATGATAAGAATTGAAAAGGATGTTGAAAATATCTCAAGGACAGTCAAGAACTAGTAATTCAGGGACAGTAAGGAAATTAAAGAACAAAATCTGAGTATATTTCTAATTTTACAGTTTATGAGACACTTTGATATTTACACTTTTTCATAAATAACCCTAGAAACCTAACGTAGCTTTCATTCTTGTTGATAAAACTGAAGCTTGGAAAAATTGATTTATTCATAATCACACATTTGTGGGGCAGACCTTGGATCTGAATTTAGTATGTTAGCTTTTTACATACCCTAAGATCTTATGTCAGTCACTTACGTTTAGGAGAAAATTTTTTAGGTCTCTAAAAATGTATTTCGGTAGCTCATTGTTTAAGGACACTGATAAATATACAAGTCTAAGCTTATATTTTTCAAGATCTAAAAGGCTGTCGAATTAAAGAGTTATGCATAAAAGATGGAGACCACTCTAGGAGGCCATACATAGTCCTCTAAGATTCTACGTAAACCGGAAATAAAATGAACATAATGCCTTCAGTTATGTGCTGAACGGATGATTTGAAAAGTTCATATTCTGAAACATTACTTAAGAAGCTTTGAGAACAATTTAAGTTCTTAGTGATGCCATACAAATTGAGTTTGATATAAATTCAAATTCATAGAAATGGTAAAAGAAATAAAGAATTAATTCACTAAAAGTAGAGATCAAATTGCTAAAAACATGGTAGCAGAGTAAACTTCCATTAGTATAGATCTTTATAATCTGACTCCCCAAGTAGAACATAATGTCTCTGATGGCAGGGCAATATTTGCTCACTTTTTTTTACTGATGCTAAAAGCTATTTTAAAAAATATTGCATAATATAAGAAAAATAATCTTACCCATTTTCGGTGTCAAGTGATGGTATTATTCTCTTGATTTTGAAGGAAATAATTCTATTTCCTTTCTTTCCTTTTATCTAAGAGGTAAGAAAAAATCACTAAATTACTGGAAATTTGGTAGCTTTAACTTATTTAGGGTTTGGAAGGTTGTTTATCAAAACCTAGTTTTTGAGGCTGGACAGAGAAGAGGGTAAGGTGTGAAACTGAAAAAAATCCTAGTTATATTGACTGGATTCAAGGTACAACTGGCGTCAAGATACAAACTTTCTTGACTGGGTTAGGCAGGGCTCTGTGACCTAACTGAGCATATCTACTGAGCGTAACTGACCACGGCGCACTGGCACGGTGTGTGTGTGGGGGGGGAGTCTAAACAAATTTACAACCCAAAGTTTCATTTAGGCAGGAATGTTCCTTAGAAGATTGGTTGGTTAGTTTTAAATTGCTTATTCCATGAATTATTTCCATTTATTTCTCTCTTGAAGGCCACTTCATGTTACTATATTAAGCATTCCATTTTTTATGGAAAATTGTTTTAAAAAATTGTTTTTAACTGAGAATTCAACAGGAGGCAATACAGCAAATGGAGATGCAATCTACGGGACAAATGAAGAGTCTGGCTTTATATTGGCACAGGGACAGTTTATCTCATTACAGCATGGTATATGGGAAAAGATGCACACAGAAACATAAATGCAGGAGAAGTTCTCTTCTGATTGCTTCACTTTTCTCGGTGAAAGAGGAATTGAGGTTACCAAAAGAAAGTGATGGTAGGGTGGAGATGTAAAAGATCTGAAGAAGGACAAGAGGGTATGAAATAGTCGCCAAGGAGAATAGAATCTACAGCCTGACCGCCAGGCAGCATAAAGACCCTTTTTGTGATTGTGAATTTAGAGGGAGACCATGAGCATGACTATATGTTTTTGTCCAGACACTTTAAGCTGAATGGGTGAAGGTACAGGGAGGACAACAAACTGGATGTAACCAGAGCTTACTCGACAAAAGGAAGAAGAGGGAGTGTCAGGAGAGTTCAGGACGATTATCCCTGCTGACTCTAAAACTACACTCCCTTCTAAAATACAAATACTACCTATTCCCCTTTTCTGCCTTATCTTTTTCTTCAGCCCTTATTATCTACCACATTTTATATTTAATTTCTCTTGTTTACTGTCTCTATTAGAATAAAAACTCCATGAGGGCAAGGATTTTTGTCTGCTATTGTCTTATTTTAAAAGGTACGATTCCTTGCTGGATAATGGCAAAGCAGTTCCACTACCTACGAATGCCCTGTGGTTTAACGAAGAGAAATGACTGGCTGGTTTATTAGCTAGCAGCTATTTTGAAAGGACTCGGTGCTTTGGATATAATTTTGATCTTTAAAATTGGTAATATTAATTTCTTATTATAATAAAAGGACCTTAAGGTGATGGTGGTTTCTCTAAAATTTTTTTTCTTAAAATTTAATACTTTTTATTTTTTAAAGCATACGTAGTATGATTCCAATCTTATTAGATTCCCTCTCTACATACATTTATTCATTCACCCTTTCTTCTTCACCCTGCACCTAGGGACAGCCTTGAGAATATCAAGCAATATGGAATATCACCAATACCAAACATGATTATTTTTTTCTCCCTGAGATGTGAGTAGATTTGTTCTTTCTGCTTTGGATTTCTAGTAATTCCTTGAATTTTCATAATGCCAATGATCACTTATGACTAAAAGTATTATACTCTAAAATTTTTTCTTAAGCAGAAGAGAGTAATAAAAAGTGGGAAGTGATAAGAAATGCTACTGGGATACATGTAAGGGCCAGATGAGAAAATCCCTGTGGCCACCTTCTTCCTAATTGGGGGTAGTAGGGGGTGAGAGAGTAAAATGAATTAACAACATTTATAAGAGGCATCTCTGGCATAGAGTGTGGAAAATGGACTAGAGGGAAGACAAATTTAGGGTTCCAGAAATCAACTAGAAAGCTGTTGCAGGAATCCAGGTAAGAAATGAGGGTGGCCTGAACGAAGGTGCAGGTAGTGAGGATAAAGGCAAATGTCTTTGAAAAACATTAACGAGGCAGGACCAGCCACACTCAGCAACTGAAGGTGAAGGTACAGGAAAGGAGGTACAAGGAGAGGAGCCAGTGTGATCTCTGCTTGCCATTATTCTGTGGACCATATCCATGTTGTTTTCAAGATTCTGACTATTGGGAAGGCATAGGACTACTTCCCACAGTATCTGAATTTTAGCTAAAACACCATCAAAAGTCTATGAAAAAGAAATAATTTTCAGTGTTCAAAAGAATTAAGTTATGGTGGTGTGATGATAGGCAGCAGGACTGAGATTTTTTTGACACCAGACTAATTCCAGGAAGCTCATTTGAATCAGTCATACATGGAGCTACCTACTCTGCTTGCTCATAAAGCTGGCCTTACCTCCCAGAATTCAGGCTGAAGGGATTCTTCTTTGGTCTTGCACTACTGGCTAGCAGAAACTTCTTTAAAAAATTACATTTCAATAATTCAACTGAATCACCTACAGACATTTTACAGAATACTTATCAAGTGCCCAACACCTTGCTATGGATTTTATATTCACATAAACAGCTATGCTCATATATACATTCAACAAATATTATGTGACAATAACTACTGATGTATTGGTACCTGTGGATATACATGCAGAGTTCACAGAGATTTGTAATATATAACCAATGTGTACTTGAAATTTTAGAACAGGAGTTCAAACACGAGGTTAAATGTAAATAATCCTAGACATATTGTTTTGTGTAATGTTTTATTCTCTGAGAGTATGATCTTGATTATGAGCAGTACTAATTTTAAAAAACTTATTTCACTTGATCCTGGTGCCTATGTCTTGGACTATGTATTCCTTTATCATCAATAGTTTTTGTAATAATTATTAGAATGGGTAGCATTTTCAAAAGTTTATGAGATAAGAAAAAAGTTTCACTATAAGGCAGTGGTATAATTATGGGAATTTATGTTTCTTAGTCTCTTGAATAGTGGGGACACATACTTTATCTAGTGTTCCACAAAGTTCAAATGAATTTCAAAAACTAAAATTATGCATAAAGGATAAAAATTGGAAGGAGAATTTGTCCTAGAAAAGAAACAATTGAAAAAATCAATTAGCTTTCATTCATATATTCAATGCATATTTTCTGAGTATCTACTAGGGCTGGACACCCTTTTATGGTCTAGGGATATTGTGGGGAACACACGAGACAAGTTCCTTTATAGAGCTGATATTATTGTTAAGGGAGAAAGAAGATAAAAAGTGTAAAGAAATAAATATAAAACACAATTACTGTTAATGATGAATGCTATAAGGAGAAACAAAAGTGGGTAATGGGATGTAATAATTTAAGGGCAGGGCCTTGTCACTGAGTGGTCACTCAGATATTTTTTATACAAATTAAAGTGAGTTTTTAGGTATCTGCTTTTGTTTCTGGAAGTACCTGTATAAATCTGCAGACTGAAGTATTAGATACTTTAAGTTGCAATTCTGAACTTAGTTCTGAACTTCATGGAGTCATGAGATAGCCAAGATGCAAATAATCTTGCTGAACACTTTTGAAGGTGTACTAAAACCCCAAATCAGAGCAAATTTGGATATTTTCAGGTAAGTTTACTAATACAATAAAGTATATAAAATTTTAATGTGCTTATATTCTTGCGGAGTTTATATCATTTTAATAAATCTACATGTAATTTTTAATACAAAGATAATATTAAACCAAATTGACTTATTCATTACTTTTTTCCCCCCTGAGCACTATGGAAAAATCAAGTGTAATGAAACCCACAAAGAAGTGGCACTGCCTTTTTCTTAAGCCTGATGCAAAATATCTGCCAAGTGACAAAAGCTTTCTCTGAGTAGATTTACAGTTTCTAATCATCAAAGCATACTAACTGAAGAAAAAGCTATTATGTTAGAAAATGGGATGTTAAATCTTTACAGGACATCCTCAGTATGGGAAGTCTCTCCCTAAGCAGTTACAAATTGTGCTACATTTTTCAAGATGTTTTTAAGATCTCAGCTAACATGACAGGCGCTTTTTCATCTCTCATTTCAACACTGTGATATAAATAAATCATAGTTAGGCACTTCTGTCCTATTAAAATAATGTGTCCTTATATCCTAGGCTTATGATTCCATACTATTAGTTGCTTCAAGGTATAATATAGTTGTTTTTAAATGTCGTCTTGACTCAGTTTTGAGGCCCTAGCTAGAGGCCCATCAGTTTCCCTTCTTGTGCAGCTGATTAAATTCACACTCCCAACCACTTTGCTTATTGGGTTCTCATAATTGGGGCCACTATGCAGCTGCCTTAACTGACCCAGGGCCAGATATCAGACAACCAGAGCCCACTGAAATCATTCAAATTAGCCATTCCTAAAACTATTTACTCTGCCTCATTCCTTCCATGGAAATTACAAAAAAGGGACTTGGCCACTGTTCCCCCTACTTTCTCTGCCTTGTGACCAACCCTGGCGCTTGCCCTGAGTGGCCCTGTGTTTGCTCCCAGGGAACTGTGAATATAAGAAATTAGAGAACACTTTCCCGTGTCTCTCTCTTGATCTGTGGCTGGCCTCACTATATCTCAAAGTAATACAATTAAAACACAAAGGTACACAACATATTTTAGTTAAGAAATAGTATTAACATCAATTGCCAATGTTTTTAATTAGAGGTATTATGTTGTAAAAATGCAACATTGGTTCTCATGACCCTGATGCTAACTAATTCCCTGTAACAGTTCTAACTGATCTGCTTTGCAGCTACGGTCCATTTCAACTTCCAGGATAATATAACTGACCAGAGACACATGTAAACTCTGTATAAGACAAAAATTATCTAAAGATTTTCACCAGGTTTTCACCAAGACACATCAATCACTGTGCTAAATGAGGTGGATATTTTAAAGAGTATATGCTTGGATCCAGTAAAAGCACATGAAGCCATGCAGGTTAATCAATTCATAAAATACTCTACAACACTTTAAAAGCATTAAAGAAATGAAATATAGCAAAAAGTCCCAAGACAATTACTGAGTGGAAGTTTGTAATGAGAAAAATAAGCAGAACATTGGAACACCAAAGCTTCTTATGCCCTGGAAGGCATTTACAATACCCCACATTTAGGATCTGGTTCTGTTATCACTCAGATAAGGGGGTGTGGGACCACACCCAACATTTATCTGGGACTCCAAGGGGGTACTCCTTCAGGATAAAGGTGAACCATATCTTAATCCACATCCCTCCTTGCAAAGTCATAGGACTATAGTGAAACTACTTTGGTCATAAGCAAAATAGGAGAAGAAAAAACAAACAAACAAACAAACAAACAAACAAACAAACAAACATTCCTGTGAAGTTGTGGCCATAGACCAGCTATCTTACAGATTTACCTCAAGAACAAATACCTAGGGAAGGCCAGAAAGCCTACCTTCCATCATGTGCTCAAAACCAGAAGTGCTCTACGGCACCCAGAAGTAGCAAAGGCAAAGCCTCCCTATGTAAACCCCATAACAAAAATTTTCTAGGGCAATTACTAGCAAGTAGATAGAGAAACCAGACAACATGCATAGAACCAGCAGAAACAAACCTATTTGATACTGAATTTATCAGATGTAGACTTTCAAATAATGTTTACTATTTTAACAGAAAAGCAAGGCAAACTTGGAAATGTTAGCAAGAAACAGGAGGCTCTAAGAATGTAAAATGGCAGATATGACAAAGTTAAATAGAACTTCTAGTAACAAAAAAAACCTTAAGATAAAAACTCAGTGGACACATATAGCAGATTGAACACAAAAAGAGAACTTATAAAATATTAGATTTGAAGAAACTGTCAGAATACAGCACAGTGAAAAGAAAAAGATGGAAATAAAGAAAGACATAGGAAGGTAATATAAAAATCTAACATACCTTTGAGCAGAGTCCCAGAAGGATGGGAGAGAGGGACTTGTGCAGGGGCAACATTTGTTTTGTTTTTAAAATCAACCTTATTGAGGTACAATTATGGAAATAAAATGTAGTCATTTTGTGTATAGAGCTTGGTAAGGTTTGGCAAATGCATATACCCACATAACTACAATCACAGTTAATATACAGAATATGTCCCTCACCCCAAAATATTCCCTCATGACCCCATGCAGTCATTGTCCCACCCCCAGCCCTAGGCATTCACCATACTGTTGTCATTAGATTAGAAATGCCTTTTTTAGAATTTCATGTAAGTGTGATTGTACAGGGTGTGCACTCTTCTTTGGCTTTTCTTTCATCTCATTTTTGACAATCATTCATGTTGCATTTAACAGTGGTTTGTCCCTTTTATTGCTATGTGTTTAACCACACAACTCTTGATGGACATTTGGGTTGTTTGTCATTTATGGCTATTACAAATAAAGCACCTACAAATATTTGTACACAAGGTTTTTTTGTCTATGAATCTGTTTTCACTTCTCTTGGGTAAATATCTATGGGTACAACTGCATGGTCATATAGTAATACATACTTAACTATGTAGTAAACTGCCAAACTGTTACTATCATTATTGAAAGGTAAGATTTGTTTTTAATAATCTGAATACAAGTTCTTTGTCAGTTATACTAAATCTTTTAGTATAAATCTTTTCTCACAGTCTTGTTTTCATTTTCTTAAATGGTAACTTTTGAAGAATACAGGTTTTTAATACAATGTAGTCTATCAATTTTTTAAATGATTTGTTCTTCTTGTGTCCTATGTAAGAAATTTTGCTTACCACAGATTTTCTTCATGTTTCTTCTAGAAATTTTGTTGTCTTCCTTTTATATTTAGGACAATGATTCATTTCAAGTTACTTTTGTATATATATTGTATATAATGGTGTTGTAGGTAGCCTCTAAAATGGCCCCCCCCATTTCCCTACCTCCTGGTATTCAGAACCCCACACTCAAGTGGGGGGAAGGGGCCTATACTCGATGACTTGATTCTAATAATGGAAAAAGGTAAAAGTGATGGGGTGTCACTTTAAGATTAGGTTAAAAAAAGACCACAACCTTTGTCTTCCTTCTCTCCTTCCCTCCCTTTCTTTACTTCTTTCTTTCCCAGCTCTCACTTTGAGGGAAACGAGCTGCTATGCTGTGAGTACACATGTAGAGAGGCTCAGGAGGCAAGGAACTGACATCTGCCAACACCTCAGTTAACACCTGAGGCCTGCCATAGCTTTATCCTGAACTCAAGAGTGAATCCTCCCCTTTAAAGCCTTGAGATGACCGCAGTTTAATGACCGATCCTGAGTCAGAGGCATTCTGGTTCAGACATGCCTGGATTCCTGACCCACAGAAACTGTGAAATAATAAATGTTGTTCTAAGCCACTAAGTTTTGGAGTAATTTGTTATATAATAATCAATAATATAAAGACTTTTCATCAAATATAGAAAACTTTGGGCCATTATTTCTTAAAATACTCCTAAGTCCCACCCCCACCCTTCTTTATACTGCTTGACATTGTCCCTCTGATCACTGAGGCTCTCTGCTTATTTTTTTTTTCCTGCCTTTTTTTCTCACTATACTTCATTTTTGGATAGTTTTTTTTTCTTTTCTGTCTTCAAGTTCTTTGATCTGTTCTTCCGCAGTGTATAATTTGTTAACCACATTCAGTAAATTAAAAAATTACCAGTATTATAATTTACATGCCCAAATTTTCATTTGGTTCCTTTTTGTATACTCCATTTCTTCTCTCATCTTCTTCATGTGTTCCTTTAAATCATTGAGCATATTTATAATCATTAAAGTTCTTGTCCATTAATTGTGCCACCTCTGTCACTTCTGAATGTGTTTCTCTATGCACTGCTTTTTCTTCCTGGCTGTGGGTACCATTTTTGCTTATCTAGTAATAAAAGTGTTGGATTTGTTCTTGCAGGCAGTTACATTACTTGGGAACATGCTAGATGATTTTGAGGCTTGGTTTTAAGTCTTGTCAAGGTGAATTTAGAATACCTTTTTTTTCTGGGCTGGTTTAATTCTATTAATAAGGTGAAGTGATTCTTTACTGCATGCACTATGTATTAACAAGGATTCTCCACTCCAGCTGGGCAGAACTCTAATATCTCCCAGTCCTATATGAGCTCTTGATGTTTTTCAGCTTACAGCTCCCCTGTCACTGTCTGCCTGGCTTTTTTGAGTTTTATTCTATGTATGAGTGAGAAACACATTCAAAAGAACTACGCAGATTTCTGAAGCTCTTTCTCTGTGTAGTTCTATCTCCTCTGGTTCTCTGCCTTGCAAATTTCAGTTACTCAGGCATCAGACCTGGCAGTGGCTGAGATTATCTTCTCTGGACCATGGTTCTGAAAGGACCCTTAGGCAGAAAACCAAGATGATTCTACATTTTATCTTGTTTCTTGTCTCTCATGGATCAGAAAAACAATTGTTTCACACATTTTGTCCAGTTTTCTAGTTGTTTCTGGTGGGAAGTTAAGTCTGGCACCAGTTTCTCCATCATAGCAGGAAGTAGGAATTCCCAGAGGCCATACCTAAAGAGTTGATACCCGGCAATTTCCTGAACCAATACTACACTATACTATCAAAAGGCACAAAATATAACAAATGAAATGAAACCCATACTTAGATATATTACAGTGAAATTACAGAAAAACAAAACATTTTAATGGCCACAGGAAAAGAGATTACTTTCAAAGGAGTGACAAGTGAGATGGACAGATGATTTCTATATAGAAAAAACAGCAGTCAGAGGTTAACAGATTGTTGTTTTTAATTTTCTGCAAGAAAATACCTTCAACTTGGAATTCTGTCAGCAAGCAAAATATTGTTCAAATATGGACATAAAATAAATATATTTTACAAAAAGAATTGAGAATTCATCACCAGCCATATCCTCACTAAAGCAACTTCCAAAAGATATAATTTAGATATGAGGAAAGTAGTCCTACCTGGAATATTTGAGATATAAGAAGATATAAGAAGAAATGCATAACAAAGATGAAGGTAAACTATATGGGCTGATATAAATGAACTCTAAATATATAAAACAATTAGTAGGGTGAAATAAAACACTACAAAGCAGAATTTAAAATCTGGCAACAATAATATGTAAGTTGGGCAAAGGAAATAAATGGTGTTAATATGTTCCGAAGTTCTTGTATTATCTGGCAGGAGGATAAAGACTTTGATTAACTTTAGACTTTCCTATGGTAAATAATACTGCATAACTTCTAGGGTAACAACCAAAAGAATACAGAGTTATTTAATTTCCAAAGCTTAGGAGGAGAAGTGGAATGATTTAAAAAAAAAAAAAAAAACAACAACATCACCAAGTCAATAAAAAAGATGAGAAAGGAAAGAAAAAGAAAGCAAAGATGACAAAAATAGGAAGTACTAAAATAAAATACAGATAACAAATCTCAATATACTTTGGATTACACTGAATATAAATGAACTAAACGGTCTAAAACAGAACCATATACTGTTTCTAAGAGACAGATCTATGGAAAACAGAAGTAATTAACAAAAAGATAACTAAAATATCCCCATATGTTTAGAAATTTAAAAATTTCTAGAAGAGGGGCGCCTGGGTGGCACAGCGGTTAAGCGTCTGCCTTCGGCTCAGGGCGTGATCCCGGCGTTGTGGGATCGAGCCCCACATCAGGCTCCTCTGCTGTGAGCCTGCTTCTTCCTCTCCCACTCCCCCTGCTTGTGTTCCCTCTCTCGCTGGCTGTCTCTATCTCTGTTGAATAAATAAATAAAATCTTTAAAAAAAAAAAAAATTTCTAGAAGAAACATGAAGAAAATCTGTGGTAAGCAAAATTTCTTACATAGGACACAAGAACAAATCATGAAAAAATTGATAGACTGCATTGTATTAAAACCTATACTCTTCAGGGGCGCCTGGGTGGCACAGTCATTAAGTGTCTGCCTTCAGCTCAGGGCGTGATCCCAGAGTCCTGGGATCGAGCCCCACATCAGGCTACTCCACTGGGAGCCTGCTTCTTCCTCTCCCACTCCCCCTGCCTGTGTTCCCTCTTTCGCTGGCTGTCTCTCTGTCAAATAAATAAATAAAATCTTAAAAAAAAAAAAATAAAACCTATACTCTTCAAAAGTCACCATTTAAGAAAATGAAAGGTACAAATAATACCAGCATGAGTAATGCAAAAAGGGTTATTATTACAGATACTTCAGACGTCATATATTATGAACACATTGTGTCTAAAATACTTGAAAATTTAGAAGACATGGATATATTTAGAGAAAAATATAATTTACCAAAACTGTTTCAAAGAAGAAATAGAAAATTTGAAGAGTTCTATAACTGTTCAATGGAATCAACGATCAAAGATATTACCATAGAAATCCCAGAACACCATCACCACCACCACTACTCCAGGCCAAGAGAACTTCATTGGTGAGATCTACCAAATATTCAAAGAATAAACATTTCTAAAATACAAAGTTTATGAGAAAACAGAAAAAGCACCAGTTTCCAATTTCTTGAGGCTGGCGTAACTTAGATACTACAACTTAACAATGCAAATTCAAGAATGGAAAGTTTCAGGTCAATCTCTCTAGTGAACATAGATGAAAAAAATACTAAACAAAATACTAGCAAGCCAAATCCAGCAATACATAAGGAGAATGCATTCCAACTCTGTTGGTTTTATTACAGGAATGCAAACTTGGTATACTAGCAAAACTGATCTATAAAATTTATCCCACTAACAGATTAAAAAGAAAAAATAAAATGATTACCTCAAATAATACAGGAAAAGCTTTTATAAAATTCAATATTTATGATAAAAACTAAGTAAAATGAGAAGGAAACTTTCTGAATCTAACAGAAATTATCCCTCAACACAGAAAACATCATACACAAAGATGAAGATTGAAATCTGTTCCTTCTGAGATTGAAAAAAAGGAAAGAGTCCTTGACTATCACTCTGATTCTGCACTGTACTGGAGGTCTCGTCAACGTAATAGGTGAGAAAGGGAAATAAAATATATGATGACTGGAAATAAATAAAATTGTTAAATTCAGAGACAATATAATTATATATAACAAAATCCAACACATGCATTAATTTCTTAAATTATAGAAAACAAAATGTGCAGTTATGAACCAAAGTTGTAATAATACTGGCTTTTAGACTAATTGCTTTTTAAAAAATATATTAGTCTTTTAAATCAGGTAAAAAATAAAAAGTAGAGTTATATTTTGTTTCCTATATAATGTAGGAGACCAATGCATTTTGAAAAATTGTTTATGTTTTTGGACACAATGCATAAAGGCATAATTTTGTGATATCAACAACTGAAAGGAGTAGGGATAGAGCTATAAAGGATCAGAGTTTTTGTATGTTACTAAAGTTAAACTGGTATAAACCCAAATTAGAGTGTTATAACTTTAGGATGTTACATGTAATCCCCATAGTAATCACAAAGAAAACAGCTATAAAATATACACAAAAAGAAATGAGAAAGGAACTCAAAGGTTTCATTAAAGAAAATCAACTAAACATAAAAAGACAGTAATGCAAGAAATGAGAGACAAAAAAGCTGTGAAGTATACAGAAACAAAAAGGAAGTCCCTCCTTATCATCCTTAAAAGAGGAGATTCTGGAAGACACTACAACATGGATGAGCCTGGGGACTTTGTGTTGGATGAAATAAGGCAATCACAGGGGGACAAATACCATGTGGTTCTACCTACATGAGGTACTTGGAGTAGTCAAGGTCATGGAGACAAAGGTGAAGTGACGGTTTCCAGGGGCTAGGGGAGGGGGAAGAGGGCACTAGGGAGTTTAGTTTAATAGGTATGGAGTTTCCAATTTTCAAGATGAAAAAAAGTTCCAGAGAAGGATGAGTTGTGATGGTAACAAAGTGAATATACTTAACACCACTGAAATGTATACTTAGAAATGGCTAAGATGGTAAATGTTATATATATATTTTACCACAATTAAAAGAAAAAGTGGAATCAATCCAAAGGTCCATCAATTGGTGAGTGGATAAACAAAATGTGGTTTATATCCATTCCACAGACTCATCAATAAAAATATACTCAATACTGATCTATGATGCAATATGGATGAATTTTAAAAACATTATACTAAAGGCAAGAATCCAGATGTAAAAGAATACATAATGCATGATTCCATGTATAGGAAATGTCCAGAACAGGCAAATCTATAGAGTCAGCAAGTAGATTATTGACTGCCAGAAATAGGATGTTGGTACTGCCTGCAAATAAGCATGGGGGATTTTGTGGTTTGATGGAAATGTGCTGAAACCTGGTTGAAGTGATGTTTGCACAACTCTGTAAAATTACTATAAATCAGTGAATTGTATGCTTAACGGAGTGAGTTACACAGTATGCAAATTATACCACAATAGAGATGTTGAAAGGAAAAATCCAAAAAAATCTACAGCTTTTTGTACTGAGCAAGGTTAGTGGTTAAAAAAATCAGTATCAAAAAGCATTTCCATTTCTTTACACAAGCAAAGGTCAGTAAATAAAATCAGAGATATATTATTTATAATATCAAAAAAATATTGATTACTAAAAAATACCAACTAAATCTAACAAAGATGTGTAAGACTTGTACAAAGAAATTAATAAACCTTATTGAGAGATGTTAAAAAAGATGTAAACAAGTAGAGAGATTCATGTCCAAGAGATTGGAATCTTTAAAATTTTAAATTATGTTAACTTGCTTCAAATTTTCTTATAGATTCAATGTAATCCTAATCAAAATCTCATATTTCTTTATGGAACTTAAGAACACAATTTTATGAATATGAATTTATATAAATATGGAAATGTCCATGGCTAACTACAGATATTTTTGAAAAACTGAATAACAGGAGTGTTTTTATCAGATATCAAGTCACTTTTCTAATCTTGTATTTGTTTTCGAAAGTGTCTTCTAAAGTTATAATGAACACAGCACTATGGAACTGACACAGGATAGGCTGACAAACAAGTGAAACATAAGAAGCTCAGAAACACACACATATGGACACAAATTATGACAAAGGGGATACTGCAAAGTAGTGAAGAAATGACAATTTTGTCATTAAATGTTCCAGGGATGAATGGCTACCACTTGGAAAAAATAGACTTCTACCTTACCCTATACACAAAATCAATTCTGAATTAAATAAAGACTTAAAGAGAATATCTTTAGAGCTCAGGATAGAAAGGGCGTTCTTTTTTTTTTTTTTAATTTTTTTTAATTTTTACTTTTTAAAGATTTTATTTCTTTATTTGACGGAGAGAGAGACCGCCAGCGGGAGAGGGAACACAAGCAGGGGGAGTGGGAGAGGAAGAAGCAGGCTCCCAGTGGAGCAGGGAGCCCGACCTGGGGCTCGATCCCAGGACCCTGGGATCACACCCTGAGCCCAAGGCAGACGCTTAATGACTGAGCCACCCAGGCGCCCCAGAAAGGGAGTTCTTAAAATAAGACACACAAAGCAGTCATCATAAAACCAAAGAGATAAACATGACTCCATTAAAATTAAGAACTTCTGTTTATCGAAATAGAGGAGCAGGGGAGGAGAGAATGAGAGGAGATATTTGCAACACCTCAAAAAAACGTAAACAACTCAAAAGAGAAATGGTTAAAAGGCCTGAAGAAACACTTCACAAAATAAAAGTTCACAAGGCCAATAAACATATAAAAAGATGCTCAACTGTGATAGAAATAAGAGAGGTGCAAGTTAAAACTACAATCAGAAACCAGTAGTTATTAGAGTACTACAATTTAACACATCTGACTTCATTCACTGAGTAAAGATGAGGATTATCAAAAATTCTCATATACCCTACTACTTGCAAGACTGTAAATAGCTACAATTATTTTGGGAAACAGTGAGGCATTTTCTACTAAGGTTGAAAATATGCATGCATTACGACTTGACAATTCCAGTTTTAGGAATATGCTAGAAAAAGAAATGTCTAGGTGTATCAGGATAATATAGAGTAATAAAAATGAATTCCATTATCCAGAGTACTGCTAATGGGCATTTGCATTTCCATTTGGGGACAATTAGGAAAAATGCTGGTATGAGCATTCTTGCAGCAGCTATATGTATGATCTTAAAGCTGTAGTTTATTTTTGCCTGGTTTCTTTCCTTTCTTTCTTTCTTTCTTTCTTTCTTTCTTTCTTTCTTTCTTTCTTTCTTTCTTTTTCTTTCTTTCTTTCTTTCTTTCTTTCTTTCTTTCTTTCTTTCTTTCTTTCTTTCTTCCTTCCTTCCTTCTTTCTTTTCTTTCTTTCTTTCTTTCTTTCTTTCTTTCTTTCTTTCTTTCTTTCTTTCTTTTTCTTTCTTTCTTTCTTTCTTTCTTTCTTTCTTTCTTTCTTCCTTCCTTCTTTCTTTTCTTTCTTTCTTTCTTCCTTCCTTCCTTCCTTCCTTCCTTCCTTCCTTCCTTCCTTCCTTTCTTTCTTTCTTCCTCTTTCTTTCTTTTCCTCTTTTTCTCTCCCTCCCCTCCCTCCCTCCCTCCCTCCCTTCCTTCCTTCCTTCCTTCCTTCCTTCCTTCTTCCTTTCCCCCCTCCCCCAAATGGGCCACATTGAAAGCTTGAAGAGAAAGAGATTAGTAATTCAGCAATGAAGTGCATAATGAAACTCTTAAACAGATCAAGTGAAAAATCAACTCTGTGGAAATAGTATTCCATACATGCTTAAACAAGAACTCTCTTCTGTGGTATTTCTTTCTTAGATATCTGTATTCATTATTTTTTAATGTCAAGATTTGCTGCATCTTAAAAAAAGGAGATATAATTCATTATATAAACATTTGCTATTATAGAATTTATAAATTAGGAATTATTAAATATGTCATTTACTATTAATTTTTGGTTATATATCTTTATGTTCCAGCAAACATGTTCCTCCAAAATTGTTATTCACTGCCGAGCTTTGGATATTTTCTTCTGCAGGGTATTTCCCACCTTCAACTCTCACGCCAGATCAATGTTTATTCCTAAAATCTGGTATGTTTCTCAATAATTGAAAACTATGTTTTGGTTAATCAAAGAAGTCTTTCATTATCCTGAATTAGCTCACTGGGGAGAGTTTTACCAAAAGATAGATGACTTTCCAATCCAGTATCACCTTGTTAATATTATCAGTAGGTATTAAAGGAATTGAGTGATTATATCAAATAACCACAGCTACCCCTCACACCTGTCAGAATGGCTAAAATCAACAACACAAGAAACTGTAGGTGTTGACGAGAATGTGGAGAATAAAGAACACTCATGCACTGTTGGTGGAAAAGTAAACTAATGCAGTCGCCCTGGAAAACAGTTTGGAGGTTCCTCAGGAAGTAAAAAAAATAGAACTACCCTACAAATATGCATTTGCACTACTGGTCTTCCCCAAAGAATACAAAAACACTAATTCAAAGGGATACATGCACCCCTATGTTTATAGCAGCATCATTTATAATAGCCAAGATACAGAAGGAGCCCAAGTGTCCATCAGTTGATGAATGGATAAAGAAGATGTGGTATGTATGTGTACATATACATATACAATGGAATATTAATCAGCCATAAAAAAGAATGAAATCTTGCCATTTACAATGTCATGGATGGAGCTGGAGAGTATAATGCTAAGTGAAATAAGTCAGTCACAGAAAAACCATATGATTTCACTCATATGTGGAATTTAAGAAACAAACAAACAAGCAAAGGGAAAAAAGAGAGACAAACCAAGAAACAGACTTAATTATAGAGAACAAACTGATGGTTACCAGAGGGGAGTGGGGCATTGGGTTAAATAGGTGATGGCGATTAAGGAATGCACTTGTGATGAGCACTGGGTGATGTAAGGAATTGCTGAGTCACTATACTGTACACCTGAAACTAATATAATGCGGTATGTTAATGAACAGGAATTAAAATATAAACTTAAATAAAGTGCTAATTGACAGCTGCAAAAAACCCCACACCACAGCTACCAAAGTTTCATGTTTTCAGATTTATTTTGCATATTTTCACTAAAAAAGTATTTCACTCAATTTCTTTTTATGATTATAGCCCATCTGGTTTAATGTCACCAGTGTGTTCTCCATCTTCCTCTAAGGTGATTCAAGTCTACTCTTTTCTTTTTCATCTTCACTCTGTTTTGATCTTTTGTGTGTACCACATGTGGGGACATCTCTATTTTGTACTCTGCCTCAGTTTATATTTTGGAGGAAAAATAATTTTTGAGAATCACTGATTTGTCTATAATTGAAAACAACTATACAAATTTTCCTTCCCAGAGCACTTACTTTACAGGTTATTTTAAAAGCATGAATCAGAGCATTTAAGATGATTTCAGATGTAAGAATTTGATTTATAGGACATTTGTTGCATAAATTAAGGTGTTTTATTGGTCAAAAATATTTAATCCTATATATTAAAATATCAATGTACAGAATCTAAGATCTATAAAACTTAAAGTCTAGGATATCTATAATTTTTTAAGATGTTCTTTGATCTTCCTGAACTAATAAAATATCCTACCAAAAAATATGGATGATCTTACAACTCACACTTCTATGTAATAGTGGCACAACTCCGGGGAATCACGTAAAAATTCCTTGATAATAAAATGAGTATATAACTTGGGTGAATTATTTTTCAAAAAATCAAGTACTATTCCTGAAGTCACAAGTTGTAAAGGGCCTTAACAAGCTTTCTAGTCCAGATGAAGGCGATAGATAGGGTTGTGTAAAAACTATTTTGACAGACTCCAGGCAATTACATTCTACATTCTGTATACTTCCTTTTGGCAAAGTACTTTGCTTGATAATTCAGAGAATACAAACTAAAATAAAACACATTCACTATCAATAATCTACTGGGAGTAATTAGTTGGTGTGTGCAAATTACATATACAATATAGCAAAGCCTAAGACATCCAAGAAAATATTTTAGAGGTTTAGAGGTTTAGAGGATAGAGATTACAACAGTCAGAAATGAATAGGCACAATAAATGAAATGTTTGTGTGTATGTGTATATATGTGTATATGGGTATGTGTGCACACATAGATAACTTATACCATAAACAGCCTCCTGTCAGTTCAAGTCAGGTTTGCCACCAAAGTGTAGGCAGCTAACTTAGGAAAATTCTATTGTCAGAGTTTTTTCAAATCCAAAATTGCTGATAATGGATTACGGATCTTTATAAATTTTTTAAAGTCTAGAGTTTCCTCATGTGTAAAATGGAGAGTGTGATGGTTAATTTTATGTGTCAACTTGTCTGGGCCATGGTGCCCAGATGTTTAATCAAGCATTACTCTGGATGTTTCTGTAAGAATGTTTTAGATGAGATTTACATTTAAATCACTGGACTTTGAGTAAAGCAGAATGCCTTCCATAATGTGGGTGGACCTCATACAATTAGTTGATGGCCTAACAGAACAAAAAGCTTACTTCTCCCAAGCAAGAGGGAATTCTGCAAGAGACGGCCTTTGAACTTGAACAGTAACTATGGCTCTTCAGGTCTCCAGCCTGAATGTCTTTGGACTCAAACTGCAACTCCTTCTTGAGTCTCTAGCTTGTCAGTTTTCTCCCTCAGAAAAACTTTAAACTTGCTAAGCTCCACAAGCACATGAGCCAATTCCTTAAAATAAACCTTTTTACACTCACATACACACAGACACACACACACACAGACACACACACACACATACACACATCCTATTAGTTCTGTTTCTCTGGAGAACCCTAATACAGGGAATATTACAGCATTTACTTCATAAAGTTTTTGTGATCATTACATGAGTTTGTAAAGTGGCAAATAGTATATATTCAACAAGTTATAGCTATCATAAATGAAATCTTTAGACTGATGTTCATTTAAGTCTATTTTATATTGTATGGTTTCCTATTTCCTTATGTAAACATTGTGAACTGCTCAACATCATTTAATTAAGTTATGACAAACAGATGGTGGCAGCTTTGGACTACATCAACTTAGCTAAGCTGGAACTACATTTCCCAGCATTCCCTTCCCTGCCTGGTCCTGGGTCGGTGTTGATCATAAAACAAATTTGTGCAGCAGGCTCTGAAGGCTGGCAGGTCCCCTGGCACTGCGGCAACTCATACACACTGTTGCTAATATGTTAGGTCACTATGTTGGTGTGCAGCTCTACTTGGGTCCACAGCAATTCCATCTTCTGCCCCTTGGCAGATGTCCTCTTTCAGCCTCTTGAGTCATGTGCAGATGCAATGGTAAAGGGCATCAGCTTTCCCTGCAGGTCATCTATGGCAGTGTTGGAGATGATGAGATATAAATGAAAACAGAGTTCCAGTTTGTCTTTAGAGTTGCTTTCATTCATATCCAGGTTTTCTTCATGACTTCAAGCTAAGGTGGCCCATAGTGACTTTAGGCTTAATACCAGATGCAGAGACAACTGCACTGCACTGACTTCTCTACCAGTTCCTACAACTGTGTCAGACCTAATTCCCAAAATAAATCCCATATTCTATATGACTCAGAGTAGCTCTGTTTTTCTGAATAAACCAATACACATAGAAATTGGTTTCAATTCCATAAGTAGTCCCAGAGGAATATAACCTCAGGAATGAGTACTCTAAGTGGTTCTGGATTATCCGGAATTAGTTCTCTGCTTTGATTAGATTTAAAGGCCACTGGAAAAGGGTACACTCGTAATCCATGCTATGCAATGGCAAAACAGTTACTTAAATTATCAGCTATATATATGCCTATAAAGGATAAGTTTTTGAATGACCAAGTAGTTAAGGACACAAAACACTAGTGAATGAGGAGCATAATGGGACTTCTAGGTACACTGGACAACTTTGAAGATCACAATAAATAGCTCAGAGTTTTAAATTCTGAGCTCAGTGTCCAGGTTAGGGACTTGAAAGCTATCATGACCACCTTAAAAGAAACCCTATCTCCTCTGGTTGCAAAGCCAAGATTTCTGATAATCAAATGCAAAGTCTAATCCTGTATATGGCTAAATTATAACACAAACTGAATTCCTAAACTTGCAGGGTCTCTCCTTCCCTGAAAATTGAGATGGGAACACGTGTTCAGACAGACTTCAATGAAGCTGGGGCCTTGAATCCCTAAATTCCACCATGCCTCCTTTGCCAGTAGAAGCAGTCCTTCCACACTATTTGAAAAGCTAAGTATTCTCTGCCTAAAGAGTTTGTAACAGTCTCCTCTGAGGGAGTTGCTTTACAAGGAATAGGTGATTCCCTTCAGGATTTACCTCAGCATCATTCATTCATTCATTCACTACTTCTATATCTACAGCCTGAGTCAAGTCTGATAGGCTCTACGGAATGACCTACAAAACAAGACCTATAAGGAGGCAGAATACCCTAAAATCATTACACGATTCTGCCAATTGTATGTAGACAGAACCTGGGCACTATGTGAGAGAATGGATCCTAAGGGGCTGTATTACAGTGGAAGAAATAACAGATTGGGCCAAATTTTTCAATGTGGGCTTACAAAGCAGATATTCTGGATTCAGTGTGTTAGCTCAAGTATCTTGATTTGTTTGGTCAGTTGAACAAAATCTGGGTTCAAGGGTAACCTATACTGAATGATATTGAAATGTAAGAAAATACTTGTTATGGTATAAAGCAAGGTTTGTCACCTTTGGCACTTCTGACATCTTTGGCTGCAAAATCCTTTGTTGTGAGGGGCTATGCTGTGCATTACAGGATGTTTAGCAGCATCCCTGGCCTCTGTACACTAGATCCAGAATCATCCCTACATGTCTTTGGATATTTTCAAGACAAATGTTCCAGGGAGGGGAGAAGCACAAAGTAATCCCCATTTGAGAATCAGTAGTGTAGAGGAAGTTACCAAAGGCTGGGGGGAGATGGGAAGACAACGGTGAGGTTTTTTTATTTTTATTATTTTTATGTAAAAGCAGCTCATGCATCCTTCAACTCTGACCCTCAGGAGGATCCAGAGGATATTTTCTCCAGAAAGACTGTGAAATACAGTCATGAGAGTTGCTCCAGTATCCCTGCAGAGCTCTGTAGTGGTTATTCACTGTGGAACAGAAATGACAACTGCTACCATGGAACTGGGCTTCCTGAATTCAATGCTGATGATAGGATTCTTGATGACAAGGGTGCTGTAGCAGCCTTAAATCTCCAAAGAAAATGTGGTCATCATTACTAGAATGGGCAGCAGAGTTGAAGTAGTTGTCAGGAGAGTATGATCTGCAGAGATCTTTGGGATTTGCTAGTTTGATCACTGTGACCCTAGAACTGAAATAGATGTGTGTTCTATTACTTGATTTGGAGAAGTAGAAAAGCAAGCCTGACTTGAATCACTACAAGAAAGTGTCACAGCCCTATAACCGTTTCTCAAACTTGAGTCAGGTCACAGACTCAAAGCCTTTTAAATAAAGAAAGGAGCTGCAGGTTCCTTTAAAAGGAATCTGTTCTACATCCATATATACTTCCTCCTGGCCTTCCCCTAAGGGATCTGTGAAGAGTTAGCAGGGTGACCATGCAGTGGGGAACGAGAAATCCTGACATTTTCAGGATTACTGGACACTGTTGTTGAAAAAAATTCCTAGAGACCCCAAATAGCACTGTGGTCCACCAACCAGGAGAGGTTTATGCAGATCAGGTCATCAATGAAATCTTGGCTTAAGTCTCACAACAAGTGTGTCTATATTCCTATTCTGTGTTTATTTCCCTGGTTCTGGGATGCATAATCAGAACAGACACATTGAGCAACTAACGGGCAAAATCCCTACACTGGTTCCCTAACCAGTGAAGCAAGGCTATTATAGTAGTAAAGGCCACGTAGCATTTCATGAAGTATAGTGAGTAAAGGAAAAGCTTGATTTTCCCCTTTATCTTTTTTCAGAAAGATCTGGTTCCACAGCATCTTCCAAAGGTGACCAAAGGCTTTTTTTCTTTATTTAATATCACTCCGAAGTCATGGATTTTTAATATATTTGACATGTTTCAATTTACTGCAGATATTCTTTTTGATGTTCAAATTGTTCCCACATCAGCCAGAAGGGGCCTACTTAAGTTGGCTCCTGGGTCCTTTTGCCAATGACCCAAATAATCTTGATACCTTCCTCCCCTTTTGCTATATTAAAGTGTTTTCTAGGCTCACACTGTACTTTCCTATTCTAGATCTGTAATCAATCATTTCTCTAAAAAATCCTGGTTTCTTTTAGGAAAGAAACCATTGCAACCGAATACTAGTCACTCCCTCTAAAATCCCTTAAGTGAACAGAGCCAGGAAATACATGTTTTTAAGAGTGTAACACATCATGAGTTCCCATGATAATATTCCCAATTTCAATGTAGAAATACAAGTTTTTTTAAATTTGAGTTTCTTCCCTCTTATTATAAAAATCTTATTTAAAAATCTTATTATAAAAAATCCCTCTTAAAATAAAAAGTTTCAGAATAATAATAACACCAATATTATTTTTAATGATATAACTACTAAAAGCAGTTTATGGTTTTTTTACACTTTCTTTTATCCTTAGGATTTATCTCACTAGGGATATACAATCTAATTACTGTGTTTAATGTCACTTGAAATAATTTATCTGTGTAGTTAAGCCATCAACTTGTACACAATTAAGTTCATTTGTTTAATTTTACTTTCGATTTTTAGGTTTTTAAAAAAATTTTGATTTAATTTAAAAGATAATTATATGAACATTTATATAGTTTCAAACCCAAGCCTTGTCTGTAAGACAAGGTTCATTTATATAGTTTCAAACCCAAGCCTTGTCTGTAAGACAAGGTTCATTTATATAGTTTCAAACCCAAGCCTTGTCTGTAAGACAAGGTTCATTCAAAGAAGTCTAGCCTTTATCCTTTACTCCTTTCTCTCTCCTCATAGATAAAAATTTTAATTATTGTTTTGGTCACCTTTCTATTTTTAAGAAGAGAGTATGCACATATGTGTATGAATGTAGTATATGTATAGCATGCTTGTATATATATGTACACACACACACACACACACACACACACACACGTACACTTTCCCCTCTTTAAGGGCGTACCTACTGTAAAAAAATTTTTTTCACCTAATATATTTTGGATACTGCTCCATGTCCTAGGATTTTGTCTGGGATTACACTGAGTCTACAGATGGTTGGGGGGGGGGGGGAGGCGTTGTAAACAAATTTATAATATTGAGTATTCTGATCAATTAACCGGATCTCTATTTAGTTACGCCTCCTTAATCTTCCTGATATCATAGTTCTCATGTAGAAGTCTCACACATTGTTAGGTTTATTCCTGAGCATCTGATGCTTTTTGATGCATTGTAAATTTTACTAAAGTTTTGTTTTGAAATATTTGTTGTAGGTATGTAAAAATACAATTGATTTTTGTATATTTGCATATTATCTATTAATTATTTTGGACTTACTACATATACAGTCATGTTGTCTGTGAAGAATGACTGTTTTCTTCCTTCCTTTTTCGTCTGTATACCTCTTATTTCATTTTCCTGCTCAATGCATTGATAAGGACTTCTGATATAAATATTAATAAGAGTGGTAATAATGAACTTCTTTGTTATCTTCCCAATCTTCAAAGGAAAATTACTAACATTTTTTTTTGCCATTAAAAATGTTTGCTTTAGAATAGATACCTTTACAAAATAAGAGAAATTCTTTTTTTTTTTTAAGATTATTTATTTATTTGACAGAGAGACAGCCAGTGAGAGAGGGAACATAAGCAGGGGGAGTGGAAGAGGAAGAAGCAGGCTCCCAGAGAAGCAGGGAGCCCGATGTGGGGCTCGATCCCAGGACTCTGGGATCACGCCCTGAGCCGAAGGCAGACGCTTAACAACTGAGCCACCCAGGCACCCCAAAATAAAAGAAATTCTATTCCTTGTTTGTTAAGTTATTTTGAAATATAAGTGGATATCAAATTTTATCAAATGCCTTTTCTGTATCTATTGAGAAGATCTTATGATTTTTCTCTTTTAAAAAAGTTAATGTGATAAATTACATTAACTTATTTTCAATGGTTTTAATACTTTTGCATTCCTGGGATAAGGCCAAATTGGTAATAATTAATTTTGTTAGTTCTTTAATGTTCTTAGTAGATACTTTTTATAATTCATCTAACTTTTTTAGTTGTGGTGGAGGTTCAAATTACCTAGCTCACCATAAAACTGGAAACAGAAATTCTCTTCTTCTCTTGAATTCATTCTAAATACATTTTTACTCCAGCATTCTAACAAAACTGCTCTTATCATGGTTAACAAAGACCATCAAAGGGTGGCAAACTGAAAGGTCCATTCTCCGTTTTCACTTTACTCAACCAATCAGTAGCATTTTATAAAACAATGGTTAAGAGCATATTGTCTTTACTGGTCATTTGTTAGTTATGTGACTTTGAACAAGTTCCTTAACTCCCTCAGCCTCAGTTTCTCTATCTGTAAAATGTAAATGATAATGTTATCCACTTTGTAGGGTTGTTGTCAAGATTAATTAAGTACACATAAGTTGTTTAGAGCAACAAACATGTTATGTGCTAATAAGTAAATATCACCTATTATTATCACTTATACTTCTGAAAAAAATTTTTTTTAACCATTCTATCATGATTCTTATTTCTCTGGATATTCTTTCTCATTCTCTTTCAGTGGAATTTTCATCTCTCTGGACTTTAACTTTTGGAACTCAGTCCTCAGACAGCTTAATGTATTTGGACTTCCTTTCTACAAGTTCTTATCCCAGGACTTTAAAAATCACGTGTATGTTAATGATTGCCACATTTATGGCTACTGCTGAAATCTCTTCCCTGAACTCCAAACTTACAGACTCAGCTGACTAGTTGATATCCTGATTTAAATGTTTTCCAGGCAGCTCATATTTAACATAGCTCAAACTTTTTTTTTTAATGATCTCCAACCCTTTAAAACCTAATCTAAGTTACATTTTATATATCGATTATACAGTACTTGCCTACCTTCTCCCTTCTACCCTTGCCCCTCTACAGTCTATTCTTCAAACTGCAATCAAACTGATTTGTTGAACATTTAAGCCTGATCATATCACTTTGCTCAAAGCCTTCCACAGAATCCCATTGCATTCAGCATAAAAGCTCAAGTACTTTCTGGGCAGGGGTCAGCAAACCTTTTCTTCAAGGGCCACAGAGCAAATACTTAGGCTTTGCAAATCAATCAGATTCTGCTGCAACCACAAAACATGCTATGCCTACATGCAATGAGTATTAAGATTCTAAACTGCTGTGTCCAACAAAAATCAGTATATTTTTGGAATATGCATAAAATTTACAAAAATATACAGTATGAGTTTTGGTTTATAATGCTTAATATTTTTCATAGCAGTTCAATAAATATTTGCTTAATAAAAATATAAGATTTTTACAAGAAGATTATGGCAAGGACATTAAATGTTAAATAATTTATTCTAAAATAACTTAGAATACTAATAATTGGCTAGAATAACTAGAATACTAATAGTTTCATTGATAAAGAAAATCTAATCTTCTCATTAAGAAAGGAGTGAAAGCAAATTAACTGCCGAATAATAAATATAATCTTAGAGTTAAAAAAATAATTTATTCTGTAAAATGTATCAAACAATTAATAGTGGACTTACTTTAAATTACTGATTCTTATTTCTGCACTTTCAGTAAGTTTCTTTGTTTCTTCTTTCCACCTATTGGCTGCCTTCTGTTGAGTCACTAAGAGATGCCTCAGTTCAACAGTGGAATTTCGATTACTGTCTTCCAGCTCTCTCAGTTGAACTTCAAATCCATGTTTCCTTATTGAAAATTCATGTTCCATTGTACTGATCTGAGGAATAAAATGAACACAGTATCTGCTTTTTCTTTTCTGTTATTGTAGGAGATATACTGATCAATGATAATACACAAAAGAAATAATTGATTTTGTTGTTTGTGGCACAGAAATGTTTGGATGAGAAATTTACATAAAAATTAAGTTTACAATGTCTTCATCACAAATGAAGACTTATACTACATTAATTAAATACATGTAATTGTATATATTATATATAAATTTATAGTACAATATAAATTTAGCGAACCAGAATTATGATGGACAAATTTTTTGCAATACTTTCCTCAACACCTTAAAATGCCAGTAGAAAAAAAGTATACTATCCAATAGAAACTGCTCTTATTATCTACTTTAACTTCTGTTGCCAGAATCCATGGAAAATATTCATGCTTGCAGTAACTGAGAGTTTTTTACTCAAGCCATTAAAAAAAAGTTTACAGAGCTTCTACGACTTCTCCAAAGGCACCACCCTCTCGGACCTTGAGGTGTTCAACAACTCAAAATCTCAAGTCACTTCATACTAAATTTCAAATTGTTTTTCAAAGGGTTTTGTAAAATAAATCACACACAAGAAGCCCTTTACCTCTTCAGTTATGATATAAACAATTTTTTTTTTTTCAGGAAAAAAAGACTCTACTGATTTTCAGAATCTCATATGGAAATATCTTTCATTATTTCTAAGTAATTTATGTCATTATAGTAAAAATAATGCAGAATAAACATATAAGTAAATGCTCTTCAGATACTCTAGAAGCTTTCTTGACTGGGGATCAAGGAGAAAATGAAGCCCTAATGCTCTCTGGCATTCAATGTATGTAATGAATTGCATTCTCTTGCATGCATCTAGAATGAAACTACCTATTACCACCCTTGAGGCAATTGAGAAAAGAGTCACTAGAACAATTTCTTTGGTGTACTCTAGGGCCATCTTTATCTTACTAAAGAAATATTATAAAGAATGTCTTGTGGTATTTTAAAGTAATGTGTTTTAAAAATCATCACAGCTGGTATAACTTCTAATAATTTATTAAATATGGCTACTTTCAACCAGAAAGAATGAATCAGGGACTCAACTTTCTCAACACTAAGGAAAACCCAACAACAGCAAAATCCATGGTTTGTGGGTAAACTGCAAACACGCTGTTCTTACTACTTCTGCTTACATGCAATGTGTTTCCTAATTGCTTAAATTTTCTCAAATAGTACACAAGTAGAAATTTAAGACTTTATAAATACTGGCCCTGGGAAAACCACCTTGGATTTATTAATTCTGTATTGTATTAAAGCCTCCTGAGGCTCCTTGACTCCTGCTACTTTACTAATTTTTGTATTATTGGATTCTGCAAATTTAGATTTGAATATACTCCTTCTCCTTCTCTGCCTCAATCTCAACTTGGTCTGGAGGAGCCACAGTTGATATGTTAGGCGGAATTGTGTGTTTCTGTCTTTGTCTCTCTCGCATATATATTAAAAACTGCTATACGCATCTATACAGTTTTAGAAGTCAGCCTGCCTAGTTAACTCCCCATTTCCTCTTGGAAAATCTATTTGTAATTTGACAAGCCTTGTTCTGAGGTCCTTCATGATAACCTGGTCTCTGCCTACTTCTACAAGCTTGTGTTGTGCCACTATTCCCTTTTCTTTCTTTGTTTCTGTCACAGTGCCTTTTCATTCTTGGCTCATTTTCACATGTTGTTCCCTTTGCCTGGAATAGTCTTACCCCTCTTACTTATCTTAGTTATTTGTATTCAACTTTTAAAACTTAGCTCAATTACTGCTTCTATCTAGACAAAATCTGTATTTGTATTCAACTTTTAAAACTTAGCTCAATTACTGCTTCTATCTAGACAAAATCAGGGCTCTTACAGTGCCCTAAGTTCTTCCTAAAGTGCATTTATTAGTTTCTAAATATATGTTTGAAGTTTGCCCATCTCCATGCAAAAGTTATGTTTTTAGGGAGGGGGTTGGGTCAGGGGGACCATGTCTTCATTACATCTTCAGCACCTGAAACATAGTAAAGTTATAAAAACACTTGTGTAGACAGAGTGAATGATGGCTTTTTGGTATCAAAATTTGGTCTTTAAAAACACTCCAGATCCTTTAGCTGATAAAATTCCAATTGTTAAACTAGACAGGCCGGCAGTGATGTTGGAAGACTCTGGGCTACAACCAGGTCTCCTATAACAAAAATCCCACTGATGATTAAATTCAGTATATTGGTAGGAAGAAAGGATTTATGGTCTCCCTCCCTTTTTCCTTTGTGTTCTTCCTCTGCATAGAACCACTCACACAAATAGACTGAAATGCTAAAACTATCCATTTCCTAATTTTGTGTACTTATGAGGAGCATTTAGACACAAAGAAATGGAGAGCCCTGGCAGAAAGAACAGAGAAGTTAGAAAAGGGGAAAGCTAGGCCTGAAAGGAATGCAGTGGCCTTAAGATCAAATGAAAGTTTCCTATAATAAGTTGTAAGTTTCTCAGCCAACTGACCTCTCAATATCCAACTGTCTTGATCTTTTTGGCTCCTTTCAGTTTGTCTATGGAGGATCACACTCTTTTTCAAGGGGAAGAAAAGCAGTGAAGTGTAGCACTAGGTTCTTATGTTGGCAAAGAAGGAATCAGCTACAAAGCAGCAGTTATCTGACAGTGATCCTCCTTTATAAAATAGAATTTATAGCTATCTAGTTAGTTAAGAGGTTTTGCCCTTTATTTACCAATAATTCTTAAGCTAGATGCAGACTTGGCAACAGGGAGCAGTTTTGGTAGGATACGTGGGCTAGAAAAGCTTTCATTCATTCTTTTGTTCTCCAAAACATCAATTACTATCCTGAACTTATGTTAAAGACAGATAAAATGTAGTACCAGGTAGGGGGAAGTCATTGATTCCTCTCTTCCCCACTATAAAAACAAAACCCAAAAGCAGATGTATATTGGAAAATAATGGAAAATAAAAAAATTAAAAACAAATATAAGTTCTCTGTAATCTACAACTCAGAGATAACTACCCTCTACTTCTAGATAATTGTTTTTATTTATGAATTTTAGAATTTAGATTAGTGTATATAGAATTGCAATATATATATATAAATATATATTCTGACATTTTTCCTATTTTTTTAAAACTTAGAACACAGCAATATAAGAGCATTATAAATTATTTGGAAATAATTTTTAATCATGACTCAATAAAGTATTTTATAGATGTATGATTTCACTGTTCCTTTATTTCTAGATAGATTGTTTCTAATTTGTTATTATGAAAAACACTGCAATGAAATTTTAAAATTATGAAATATCCTAATTATTTTCTTATGAACAAATTTTAGACTCTATACCATTTTAAACTCTCAGCTGCACATTCACTCACACTGGTAACTATGCAGCTAATCAATAGTGAGTTTAAACTTTTAAAAAGTTGTATATTAGCAATTTGTTTCCTTAGTTTGTGAATTCTGTTCATGTCTCATGCATGTTTTTCTAATAGGTTACAAATATTCTTCTTTAATATCTTTCAAATATTATATATGAATGATTTTTTGTCTTTTGTCATATTTACTACAATTATTTCCCCCAGTTATTTCTTTTCTAAACACTTAAAAAATGGTTCTAAATATTTAAAAACTTTATATACTTAAATTTAATAATATATTCATTTGCAATTTCTTCTTTTTTGGTTTTGTTAGGAAAGTTCTTTTCCATCTATCAGTTATACATTTGCCTATATTTCCTAGTAATGTTTTATGCTGTCACTAGTAGCTTTTAGTTATTAATCCATATGAAATTTATACTATGAAATTTAAAATATAAGAGGAAGATATAACATTTTTTCACCAAAGTACACAGACTTATTTTATTATAGAAATGTTTTAGTACGAGAACTTTCAAGCATACACAAAATAGAATATTACAACGAATCCCTATATGCCTATCACCCAGCTTCCATAAGCATCAAAGTCAAAACTACTCTTGTTTTATTTACAATCCTGCTGACCTTCCTTTGCCAAGATTTATCTTTTGCTTACAATGAGCTACATAAGTCTTAGGGGTACAACCTCAAGTTTTACACATATACTGACATACCAGAGTCACCACCCTGATTTAGATACCTCCGGAGGCTCCCTCATATGCCCTTTTAATCATTACTCACCCTTTGAAAATGTAACTGCTATTCTGATCTCATCCTCATAGGTAATTATGCCTATTCTTCACTTTCATATAGTGAAATTAATAGACTATGAGCTTTTTTATCTGTGGCTTCTTTGTTCAACATTGGGTCTGTGAAACTCATCCATTATTACTTATAGACATAGTTCATTCTTTTTTATTCCTGTATCTATTTCATGATATGAATACACCACCATTTATTTATGTAATCTCATGTGGATGGACATTTGAGTTATTTTCAGTTTTTGACAGGATTAAAACTTCAATGAATATTCTTATGTGCATGTTTTCATGAATATAAGCACTCATATCTGTGGGTATGAAGCCACTATTACTTGGCATCATATGTAATATATGTCCAACTTTAAGACACTGCCAACTGGTTGCTTTACATCTTTGTCAACACTTGATGCTCTTAATTTTAGCCATTCTGGTAAGTATGCAGTGGTACCTCATTGTAATTTTAATTATATTTTGTTGATAAACAATGCAGTTGGACATTTTTTCATACATTCTCTTTTGTGAAATGCATATTTCAATTTTTTGCCCATTTTTGGAAATAGGGTGCTTGTTTTTTCCTTATTAATTGCTGTTTTATCATTATTAATTAGTAACAGTTTTTATATTCTAGATACTAGTCCTTGTTTGTGTTATATTACATTATGTATATACAAATGTATATTTATATATTATTGTATTATAAATGTGTATTATACATATATTATCTATCTTTTATGCATTACAAGTACTTCGTGTATTATAAATACTTTCTTTCACTTTCACTCTCTGAATGGTATCTTTTTTTTTTTGACAATTTAGATTGTGATTTTTAATAGGCAAAACTGGCAAACCGAGCCAGCATTGTACTTAATGGTGCCTTTTAACAGACTCAATAATATTAATTTAATGAAATCCAATTAGTCTTTATGTTATGATTATTTTTTTGTGTTCTCATTAAGAAATTCTTTCTTACCCAAGATCATGAAGATTTTCTCTTTGAAGCTCCATTGTTTTATATGTTGCATTTAGGTCTACCAGGCAGCTCAAATTAATTTAAATGTATGGTATGATATGGGGGTCAAGGCTTATTTTTAAAATATGGACCCAACTGATCTAGCATCATTTATTATAAAGATAATTCTTTCCATATGGAACTACAGTGGTGCTTTTTTATAAATGAAGTGATTATGAAAAACGGGTTTGTTCCTGGACTCTGTTTTGTTCCATTGATCATAATTATTATTATATTGATAGCACACTGTCTTAATTACTGTAGCTTTATATCAAGTCTTGAATCCCCACAGACTAAAGCATAAAGCAGAAACTTCTCTGTATGATATAAGGCTCTCTTTCAGAGTTCAAGTTTTTATAAATAACTACAGTGTTTGATGCTTGTAGTAGGAGGCATTCAGTAAATATGTGCTGATATGAATTAGATTGGAATGTGACTTCTTATAAGTATACAGCAACAAAAAACAAAGTGAAACATGAATACTGCCACCTCATATCCTTTCTATGAAACTGGAAGATATAGGTCTTTATCATAAAGAGTTAATGACAACTTTTATAAAAGTTGCATGGAATGGGGTAAGGGAAGCAACATGTTGAAGGTGATACCGGGGCTTCTTGAAACTCCCTTAAACAGCTTATCTTATTCTTATTGTCAAAGCATGTTAAACGTTAGAATGAGGAAGGGGGGAAGGAGAGTGAAAATAAAGGAGAAATTTTTTTTTCTTAAGGAGACTTTTATCCCTTGCCTTCCTCCTAGCATGGAAATTTTAGACTACCTATGAGAGGTTCTCAGAGCATACTGATGTAGCATCCTCTATAAAGCTAGTTTTAGAGTTCAACTTTTAAGAGGCTATTACAGAAGAGAGGGTGGCAGTCTATAAAGTTATCTAATCTATAGTTTTGCTAGCACTGCTTAAATTGCTTTGGCAGGAATATCAGTGTATTTCATGGTTGGACAGAATTTTGTGTGTGTGTGGATAGTGAAAGCAATCATTTTCAAATACGCTTGCCAGATTCTACACTACAAAAAAGACTGGTTAATACTCTGCATTATGATTTAGTGCTATTTGATGAAAAGGCCAAAAAAAAAAAAAGGTCTTAAAATGTTTTACTGGGTCTCTCTAAATATTTTTTTAGATACGCATTTAACTCTAACTACTCTTGCAAATACCTTTAATTTGGCTTTTTTTTGAGCCTCGAGAGCAATCTTTCTTAAATCCTCAGTCTCCTTCTGTAACTGTTCATTTTCTTGCTGAAGTTTCAGCCTTTGTTCACTGACAAATCCACAGTTCTCTCTCTCAGACTCCAATACGTTCTGAAGTTTCTGAATCATTTCTTGGCAACGTGATATCTCTTCTGAGGAACTGATTAAAAAAACAAAAGGAACCTTTAAACTTAATGATCTGTAATGAAAGTCGAGAAGTTATGTTTTATAGTACAGACTTTTGTCTTCTTTGTTCTGACCCATTTCTCTTCACTGTAGACTTAAACTATGTAGTTTCACAACATTGTATTATCCCAGGCAAATATAACCAATTTAACAATCTCAACTAATAAACTGAGCTGTTACCACTCACCTAGAAAATCTATTTTTTTTTTAAGATTTTATTTATTTATTTGACAGAGATAGAGACAGCCAGTGAGAGAGGGAACACAAGCAGGGGGAGTGGGAGAGGAAGAAGCAGGCTTCCAGCGGAGGAGCCTGACGTGGGGCTCGATCCCAGAACGCCGGGATCACGCCCTGAGCCGAAGGCAGACGCTTGACGACTGAGCCACCCAGGTGCCCCTCACCTAGAAAATCTATGTCAAACTTTTTTTTTTTTTTTCAAATTTTTGCTAACAGTGAGAATCACTGTGTAACAAGGACTTCGAGGGGATACACTGGTAAGGTAATAGTAAGGTAATGGTAAGGAAGGTGAAATAGGTAATGATCAAAATTCAATCAACTCCATAGGAAGACACATTAGTTGTCTATATTACTAAATTACAATAAGACCTATTTCATATTTTCCTGTTATATGACTTAAAAATTGGTTTTTAACAATAAACTTCCAGCTCCTGTTTTATCAGTTTAAATAGGTTATATTTCTTGAACTTTCTCAACAATGGATTACTGGGTGACAGAACCTTCAAACATGTATATTTGCTTCAATATATTGCTAATTTTTATTCCTATCTTTAAAAATTTCCATCTTTTCAATCCAGCTAATCAAATATTGTGAACATTATCTGGTCAACAGGTGTCAGAGGGAATACATAAGGTCCTTTATTTCCATAATACTTTGGCTCTTTTTTCCTATTTCAACTTTGGCTGATAAAGTTCCTAAAGAAATGATAGATCTAGGCAATGATCATCCAAGGATGATAAAATCAGAAAGATGCTAACATCAGAAATAATCGCATATTATGTGCCTCTAAACTGAAGTCCAAAATATTAACATTTATGAAGAATTCTTACAAAAAAATGTCAACTGGATCGGGTCAAGCCTCTTGATTTGATTACTAGTTTTTAGGAATTACATGGGAGAGAGAAACAAGGTAAATGGCATCACATATATGCATGCAGGCAGAGGAAACTAGAATACAAACAACCTTGGTTTCAACAAATTGTTAGAAAAAAATAGAGAATGGGGGCCTAACTAGAAATAAATATCTATTTACTCTCCCTTCTACATCCATTCATCTGTTGATTGACACTTAGGTTGCTTCTATATCTTGGCTACTGTGAATAATACTGCAATGAACATAGGAGTGTAGATATCTTTTTGAGACAGAGATTTTCCAGAAATGGATCACATGGTAGTTTTTAAAATCTTTTGAGGAACCTCCGTATACTGTTTTCCATAGTGGCTGTACCAATTTACATTCCCACCAATAATGTACAAGGGTTTCCTTTTCTCCATATCCTCACCAACACTGGTTATCTTTTGTCTTTTTTTGTTTGTGTGTTTGGATTTAACAGTTTATTATGATTTATGAGTGTCATTAAAAAAAAAACATCAGTACATTAAACCATGTAGAAATAAGTATGCAAAAAGCCTGCAAAACAAAATATACTTTAAACATGGTAAAGTAGAGGAATTATTTAAAATTTTGGATTTTCCAATCACTTGTTATTATGCTAATGGTAG
The DNA here is from genome assembly GCF_023065955.2 of Ursus arctos. Classification (NCBI taxonomy): domain Eukaryota; kingdom Metazoa; phylum Chordata; class Mammalia; order Carnivora; family Ursidae; genus Ursus; species Ursus arctos. The sequence goes on from NW_026622775.1 coordinate 21,441,914, forward strand.
TTTAGTAATCCTTAACTTCAGTTGAAGTAAACCTCCTAAATCTGGCTTCACTGCAGTTTCCAACTTCTATGTTATCTACTGTCATCTGCTCTTCAAAGTTTTCCTTTAGGGTTAATATGGCTGTGTGAATGGCATCTTCAAGTTCCAGGTCTTTGTTATTTTTCTGGAGGAGGCAAAGTGAGCTTCAGATGGATTGAACTGAAATAAATACAGTTGTCCCTCATTCCAACCACAAATTAGTAAAGAAACTCCAAATGGATGAACACCACCTGACTGAGCGTATTCTTGCATCACAGAAGCTACTCCCTATACCAGCTGAGCTGCTAGAATGGATCCTTGGTAAATGAGACAGTACCGCTGAGCTAGTTTTTGAGCTGTGTGCACAAGCACTCTGTAATCTGGGCCCATGCCAGTGTACACCAAGCCTGCATGCTCAGTAATTGCTTCCACTTTGTTGACACCTTGCTCATCATACAGAATGGAATTGTTTCTTCTCAGTTGCTAACATCACACTATTTGCAGCTTAAATTCCCACTGGAGGGGCTCTTCCAACTACAACAGTGAAAGCATATTCAATCTGGATAAGTTTACATTTGCTGAATGTAGTCAGCCAAAAGCTGTAACCGTGCTCTGCCATCTTTACCTGGAGTCTATCTTTTGTCTTTTTGAAAATAGCCATTCCAACAGGTGTGAGGTGAGACCTCAATGTGATTTTGATTTGCATTTCCCTGATGATCAGTGATGACGAGCACCTTTCGATATACCTGTTGGCCATTTGTATGTCTTCTGAGAAAAGTCTCTTCAGGTCCTTTTCCCATTTCTAAAGCAGTTTATCTATTTTGCTATTGAATTGCTCAGCTTCCTTATATATTCTGGATATTAACTCCTTATCAGATGTATCGTTTGCAAATATTTTCTTCTATGCTGTAGATGGTCTTTTCACTCTCTTTGCTATGCCGAAACTTCTTAGTTTGATGTAATTACACTTGTCTATTTTTACTTTAGTTACTTGTACTCATAGGGTCAGATCTGAAAATCACTGCCAAGACCAATGTCAAGAAGCTTTCCCCGTTTTCTTGCAGTAGTTTCACAGTTTCAGGATTTACATTTCAGTCTTGAATCCACTTTGAGTTGATTTTTGTATATGGTGTGAGATAAAGGTTCGATTTCAGTCTTCTGCATGTGGACATCCAGTTTTCCCAATACTATTTATTGAAAAGACTATCCTTTCCCCATTGTGTGTTCTTGGCACTCTTGTCAAAGATCAGCTGACCATAAATGCATGCATTTGTTTCTGGGCTCTCTATTCTGTTCCACTAATCTATATGTCTACTTTTATGCCTGTTGGACCATACTGTTTTGATTACTGAAGACTTGTAATATATTTTGAAATCCGGAATTGTGATGCATTCAGCTTGTTCTTAAGATTGCTTTGTCTATTCAAAGTCTTCTGAGGTTCATTATGAATTTTTTTTTAAAGATTTATTTATTTGACAGAAAGAGAGAGAGCACAAGCAGGGGGAGTGGCAGGAGAAGGAGAAGCAGGCTCCCTGCTGAGCAGGGAGCCAGACACAGGGCTCCTCGATCCCAGGACCCCAGGATCATGACCTCAGCTGAAGGCAGATGCTTAACTGACTGAGCCACCCAGGAACCCCCATTATGAATTTTAGGATTGATTTTTCTATTTTTGTGAAAAATGCCATTGGAAATTTGATAGGAACTTTATCGAATCTGAAGACTGCTTTGGGTAGTGTGGACATTTTAACAATATTATTTCATCCAATTCATTAAGATGATACCTTTACAATTATGTGACTTTCTTAATTTCTTTCACCACTGATTTTTAGCTTTCAGTGTAAAGTTTTTTTTTTCACTTCCTTGATTAAATTTATTCTAAGTATTTTATTCATTTTGAAATTACTGTGAATGGGATTGTTCATTTCTTTCTCAAAGTTTGTTAGTGTATAGAAATGCAACTGATTTTGGTATGTTGATTTTGCATCCTACAGCTTTACTGAATTTATGTATTAGATCTAATGACTTTTTTGGTGGGGTCTTCAGGGTTTTTTCAATGTATAGGATCATGTTGTCTGTAAACAGAGTCAATTTTACTTTTAATTTGGATGCATTTTCTTTCTTTTTCTTGTAACTGCTCTGACTAGCACTTCCATTACTATTTTGAAAGAAGTGGCAAGAGTGGGCACCACTGTCTTGTTCCTGATCTTTTTTTTTTTTTAAACAGTATATTCTTTTTTTTTTTTTAATATTTTATCTATTTATTTGACAGAGATAGAGACAGCCAGCGAGAGAGAGAACACAAGCAGGGGGAGTGGGAGAGGAAGAAGCAGGCTCATAGCGGAGGAGCCTGATGTGGGGCTCGATCCCAGAACGCTGGGATCAGGCCCTGAGCCGAAGGCAGATGCTTAACCGCTGTGCCACCCAGGTGCCCCTCTTGTTCCTGATCTTAAAGGAAAAGATTTTAGCTTTTCAACATTCAGTATGATGTTAATAGTGGGGCTTGCCATATATGGCCTTTAATATGTTGAGGTACATTTCTTCTCTAATTTGTTGAGAGTTGTTTTTATCATGAATAGATATTATATATTGTGAAATGCTTTTTCTGTATCTCTTGAGATGATCACGAGTTTTATCCTTCATTCTTCAATGTGGTATAGCCCATTTACTGATCTGCATATCTTGAACCATCCTTGTCTCCCAGGTATTAATTACACTTGACAACTGTGTATGATCCTTTTAATTTGGTCTGCTAGTATGTTTTTTGGAGTATTTTTGCATCTGTGTTCATCATGGATATTAGCCTGGAATTCTATTTTCTGATAGTGTCTTTGTCTTGTTTTGTTATCAGAGTAATGCTGGCCTCATAAAATGAATTTGGAAATGTTCTCTCTAATTTTTTGGAAGAGTTTGAGAAGGACTGGCATTTAAGTCTCCTTTAAATGTTTAGCAGAATTCACCACTGAAGCCATCTGGTTCTGGGCTTTTCCAAAACCCAAAGAGGTTTTTGATTATTGATTCAATCTCTTTACTAGTTTTCAGATTCAGTCTTGGAAGGTTGTATGTTTCCAGGAATTTATCCATTTCTTCAAGTTTATCCAATTTGTTGGTATGTAATTGTTCACAGTAGTCTCTTATGATTCCTTGTATTCATGTGGTATCAGTTGTAATGTCTCCCTTTTTTTATTTCTGATTTTGAGTCTTGAAACACACTTGAGAATGTGTATTATGCTGTGTTGGACAGAATGTCTATTAAGCCAATTTGGTATAAGCATTGTTCAAGGGTGCTGTTTTCTTACTGATTTTCTGTTCTGGATGACCTCTTGTTGAAAGTGAGCTACTAGTTTCCTACTATTACTGTATTGCTCTCTATTTTCCCCTTCAGCTCTGTTAATATTTGCTTTATATATTTAGGTGCTCTGATATTGAGTGCATATAGTTTTATGATTGTTATTTTCTTTTGATGAATTAATCCCTTTTTATCATTATATAATGATCATTTTTGTCTCATGACAATTTTTGACCTAAGTCTATTTGTCTGATATAAGATACCCCTGCTGTCTTTGGGTACCATTTGCATGGACTATCTTTTGCCATCTCTTCACTTTTAGCCAATGTGCTTCCTCAAATGTAAAGTGACTTTCTAGTAAGCACCATATGGCTGGATCTTATTTTCTAATCCATTTAGTCTATGTCTTTTGATCAGATAATTTTTTTTACCCAGTTACATTTTATTTTTTTATATAATAACTTTTTATTATGTTATGTTAGTCACCATACAATATGTCCTTAGTTTTTAATGTAGTGTTCCACGATTCGCTATTTGCGTATAACACCCAGTGCTCATTGCAATATGTGCCCTCCTTTATACCCATCACTGGCCTATCCCAATCCCCCACGCACCTCCCCTCTGAAATCCTCAGTTTGTTTTCCAGATTCCATTGTCTCTCATGCTTCATTCCCCCTTCTGTATACCCCCCTTCATTCTTCCCTTCCTTCTCCTACTGATCTTCCTGCTATTTCTTATGTTCCATAAATGAATGAAACCATATGATAATTGTCTTTCTCTGCTTGACTTATTTCACTTAGCATAACCTCCTCCAGTCCCATCCATGTTGCTGCAAATGATGGGTAATTGTTCTTTCTGATGGCTGAGTAATATTCCATTGTATATATGGACCACATCTTCTTAATCCAGTCATCTGTTGAGGGGCACTCAGCTCCTTCCACAATTAGCTATTGTGGACAATGCTGCTATGAACATTGGGGTGCATATGGTCCTTCTCTTCACTACATCTGCAGCTTTGGGGTAAATACCCAGTAGTGTAATTGCTGGATAATAGCGTAGCTCTATTTTTAACTTTTTAAGTGACCTCCACACTGTTTTCCAAAGTGGCTGTACCAACTTGCATTCCCACCAAGAGTGTAAGAGGGATCCCCTTTCTCCACATCCTCTCTGACATTTGTTGTTTCTTGCCTTGTCAATTTTTACCATTCTAATTGGTGTAAGGTGGTATCTCAATGTGGTTTTGATTTGAATTTCCCTGATGACTAATGATTTTGAACATTTTTTCATGTGTCTGTTAGCCAGTTGTATGTCTTCATTGGAAAAGTGTCTGTTCATAGCTTCTGCCCATTTTTTGATTTATTTGTTTCTCGTGTATTGAGTTTGAGAAGTTCTTTGTAGATCTTGGACACCAGTCTTTTATCTGTAGTGTTATTTGCAAATATCTTCTCCCATTCTGTGGGCTGCCTCTTAGTTTTTTTGACTGTTTCCTTGGCTGTGCAGAAGCTTTTTATCTTCATGAAGTCCCACAAGTTCATTTTATCTTTTGTTTCTCTTGCCTTTGGAGATGTGTCATGAAAAAAGTTGCTGTGGCCGATGTCAAAGAGGTTGTAGCCTATGTTCTCCTCTACGATTTTGGTAGATTCCTGTCTCACATTGAGGTCTTTCATCCATTTGGAGTTTATCTTTGCGTGTGGTGTGAGAGAGTGATCAAGTTTCATTCTTTTGTATATAGCTGTCTAATTTTCCCAGCACCATTTATTGAAGAGACTGTCTTTCTTCCACTGGATGTTTTTTCCTGCTTTGTCAAAGATTAGTTGCCCATAGAGCCAAGGGTCCATTTCTGGGTTCTCTATTCTGTTCCATTGGTCTATGTGTCTGTTTTTGTGCCAGTACCATGCTGTCTTAGTGATCACAGCTTTGTAGTATAGCTTGAAATCCGGCAACGTGATGCCCCTAGCTTTGTTTTTCCTTTTCAACAATTCCTTGGCGATTCAGGGCCTTTCCTGGTTCCACACAAGTTTAAGGGCTGTTTGTTCCAGTTCTTTGAAAAATGTTGTTGGTATTTTGATTGGGATGGCAATGAAAGTGTAGATTGCTCTGGGTAGCATAGACATTTTAACTATGTTTATTCTTCCAATCCATGAGCATGGGATATTTTTCCATCCTTTTGTGTCTTCTTCAATGTCTTTCAAGAGTGATTTGTAGTTTCTAGAATATAGGTCCTTTACGTCTCTGGTTAAGTTAATTCCGAGATAACGTATGATTTTTGGCACTATTGTAAGTGGAATGGATTCCCTAATTTCTCTTTCTTCAGTCTCATTGTTCATGTATAGAAATGCAACTGATTTCTGAGCATTGATTTTGTATCCCGCCACATTACTGAATTGTTCTATAAGTTCTAGTAGTTTGGGGGTGGAGTCTTTTGGGTTTTCTATATAGAGTATCATGTCATCTGTGGAGAGAGACAGTTTGACTTCTTCTTTGCCAATTTGGATACCTTTTATCCCTTTTTGTTGTCTGATTGCTGTTGCAAGGACTTCTAGTACTATGTTGAATAATAATGGCGAGAGTGGGCATCCTTGTCATGTTCCTGGTCTTAAGGGAAAGGCTTCCAGCTTTTCCCCATTGAGAATGATATTCGCTGTAGGCTTTTCATAGATGGTTTTTATGAAATTGAGGAATGTACCCTCTATCCCTACACTCTGAAGGGTTTTAATCAGGAAAGGATGCTGTATTTTGTCAAATGCTTTTTCTGCATCAATTGAGAGGCTCATATGGTTCTGGAGTCTTTTCTTGTTGATGTGATCTATCACACTGATCAATTTGCGAATGTTGAACCACCCTTGCATCCCAGGGATGAATCCCACTTGGTCTTGATGAATAATCCTTTTAATGTACTGTGGGATCCTATTAGCTAGGATCTTGTTGAGAATTTTGGCGTCCGTATTCATCAGGGAAATCGGTCTGTAATTCTTCTTTTTGATGGGGTCTTTGCCTGGTTTGGGGATCAAGGGAATACTGGCCTCATAGAATGAGTTTGGTAGTTTTCCTTCTGTTTCTATTTTCTGAAACAACTTCAGGAGAATAGGTATTATTTCTCCTTTGAATGTTTGGTAGAATTCCCCGGGGAATCCATCAGGCCCTGGACTCTTGTTTTTGGGGAGGTTTTGATCACTGCTTCAATCTCTTCATAATTAACCGGTCTGTTTAAATAATCAATTTCTTCCTGTTTCAGTCTTGGTAGTTTATAGGTTTCCAGGAAGGCATCCATTTCTTCCAGGTTGTTTAATTTATTGGCATAAAGCTGTTGATACAAGTTTCCAATGATCCTTCCTATTTCATTGGTGTTGGTCATGATCTCTCCCCTTTCGTTCATAATTTTATTAATTTGGGTCCTTTCTCTATTCTTTTGAATAAGTCTGGCCAGTGGCTTATCGATCTTATTTATTCTTCCAAAGAACAAGCTTCTAGTTTTGTTGATCTGCTCTACTGTGCTCCTGGTTTCTAATTCATTGATCTCTGCTCTAATCTTGATCAACTGCCTTCTGGTGCGTGGGTTAGGCTTGTTCTTCTGTTCCAGCTCCAGCTTCTTGAGGTAAGAATATAAAAACTGCATTTTAGATTCTTCTGTTCTTTTGAGCAAGGCTTGGATGGCTATGTATTTTCCCCTTAGGACTGCCTTTGCAGTGTCCCATAGGTTTTGGACCGATGTGTTTTCATTTTCTTTGGTCTCCAAAAATTGTTTAAACTGATTTTTAATTTCCTGGTTTACCCAGGCTTTCTTGAGCAGGATGGTTCTTAGTTTCCAAGTGTTTGAGTTTCTTCCAAATTTTTCCTTGTGATTGAGTTCCACTTTCAAAGCACTGTGGTCTAAGAATATGCAGGGAATAAACTCAGTCTTTTGGTATCAGTTGAGACCTGTTTTGTGACCCAGTATATGGTCTATTCTGGAGAAAGTTCCATGTGCATTCGAAAAGAATGAGTATTCTGTTGTTCTGGGGTGTAGTGTTCTATATATATCTATGAGGTCTATCTGGTCCAGTATGTCGTTCAAAGCTCTTGTTTCTTTGTTGATTTTCTGCTTAGGTGATTTGTCTATTGTTGAGAGTGGAGTGTTGGGGTACCCTACTATTAACATATTATTATCTATATGTCTCTTTATTCCGGTTAAGAGTTGGCTTGTGTATCTAGCTGCTCCCCTGTTGGGGGCATAGATATTTATAATTGTCATATCCATATGTTGGATACATCCTTTAAGAATAATATGGTGTCCTTCTGTATCTCTAACTACAGTCTTTAAAATCTAATCTGTCTGATATGAGAACTGCTACCCCAGCTTTCTTTTATGTCCATTGGCATGAAAAATGGTTTTCCATCCTTTCACTTTCAGTCTGGATGTATCTTTAGGTTCAAAATGAGTCTCTTGTAGACAGCAAATGGATGGGTCATGTCTTTTTATCCAAGCTGCAACCCTGTGGCATTTTATGGGAGCATTTAGATCATTCACATTGAGAGTGATTATTGAGAGATATGATTTTAATGATGTCATGTTGCCTGTGAAGTCTCTGTTTCTATAGATTGTAATATTTCTGTTGTGTATCCCTCTTGGGGTCTTTTTACTTTTATAGAACCCCCCCCCCTAATATTTCTTGTAGGGCTGGCTTGGTAGTCACATATTCTTTCAGTTTCTGCCAGTCTTAGAAGGTCTTTGTCTGTCCATCAATTCTGAATGACAGCCTTGCTGAACAAAGGATCCTCGGCTGCATGTTCTTCTCAGTTAGAGCTCTGAAAATACCTTGCCAACCTCTCCTGGCTTGCCAGGTTTCTGTAGACAGGTCTGACGTTATTCTGAAGTTCCTCCCTCTGTACGTAAGGATTTTCTTCCCCCTGACCGCTTTCAAGACTGTATCCTTGGATCTAATATTCGTGAATTGCACTATGATGTGGCGTGGTGTAGGTCTATTCTCATTGGTCTTGGGAGGGGTCCTGCCTCTTGGACACAAATGCTTGTTTCCTTTGCTAGATTAGGGAAGTTCTCAGCTACAATTTGTTCAAATATCTCTTCTAGACCTCTCTCTTTCTCCACCCCCTTGGGGATGCCGATGATTCTGACATTGGAAAGTTTCATTGAGTTAGTAATCTCCCGTAATCTACATTCTTGAGATTGGATTTTTTTGAGCCAAGTTTCTGTTTTTTCCTTCTCTTCCACCATCCCATCTTCCAATTCACTAATTCGTTCTTCTGCCTCATTTACCCTGGCCGTCAGAGCTTCTAGTTTAGACTGCATTCATAGCATTTTTAATTTCTGCCAGATTCACTCTCATTTCCGCCCTTAGAGATTCTATATTCTTGTTAATATTTTCGTTTATATTTTTTTCAAGGCTACACATCATCTTGACCATTGTTACTCTGAACTACATTTCTGACAATTTGGTTATATCCATATCCATTAGTTCTGTGGCAGAGGCTGCCGACTCTGTATCTTTTCTCTGTTGGGGGAGATTTCTCTTCCTCGTCATTCTGATGAGGAGAGGTTGCGGGGATGTACAGAGTCCAAATTATTGACCAGGACCTAGGCAATGTGCACTTGTTTCATAATGACCTTAGGGATGTGGGCTTCTTGATTTTTCAGCCTGCCTTCTGGGGGGAGGGGCCTGCCGCACTGATACTCAGGCAACCCTCTTTGGGTAGAGTTGCTGCGTCCCCTGAGAGGGGGGATGGGGATGGGCACAATGTGAACTGGTATTTCCGGGCTTTTGTTCTCTGGCAGCTTTCCCTGGCGGTTTTCTGTGACTCTTCTGAGAGTCAGAGCAGCATTGGCCGAATCTCAGCCTCTGTCTCAGAACAGAGAGATTGCAGTCCGCTCTCCACTGAGCTCTCCTGGCCACTTTTAACTCTGTTTCTATTGGTGCTGCTAAAAACCCCGCAGCGTTCGGGGTTATGTGTCCCATAGCCACTCTCCCAGCCCTCGCTTCCAGGGTTGGCACGTCTCTGTCCTTTGCGCTTCTAACACTGCAAGCTACCCCCGGTCTCGCGCGTGCGCTCCCAAGCTCCCTGTTTCAGTGTGGTTCGCGTGCACTCCGGAGAACCGGTTTTCAGTCTGGTTGTGCGCACGCTCCCTCCCAAGCTCCCGGATACAGTCTAGTTCAAGTGTGTGCTCTGGAGCTCTGGTTTTCAGTTTGGACATGCGTGTGCTCCTGAGCTCCCGGTTTCAGTCCAGTTTGAGTGTGTGCTCCGGAGCTCCGGTTTTCAGTCTGGTTGTGTGCATGTTCCTGGGCTCACAGTCTCAGTCTGCTTTCCTGTGGGTTCTGGTCCACAAGTCCGGCCCGCTCCCCAGTGCAGGTGGCTACTGCTTCCCAGCGCCTGTGCTTGGCAGCTCCTTCCCCCTTCTGTTTATCTTCCGATATCTGTGCGGGGATTCACGGCTCCCCGCTTCGCACCTCAATACTTAGCACTGGGGATGTTCGTTTGTAGAGATCCTGATGTATCTTCCTACGTCTCGGGCTGATTTCATGGGTGTTTAGAATGATCTAGTAGATGTCCAGCTCGATTCAGGGGACCAGCTGAAAAAAGGTCCCCTACTCTTCTGCCATCTTTTTCCGACCCCTCTGATTAGGTAATTTAATCCACTTAAAAGTAATTTTTTTTTTTTAAAGATTTTATTTATTTATTTGACAGAGATAGAGACAGCCAGTGAGAGAGGGAACACAAGCAGGGGGAGTGGGAGAGGAAGAAGCAGGCTCATAGCGGAGGAGCCTGATGTGGGGCTCGATCCCGTAACGCCGGGATCACGCCCTGAGCCGAAGGCAGATGCTTAACCGCTGTGCCACCCAGGCGCCCCCACTTAAAAGTAATTATTAACAGATAATAACTACTGTGATTTTGTTAACTGTTTTCTGTTTTGCAGAAACAGTTTATTCCTTTATTCCTATTTTAGTTGTGTTTTTTTGTGATTTGTTGAATTTTTATAGTAGTTGCTTTCATTCCTTTCTCTTTATCTTTTGTGTGTCTACATTGTTTTCTGATTAGCATGAGGCTCACATTTTTGTTACTGATGTTATACATATTTTTATATTGTATATCAATTAACACATTATTGTGCCTCTATTATTTTTAATACTCTTATCTTTTAACTTCTATATTAGAGTTAAAAGTGATTTATATACTACTACTATATTCAGAGTATTCTGAGTTTGACCATTACCTACTTTTACCAGTGAGTTTTACACTTTCATATATTTTTATGCTGCTAATTAGTATCCTTTCATTTCCACTAGAAAAACGCTTTAGCATTTCTTTTTTTTTTTTTTAAGATTTTATTTATTTATTTGACAGAGATAGAGACAGCCAGCGAGAGAGGGAACACAAGCAGGGGGAGTGGGAGAGGAAGAAGCAGGCTCATAGCGGAGGAGCCTGATGTGGGGCTCGATCCCGTAACGCCAGGATCACGCCCTGAGCCGAAGGCAGACGCTTAACCGCTGTGCCACCCAGGCGCCCCTAGCATTTCTTTTTTTTTTTTTTTTTTTAAAGATTTTATTTATTTATTCGACAGAGACAGAGACAGCCAGCGAGAGAGGGAACACAAGCAGGGGGAGTGGGAGAGGAAGAAGCAGGCTCATAGCGGAGGAGCCCGATGTGGGGCTCGATCCCATAATGCCAGGATCACGCCCTGAGCTGAAGGCAGACGCTTAACCGCTGTGCCACCCAGGCGCCCCGCCCCTAGCATTTCTTATACAGCAACTCTAATGGCGATGCACCAGCTTTTGAGCTTTGTCTTAGAAAATTCTTAATCTCTCCTTCATTTCTGATGAACAACCTTGCTGGGTATAGTATTCCTGGTTTGCAGTTTTTTTTCTTTCAGTACTTTGAATATATTATACCACTCTCTCTCTGCTACAAGGTTTCTTCTAAGAAATCCATTGATAGTTTTATAGGGGTTGTGGGGGAGTCCCTTGTAGGTGATGAATCACTTCCTGTTTTCAAAATTCTTTTATTTTTGGCAATTTGATTAGAATGTGTCTAAGTGAAGACCTCTTGATGTTGAGCTTATTTGTGATTCTTTGGGTGTCATGGATCTGGATGTCAACTCCCTCCCCAGATTTTGGAAGTATTCTATTATTATTTCTTTATAAACTTTCTGTTCCTTTTTCATTCTGTGCTCCTTCTATTTTCATAATGTGTATATTGGTTTACTTTAAGATGTTCTATAACTCCTGTAGGTTTTCTTCACTCTTTCATTCTTTCTTCTTCTAACTGGATGATTTCAAACCAGCTACCTTCAAGTTTGCTGATTTTCTTCTGCGTGATCAAGTCTGCTGCTGAAACTCTACAGAATTTTTCAGTTCAGTTCTTCAGCTCCAGGATTTCTGTTTGCTTCTTTTTAATGGTTTCTATTTCTTTGTTAAACTTCTCATTTTGTTCATGTATCATTTTTCTGATTTTATTTAGCTGAATAATGTTCTTTCATAGTCCACTGATTTTAAGACAACACTTAAAATTTTTGTCAAGCAGTTCATGGATCTCCATTTCTTTTGGGTCAGTTAGATAGCTTTATTAGTTTCCTTTGTTGTTGACATATTTGCCTGATTCTTTCTTGGTATCTGTGTATTTGAAGAAGCAGATTCCTCTTCCAGTCTTTACAGACTGATTTTGGCAGGTAGACTTTCTCCCACCAAGTCCTACAACTGATGGGGCTGCTTCTGGGATTGTGGTTGAGCAAGACTGAAACCATGTCATGTGTCTATTGCTAGGTTCATGGCTGGCAAGCATGTAATCAGGGGCACAGTCAGGTGCTGTGTCCCATGGGTTCCTAAGGGTCCTTCCTGTGATGTCACTGGGCTGGTCCATGGGTGGGTAGGACTGCTTTTGGACTGTGGTAGAGTGGGACTAAAGCTGGGTCACAAGACTGCCTCAGGGATTGCAGTCAGGTCTGAGGTCACTGGGTGTGTAACTAGAAGCATCTACAAGTGTGGCTTCTGCTGGGTCTTTTGGGTGGCTCCCTGGCCATGAAAGACTACCTCAAACTGTGGTAGAGAAGTGCTGGATCCATGTCTTGTGGTTTTTGTTACGTCTGCAGACAGGTGTGACTTCTGCTGGGCAACTATTAGTAAGTACTCCCATCAGTTCACTGGGCTGGTTCCTGAGGGGACAGAACCGCCTCCAGACCATAGGAGAGTGGAACTAGAGCCTAGATGCTGGGACGACAGTCAGCTCTGAGGCTGGCGGACCTGTTACCTGAAGTACCCACAGGGATGGCTTCTGCTGAGTCCCTTAGTGGAGGGGGCCAGGTATAGGACTGTGGACAAGTAGGGCTAGAGCCAAGACTATAGGGACATGGGGCTGCTCTGGTCCATAGACAGGACCATAGAGTGCACTGCCACTGGTGTGCAAGCTTCCCTCCCTGTTTTTGGGCTTCAACAGTGTTTTGTAATCTCCCACCTGGATCCCAAAGCTCTCACAAAGGCACTTTTGTCTAGGGATGCCTTTCATATATTTTTCTGTGGAGGGACATGGGCTGGGTACCTCCAATTCATTCCACTGTATTGCTGACATTATTAGTCTTTATTTTTAAAATATCTATTAAACATATTCTGTAACAGATTGAGATTTCATGCAATTCAAATTAAGTTTTACCGTATTAAGTAACACTCTGGGGGGAAAAGGTAGAAAATTATTCAGAAGGGATATGCCAGACTATAAATTTACCATTTTAATAGACAATGTAATAAATAAACATGATGGATTATTATAAAATATTCAGTAACAAAAAAAATGTTAAGAATAAACTGAGTATAAAAGCAATAATTATAAGGAAGCTACTGTAAAACCTGCATAGTTAGTATGAAAAAACCCAATCTTATGAGCATTCTTTTTTTTTTTTTTTTAAAAGATTTTATTTATTTATTCGACAGAGATAGAGACAGCCAGCGAGAGAGGGAACACAAGCAGGGGGAGTGGGAGAGGAAGAAGCAGGCTCATAGCGGAAGAGCCTGATGTGGGGCTCGATCCCAGATCGCCGGGATCACGCCCTGAGCTGAAGGCAGACGCTTAACCGCTGTACCACCCAGGCTCCCCGAGCATTCTATTTAACTGCCAGAATGGAGAAATCTAAAATAAAATGGTGTAATACTGTTAAATCTTTTCTTCCTGAGGAAATTAGTTTTCAGAAATAAGCTTAAAGGGCGCCTGGGTGGCTCAGTTGGTTAAGCGTCTGCCTTTGGCTCAGATCATGATCCCAGGGTCCTGGGATTGAGCCCGCATCGGGCTCCTTGCTCAGCAGGGGGCCTGATTATCCCTCTCTCTCTGACTGGTGCTCTCCCTGTTTGTACTCTCTCTCTGTAAAATAAATAAATAAAATCTTAAAAAAAAAAAAAAAGAAGCTTAAAAAAATCCTATTTGGTGCTAAAAAGTTTTTTTTTCAACATATATGAAAGTCCTATTTAAAAAAAGTAAAGAGTCTATCAGAAAGCATATGAATTCTGAAAACGTTAACAGAAAACAGAAAAGAATAACTTACTTTATTTCAAGTTGCTTTATTTTATTTTCTGTTGCCTTAAGTCTTAGTTGAAGATCATCTTTTGAACGCTCTGCAACCAGGCATCTTTGGTGCATTTCTTCCAGTTTTCTGTAATCACTTTCATTTACTCTGCCTTCACGGTAAATCTGTAAAAGATGATTATATGTATATTACCTTACAGAAGAAAACTGTCTTAAGAAATTACACAGTTTAGAAACTGAAATCAATGATAAATAAAACTTCATAATCATGTGTTCATCTGTTCCCATTGCCACATAGTAAGACATCAGTAATTTTGGTTATTTCATATTTATAAAATAAAATGCTGAAAACTGACATATAAAAATTGCTTATTTTTTGAAAGTATTCATGCTCACTGTAAACTATTTAAATAGTTTTAATATCTTATTTTTTAAATTTTTATTTATTTTATCCTTTCTTTTATTAACATGATGTATCATGTTGATTGATTTGCAAATATTGAACCACCAGGAATAAATCTCACTTGATCATGGTGAATGATTTTTTTAATGTATTGCTGGATTCAGTTTGCTAGTATTTTTATTGAGAATTTTTACACCCATGTTCAACAGGGATATGGGCCTGCAGTTCTTTTTAGTAGTATCTTTATGCTGGCCTCAGAGAGTGAATTTGGAAGGTTTCCTTCCTTCTCTGTTTTTTGGAATAGTTTGAGAATAGGTATTAACTCTTTAACTGTCTGGTAGAATATGTTTGTGAAGCCATTTGGTCCTGGGGATGGTTTTAATATTTTAAAAAGAAATGTAAGATAGCCGAAATAAAAAATACTCTAAATGTCACCAATTGGAGAAAGCTGTTTTGATTAAATTGTCTTGAACACCCTTCAAGACAATTCTATATTCAGGCATGCCTGGGTGGCTCAGTTGGTTAAGTGTCTGCCTTTGGCTCAGGTAATGATCTTGGCATCCTGGGATTGAGTCCCACTTTCGGCTCTCTGCTCAGCAGCAAGTCTGCTCATGCATGTTCTCTCTCTCAAATAAATAAAATCTTAAAAAAAAAAGACAATTCTGTATTCTGATATTAAAAAATACAGATATACGCTATGGTGCAATAAACAGAACTATCTGAAAGTGATTCTATAATCTTACTCTGGGTTAACTAGACCATAATCTAACTGAAATGGGGGTGCCTCTTTTCCCAAAAGGAGTGGGTGTACCCAAGCTCAGTTTCTTATGAGACTAGGCTTCCTACCACAACACAGGGGCTGTAACATCACAAGAACTGTAAAGTATCCAGGTGCTAAGCAGCTCACATTTTCAGACAAATTCTACCCATAGCTACCCTCTAAATCCAGACTGCCTGGCCAAGCAACCTGTATCTTCTCCCACTGAAGAGACTGTTTTGTCACTTCTGTTCTATAAAAAGGTAGAATATCAGCAAGTTAATGTCCCACTCTAAAATACAGACATATCTATATCTATATTATCTATATCTCTATATAGCAGTGCTTTGACTTCAGCACACTTGTCTGTGTGGGAGACAGTGGGACAGTGGGAGAATGAGGGACCTGTGCCTTTTTTTTACCTGTTGTCTTTAGTCTTGTTTTACATTTCCTCAATTAAGCCTATTATTTAATCTATGCCATATGATTTTAAAAATTCATCCCAGCCATGATGTACAACAGGTAGCAATCCAAATGGGATCGATCCCTATTCCATAACAGAAGGAACTCAGAAGGAACCAACCTCACAGGAGACTGGTGACCATAAAGGTTCTAGCTGGAACAAGACATACATACTTTTGCTATGTGCTGCTTTGTAAGTGACTCTTACTATCTGATGTCATGATCTTTTTATGTCAATAATACAGATACATCACATGCTTTTAATACTACATAGTTCTTCTTTGAAAATCAAATTCTGACTCTACCATTTAGTATTTGTTAGTGTGGGTAAGTTACTTAACCTCTATGAAAGTTTCTAATGCAACACTTAAAACACAGTATTATGCTGCATCAAGTTTCATTTCCCTTTTTCCCCCAAGGCATTTTAAAAGAGTGGGATATTTCCTGACTTTTCACATTATTTTTTCTCAAATATCATTGGGGTAATGTTTTCCTACTTAAGAAATAAAAATCTATACTTTTAAAAGGTTAAAATCAGAGTAATGTTACAATTTTCTGGTTATATATACTTGTTTTTATAGATGGCTTAAACCCAATAAAAGTTGTCATTAAATTTAAAAACAGAAGGGAGACCAAGTAAAATTTATTATTGGGATGAAGTTTAAACAAGAAAAATAGCTACTTCATAAAATTCATACTTTCAAGTAAAAAGTACAAATACTGTGGCCACTCTTATAAAGAAATGTATTCAGGCAATACTACTATTTAAGTGCGACTGTGAATATATTCCAAGTAAAAACACTTACAATGTAGGGGTTGCTAGTAGATAGTGTGATGAAAGCGAAGAGTAATAGTAAGGATTTGCAGTTGAGTTTTAGG
Organism: Ursus arctos; assembly: GCF_023065955.2. Taxonomy (NCBI): domain Eukaryota; kingdom Metazoa; phylum Chordata; class Mammalia; order Carnivora; family Ursidae; genus Ursus; species Ursus arctos. The sequence continues at coordinate 21,458,216 of NW_026622775.1, forward strand.
TAGGTATTTTTTCTTTTTTACCTTTTCTAGTTCTTCTTCCATTGCTTTTTTCTCCCTAATGGCTCGTTCAATTTGGCTTTGCTTTTCAGCACACTCCTACAAATTCAATTCATATTGTAAATAAATATATTTGTAAAATCTTAAGAAAAAATGGATAAGTAAAATGATTTGCTCAAAACAATACTGTACTTACCCTATCAATACAGCAGGACCATACTGATTATTAAACAAAAACAAAAAACCTCCATCTTCAAAGAGCTACCTATCTCAGGAGTTCTAAGTAAACATGCTAAATTGGTGACAGAGGTTCAGGGATTCCAGAGAGAAAAAAATGAGACCCTTTTCTCATTTTGTTTTATTCATACACTCTTATCATGTAATTTAAAAGGTAACACAGAACTGGACAGTGACACAACACCCTGAGGATAACCTGTGGCCTAACATGCACACAGGTATATAAATTCTAAATCTTTTTTTTTTTTTTTTTTGCAAAACTTATAAAGAGCCAAGGAGTGCCTCGGTGGCTCAGCTGGTAAGCTTGTGACTCTTGATTTTGCCCTAGGTCATGATCTCAGGGTTGTGAGATCAAGTCCTGCATTGGGCTCTGTGTTCAGTGGGGAGTCTGCTCAAGATTCTCTCTCTCCCTCTCCCTCTGCCCTCTCCCCTCCTCCTTCCCCCCCGCTCACATTTTCTCTTGAAAAAAAAAAAGGAAAAAAGAAAAAAGAGCCAATGGACACAAGATCATAAAACATTTCTGCTCAAAAGGTTTTAATCAGTAAAACTGAGCAAGCGTATCAATCAGTTGTTAAAATTTAGTATTTTGCAACTAACAGTAAAACTGAAAACAACCATTATGATGACTGGTTCCTCATAGCTATTTGTTTTTATCTATTTATTTTTGAGAATGGGTGTGATTATTTTCTACTAATTGTAAATTATGCTTTGGATGAACCTCCTTACAGGCAGTACAGTATTCAATTATCTTTAGTGTAACTTTACAGAAGTATTCAATTATCTTTAGTGTAACTTTACAGAAGAACTGTATATCAGTATTTTTAAATTTTAAAATGAGCTTCTAAATTGTGAACCCAAATGAATTCTGATTATAATGAAGACCCTATGTTACTAATCAGATGTAATGAAGACCCTTAACCCTATGTTACTAATGAAGACCCTTAACCCTATGTTACTAATGAAGACCCTTAACCCTATGTTACTAATGAAGACCCTTAACTCTATGTTACTAATCAGATGCTTAATCTAAATTTATTATCTTTCATTAAAGCAGAATTGTTAGTATACAAAAAATGAAACCTTAATGTTCCATATAGGTTCATACAGTAAATTGCTAATCTATGAAAAGGCGGTTTTATGGTGTGAAATCTGGGATTTCTCCTATGTTCATAACTCATCTTGTGTGATTGTTAAAAGACTATTTTTAGAGGAGTTTTAGGTTAACAGCAAATTGAGAAGTTAGAGATTTCCGCTATTGCCCCCATATATGCAGAGCCCTCCCCCATTTTCAACATCCCCCACTGTAGTGGTACATTTATTAATACTAAGGAACCTACACTGATACATTATCACTCAAAGCCCATAGTTTACATTAGAGTTCACTCCTGGTGCTGTACATTTTATGGGTTTGGACAAATTTATAAAGACATATACTCACCGTTACAGTACCATACAGAGTAGTTTCACTGTTCTAAAAATCCTCTGTGCTTCACCTATGCTTATTCATCCCTCTCTCCTCCTAAACCCCTGATAATGTCTTTTTACTGTCTCCATAGTTTTGCCTTTCCCAGAATGTTAGTTGGAGTCAAACAGTATGTAGCCGCTTTAGACTAGCTTCTTCCACTTAGTAATATGCATTTTAGTTTCCTCCATCTCTTCTCATGGCTTGATAGTTCATTTGTTTTTAGTGCTGGATAATACTCCATTGTCTAGATGTACCAGTTTATCTGTCCATCCGCCTAACTAACGGACATCTTAGTTACTTCCAAGTTTTGGCAACTGTGAAGAAAGCTCCTATAAACATCCATGTTCAGGTTTTTGTGTGGATATAAGTTTTCAACTCCTTTGGGTAAATACAAAAGAGTGCACTTGTTGGACCATATGATAAAAGTATATTTAGTTATGTAAGAAACCATCAAAAGGCTTTCAAAAGTGACTATACCATTTTGCATTCCCACCAGCAATGAATGAGAATTCCTGTTGCTCCACATCTTTCCCAGAATTTGGTGGTGTCAGCGTTCTGGATTTTGGCCATTGTAATAGGTATATCTGGTACATATTTGGTGTAATGAGTAGCAGTTCATTATTGTTTTAGTTTGCATTTCCCTGGTGAAATATGATGTGTAGCATTTTTCATATGCTTATATGCCATCTGTATACCTTCTTTGGTGGGGTGTCTGTTAAGATCTCTGGTCCACTTTTTAATTGAGTTGCTTTCTTACTGTTGAGTTTTAGGAGTTCTTTGTATATTTTGTATAACAGTCCTTTATCAGCTGTGCCTTTTGCAAATATTTTCTCCCAGTCTGTGGTTTGAATTTTCATTCTCTTGACAGTGTCTTTCACAGAGAAATTTTTCATTTTAATGAAGTCCAACTCAATTGCTTCTTTCATGGGTCATGCCTTTGACGTTGTATCCAAAAATTCATTGCCTAACCCAAGATCATCCAGATTTTCTTCTACTTACCTTCTAAGAATTTTATAGTTTGGGGTTTTACATTTAGGTCTGTGACCCATTTTGAATTAATTTTTCTGGAGGGTGTAAGGTCTGTGTCTATATTCATTCTTTTACATGTGAATGTCTAATTTTCCTATCACCATTTGTTAAAAAGACTGTCTTTGCACCGTTGTATTGCCTTTGCATCTCTGTCAATGATCAGCTGACTGCATTTATGTGGGTCTATATTTTATTCCATTCTAGATTCTGTATTTTATTCCATTGATGTATTTGTCTATTTTTTCACCAGTATCACAGTAGCTTGATTATTATAGCTTTATAGTAATTCTTGAAATCTGGTAGTGTCAGTCCTCTGATTTTGTTCTTCTTCAATATTGTGTTGGCTATTTTGGGTCTTTTGTTTCTCCAGATAAGCTTTATTTACTTATTTTAAAATTATCATTATTTTTTGAATTTTTATTTAAATTCTAATTAGTAACATACAGTGCAATATTGGATTCAGGAGAATTCAGTGATTTATCACTTACATACAACACCCAGTGCTCAACATAACAAGCACCTTCCTTAATCCCCATCACCCATTTAGCCCATTCTTCACCCACCTCCCTCCATTGGCCCTCAGTTTGTTCTCTATTGGTTTTTTTTTCAAGATTTTATTTATTTGAGGGGCGCCTGGGTAGCGCAGTCGTTAAAGCGTCGGCCTTCGGCTCAGGGCGTGATCCCGGCGTACCGGGATCGAGTCCCACATCGGGCTCCTCCGCTATGAGCCTGCTTCTTCCTCTCCCACTCCCCCTGCTGTGTTCCCTCTCTCACTGGCTGTCTCTCTGTTAAATAAATAAATAAAATCTTTAAAAAAAAAAAAAAGATTTTATTTATTTGAAAAAGAGTCTGCATGCGTGTGCTCATGAGCGGGGGAGGGGGAGGCAGAGGGAGAAGCAGACTCCCCACCGAGTGGGAAGCCTGACCCAGGACTCAATTGCAGGACCCTGGGATCATGACCTGAGCTGAAAGCAGACGCTTAACCAACTAAGCCACCCAGGTGCCCTGTTCCCTACTGTTAAGAGTCTCTTATGGCTTGTTTTCCTCTCTCTCTTTTTCCTCCCTTCCCATATGTTCATTTGTTTTGTTTCTTAAATTCCACATATGAGTGAGATCACATGGTATTTGTCTTTCTCTGACTTATTTTGCTTAGTATAATACACTCTACCTTCATCCACGTTGTTGCAAAAGGCATGATTTCATTCTTTTTGATGGCTGAGTAATATTCCAGTGTGTGTGTGTGTGTGTGTGTGTGTGTGTGTGTGTACATATCTATATACACACACACAACCACCTCTTCCTTATCCATTCATTAGTAAAAGGACATTTGAACTCTTTCCATAGTTTGGCTATTATTGATAATGCTGCTATAAACATTGAGGTGTATGTACCCATTCAAATTTGTATTTTTCTATCCTTTGAGTAAATACCTAGTAGTGCAACTGCTGGATCATAGCATAGTTCTATTTTTAACATTTTGAGCAACCTCCATATTGTTTTCCACAGCGGCTGCACCAGTTTGCATTCCCACCAACAATGCAAGAGTGTTCTCCTTTCTCTGCATCCTCACCAACACTTGCCGTTTCTTGTGCTGTTAATTTTAGGCATTATGACAGGTGTGAGGTGGGATCTCATCATGGTTTTGATTTGTATTTCCCCGAAAATGAGTGATGCTGAGCATCTTTTCATGTGTCTGTTAGCCATCTGGATGTCTTCTTTGGAAAAGTGTCTATTCATATCTTCTGCCCATTTCTTAACTGGATTATTTGTTTTTTGGGTGTTGAGTTTGGTTAAGTTCTTTATAGATTTTGGATACTATCCTTTTTCTCCAGATAAACTTTAGAATCAGTCTGTCAATATCCACAAAATAACTTGCTGGGATTTTGACTAGGATTGCACTCAAATCTGTAGATTAGGCTGGGAAGAACTGACATTTTGATTTTGAGTCTTTTATCCATGAACATGGACTATCTCTTCATTTATTTACTTCTTTGATATCTTCCATCAGAGTTTTCCTGATATAGATTTTGTTAGATATATAACTAATTTTTTTGTGTACTAAGGTAAATAGCATTGTGTTTTTAATATAAAATTCCATTTGTTTATTGCTGGTATATGGGAAAACAATCGACTTTTGTAAATTAACCCTGTATCCTGCAACCTTGTATGCTATAATTGCTTCTTTGTTCCACGGTTTGTTTTGTTCCTTTTTTGGCTTGTTTTCTACATAGACAATCATGTCATCTGCAAAAGAATTTCTTCCTTCCCAATCTGTACTACTTTTATTTCCTTTTTTAGTCAAATTGCATTAGCTAGTACTTCCAGCTTGATGTCGAAAAGCAGTCATGAGAGGGCACATGATTGCCTTGTTCCTGATCCTACCGGGAAAGCATTTGGTTTCACAGCTGTAGGCTTTTTGCAGATAGATATTCTTTATCAAGTTGAGGAAGTTCCCCTCTGTGTCTAGTTTACTGGGAGTTTTTATCATGAATGGGGGTTGGATTTTGTCAAATGCTTTTTCTGCAGCTACTGATATGATTCCCATGATTTTTAATGTAGATATTAATAAAAAGTTTGGATCACACTTCTGAATCTGGTGAATGCTTATAAAGAAAAGTACATGATAAATACACTATGCATCTCTCTCCACCCAATCCACCATTTCACTGATAAATGATGACTGAAAGAGTATTGGCTTAACCTCAGATAACAAAGTCAAAATGAGACAGAAAAGTTGAAATCTTTATAGAGAAATATATTAATTCTATTAAAAATTCACTGTAATATTAAAGCAAACATTCAAAATTACTATTATTAAAAAGCTTTCATGGATATTTGCTACTAATCACCACCAATATTCCTACCTTTTGGGAAAGATAGGACCAAATGCTCCTAAATATTTTTTCAAGTATTCATGGAGTATATTCAAAATCATACCCTACAGTCCACCATAAAGAAAATCATAACAAAATTAAGAATCAATATCCTATAAATTATAGTCTGTGGCATCTATTTAACTGGATTAGAAAACAATTATAAAAAGATATCTAAATACCTATGGACGTGGAGATACAAAACTAAAAAAAATTTTTTTTTAAATTCACTGATCTAAAAAAGATCATAATGAACTTTTCATTTAACTTGTATAAAATTAATAACCAATCTTCTTACTCATTTGCTGTAGATTAACAGCAATCTCTGCTAGTTGGCAGAATTAAAACCTTGAATATTCCTTGGAAAACAGTGTGGAGGTCCCTTAAAAAGTTAAAAATTGAGCCACCTTATGATCCAGCAATTGCACTACTGGGTATTTACCCCAAAGATACAGACGTAGTGAAGAGAAGGGCCATATGCACCCCAATGTTCATAGCAGCATTGTCCACAATAGCTAAATTGTGGAAGGAGCCGAGATGCCCTTCAACAGATGACTGGATTAAGAAGATGTGGTCCATATATACAATGGAATATTACTCAGTCATCAGAAAGAACGATTACCCAACATTTGCAGCAACATGGACGGGACTGGAGGAGATTATGCTAAGTGAAATAAGTCAAGCAGAGAAAGACAATTATCATATAGTTTCATTCATTTATGGAACATAAGAAATAGCAGGAAGATCGGTAGGAGAAGGAAGGGAAGAATGAAGGGGGGTAAACAGAAGGAGGAATGAACCATAAGAGACTATGAACTCTGGGAAACAAACTGAGGGCTTCAGAGGGGAGAGGGCTGGGGGATGGGGATAGGCTGGTGATGGGTATTAAGGAGGGCACACACTGCATGGTGCGCTGGGTTTTATACGCAAATAGTGAATCATGGAACACTACATCAAAAACTAAGGATATACTGTATGGTGACTAACATAACATAATAAAAAATTATTTAAAAAACAAAACAAAACAAAAAACCTTGAGTATTCTTAAAAGAAACCATACCCTGTAGGAGAAAGTAAAAGCTGTGCTGCTTTCCAAAGGGAGATATGTAGCTAGACTGGTTCTGGCCTTTTCTTAAACCTATCAAGAACTCTGCACACTAACCTAAAACACAAGTTTTTCTCCTTCCTACAAGCATAACTTAGCTTTGGGTTAGCTAAAGTGTGTTTAACTTTTCTCCTTGACTTCATCTTTATAGTATACGTGGTAAAATTGGTACTTAAGAATATAAATCAATACCTGATGTCAGGTTATTATGTCTCAAACCATAATCTGAGTTTTTGAGTTCCCTGAGAAAATCTGCTTTTTAAAGTATTTGAACATGTCTTCCTTTCAGACATATTTCTCAATGCCAAATATTTAAAACACTTTTCAATTAATCAGTACAGTTTTCCCCATGGAATCAACATGACATAAGATAGTATTTAATATCTTTAGAAAAATCCACTTAGCTATGGATTACAATTGTTTTATTATAAATCGTAAGAAATACCTTTTGTAATAAACTGAAATAAATTTTTTTTGCTCTAAAGTGAGTTTATATAACTCTGGTTGTGGTTGTTAAGAGTTATTATTTTTAAAATCTCTGCAGATCTTATCCAACACACATTCTTTTGGGAAAAGAGAGAAATAATGTTCTCATCCTTCCAGAGTTTACAAGCCATTAAATGATGCTGGACTAGGGTAGGACCTTCATTTTCTAGCTGTGAATCTGTTGATGGTTAAATCAGTCCATGTAAGAGAACAAGCAAAACAGTAAGGTGACAGAAGAGGAAGAAAAACTGAAAAACAACAAATAATTAGACATGACTAATTGGCCACACGGCATCCCATTGATTTTACTTAATGTTCCTTCATCCTTAAAACAGATGACATTAAACAAACAAAAAGTAACACTGTTTCTTGTTCTATTATTCTCAGGATGTATACACAAAGACAAAAGTCTCAACATGTACATTACAGAGTTTGCAGAATGTGGAAAATGTTCTCCTTTCAGAGTTGTTTAAATACCAGTCAATAAATATTTATTAAAAAACATACTGTGAAAACACTGTGGTAGGCAATGGGGAAAATAAAAAGATGCATAAGACTCTTCTACTTTGAGGTATTTACAATCCAATTGGAAAGGTAAGATTCTCATAAAGAAAGAGAAAGGGAGAAGGAAGGAGGGAGATAGGAGACAGGGAGAGACAACTAATATAACGCAATATATTTATTACAAGACCTAGTTCATTGCTAAGTTTTGTAGTCAAGATTAAAAGCGATACAGAGATTCAGAAAATATAAGAGTTTGTAAAGTGGAAAATATCTTTCTAATGTCTGAAAATTCTTCTTTTATTCCCCTGTAAGCAAGGCTATTAAATTCCATTTCTTATGGAATTTACATATTGTTAAATTTACATATTTAATTTACCTCTAGACACACAAGTACTCTTTTCCTTTCTCCTCTATTTATCCTTCAGTACTCATTTCTTTTGGGAAGCTTCTCTTTTTTCTTTCCCATTATCATATACACTTTTTCTTTCTCCCTTGTCTCCCAGATGAACCCTGCATATGGTAGCAGCTGCATATGGGTGCTTCAATAGCACCCTGTGCGTTCTTTGTCAAAAAAAGTAATTGTAGCAAAATGTGATAAATGCCATCCATCTTTCCTGCTAGACCATAAGTTTCAAGATTGCAGGTAACACATTTATTTTTATTTTTATTCTTCTCTAAGCATCTAGCATAATTCCTGGCTTAATAAGTATCTTCTGAATGAACAAGAATACCCATTACAAGATATATTAAAATGTATCCTGGCCTTTAAAATAATCAATATGCAGAAGAAAATATTAATACTATCTTCCAACATACCATTTGAAGGGCTGAAAGTTCTTCTGTTAGTCGAGAAATCTGTATATTACACTGTTTTCTTGTGCTTGCAACCTGTAAATTAAGACATTTATAAATTGTTTAGGTTCTCAAAACATGATTAATGCCCAATAAAAATGTTTAGGATAATAATTTTGATAAAAAATAAAATTGTAACTTTTAGGTCATAAAAAATAAATAAGCACATGGTATATTAAAGAGTCAAGACTTAACCATGATAGTGGAGGGAGAGTGAATTTCTATTAAAATTTACCATATTAGGAGTGAAAACTGGGAAAATTTCAAAATATTTACTAATCTCCTCAAAAGAAAATAACTAAAGTCATTACGGGTTAACATAAATAACATTTTTTTAATGAAAAGTAATTGTATTTTCCAAAATTGAAAATTTTTTAGAATGGTATTATTTTACATTTTTGCAAATTTCCTTAATGTCTGGCTCATTAGAAGACAGCTAAGATTCTCATATCTATTTCTATGTTCAACCTATTCTGTTGTTGCATATCATCAGCCTCTGGCAAACAACACTGTACACTCATGAGAGAATGAGAATGAAAAAAGCAAACAATAAACTATAAGTATGAAAGTTAGGTTTGACCTTGCAGACCCTCTGAACAACACTTTTTGAGAACTCCTGCCATAGAGCAAGTCAAGAGAAAAACTGAATTACACACTAAAAACGTAACTAATAACTTTTAAGGCACTTTTGTTTTATAAACAGAAGAATATTTTTATATGGCACATATTTCAGTACTAAGTACATTACTTTGTGGGGAAAACTCATTTCAATTAACATTTAAATTACATCAGAAACAGTATGGTTTATGTATACAGAATATTTTGAAGAATTAGTTACATCTAATCGGGATGGCTCCTATGACAACGTATTTTTCTAACAACTCCTCATGCTTTTTAAAAAGACCACAAGGAATACTGATACTGATGCTATGTCACCAGTAAACACTCATGAGCCAAAGATTTTTGGAAATTTTCTAGGATCTTATAAAATAGATTATTTCTAAAACACGAGGTAAGCCTTCTTAAGAACATTTATAACATTGACATTTTATTACTTGACATATATTTTATTTGGTTAATTAATATCAGTTACCTTTCTGAAGACCCGACAAATATTTGTGGGTCCCTCTGAGCTCTATTTTAGATTTTAATTTGGTGAAAACTTTGCCTATGAATAATTATATGAAGAATCAATCCATCCTATTTATGGGTCAGTGATACTCACACTTAGCCTTTACTAAGGTCTGATGTGTGAGGAACTGTTTAGAGTGCTTATTTAAGTGTTATTATCTCATTAATTCTCACCAAGAATCTGATTAAGTAGTTATTACCCTCATTATAGATGAGGAAGATTAAGGCACAGAGAAATTACGTCATGAAGGTTTTCAAAATATAAAAATTTTAGTTCCTATGAGTGCAGTCATGTCTGTCTGTCTCTCACATAATTTTTTAAAAGTGTTCTGAAAGTATCTAGAAATTGGGGTGCCTGAGTGGCTCAGTTGTTAAGTGTCTGCCTTCAGCTCAGGGTGTGATCCCAGGGTCCTGGGATCAAGCCCCGCATCAGGCCCCCTGCTCCGCTGGGAGCCTGCTTTTTCCTCTCCCATTCCCACTGCTTGTGTTCCCTCTCTCGCTGGCTGTCTTTCTCTCTCTGTCAAATAAATAAAATCTTAAAAAAAAAAGGTTCTAGAAATGACGCAGTTAGCATAAGGGTTTATGACCACAGTAGTAAATATATTTTGAAATATTTTTACACTGATGCTGATAATTCAGTAAATTGAACTATTCATACTTACTAAAAAGACTGTGTAGGACTACTGAAACTGACGGTATATCATCAGTAAAATCCTATGCTGCAAAGGTCATAGAAAATATTTTGAGGTTAGTATCTGATAAAACAATGTAAATCTTGTTATGTGAGCAAATACACATATTTGAGAGGCAGTTTAACGTCGCTGGGGTTCAGAAGCCTGTATGGCAACTAAAATCACCTCTCTTAACCTAACCTCACTTTCTTTATGTAAACATTTTCTTCGATAATTTATGGATAGTAAGGGTATTTATAAACCAAATAGTAAGGTAAATTAACAAGAGACAGAAAGAGAAAAGGCCAATAATAGTGCAAATAGTGCCTAACTGGATGAATATAATATTGATTACAAATTTTCAGTCATGATTTAAAATCAAAAGAAAATCAAAATCAAAATATAATGTTATTTTCACAAATTAAGTTTTACTTTTGAAAGAGATCTGAGAAAAAGCTATTTCTTTATTTTAAAGAAATAAGCTACTATCATATTTTGTTTAGTTTTACAGCCAGAACATAAATATGTGACGATTCATTACATTTACTCTGTTAATAAAAAGATACTTCTAAAGTCATCAGACATAAGTAACCCCCAATTCAACAGATTAATTCTACGTATTTGGAGAACATGTCAAATTATGATAAGTGGGGCAACTATCACCAATATGGGTGAAAAATTTCATATAAAAACATTAAAAATATATTTAAAAATAAAAATGTATATAAGGAGGATATACTACATGCTCTATAAGATATTATATATATAATTTATATATATACTTAATGAAAATAATTCCTACTCTTTGAAATTCCACACATTGCAGAATTATAATATGTAGAAAGAGAAACATTTCTCATTATTCTATCTTCTAGGCTTAGCACTATTTGAAGGTTGATGTATATACCTCCAGAATTTTTTGTTTCACAGATAGCTACACCACATCATTAATAATTTGCAATTAAATGAAAATTCAGAGGACAATGCTAAAAATAGTACTTATCTCTAGGTAGTGGAATTGTAAGTGATTTGTAAGGTATTTGTTTTTTGGGTGTTGAGTCTGGTATGTTCTTTATAGGTTTTTTTTTTTTTAAAGATTTTATTTATTTATTTGACAGAGAGAGAGAGACAGCCAGCGAGAGAGGGAACACAAGCAGGGGGAGTGGGAGAGGAAGAAGCAGGCTTCCAGCAGAGGAGCCTGATGTGGGGCTCGATCCCATAACACCGGGATCACGCCCTGAGCCGAAGGCAGACGCTTAACAACTGAGCCACCCAGGCGCCCCTGTTCTTTATAGGTTTTGGATACTAGCTCTTTATCTGATATGTCACTTGCAAATATCTTATCCCATGCCATAGGTTGCCTTTTAGTTTTGTTGATTGTTTCCCTTGCTGTGCAAAAGCTTTTTCTCCTGGCGAAGTCCCAATAGTTCATTTTTGCTTTTCTTTCCCTTGCCTTTGGAAACATGTCTAGTAAGAAGTTGCTGCAGCTGAGGTTAAAGAGGTTGCTGCCTGCGTTCTCATCTAGGATTTTGATGGATTCCTGTCTCACGTTTAGGTCTTTCATCCATTTTGAGTTTATTTTTTGCATATGGTATAAGAAAGTGGTCTAGTTTCATTCTTCTGCATGTGACTGTCCAGTTTTCCCAATACCATTTGTTGAAGAGACTGTCTTTTTTCTATTGGATATTCTTTCCTGCTTTGTCGATTAGCTGACCACAGAGTTGAGGGTCCATTTCTGGGGTCTCTATTGATCTATGTATCTGTTTTTTACCCGTACCATACAATCTTGATGATTATAGACATGTAATACAGCTTGAAGTATGGAATTGTGACACCTCCAGCTTTGTTTTTCTTTTTCAACATGATCTTGGCTATTCGGGGTCTTTTCTAGTTCCATACAAATTTTAGGATTGTGTTCCAGCTCTGAAAAATGATGATGGTATTTTGATAGGGATTGCATTGAATGTGCAGAGTGCTTTGGGTAGCACACACATTTTAACAATATTTGTTCTTCCAATTCAGGAGCATGGGATGTTATTCCATTTCTTTGTGTCTTCCTCAATTTATTTCGTAAGTGTTCTACAGTTTTCGATTACAGGTCCTTTACCTCTTTGGTTAGGTTTATTCCTAGGTATTTTATGGCTTTTGGTGCAATTGTAAATGGGATCGCTTGCTTGATTTCTGCTTCCTTGTTAGTGTACTGAAATGCAACTGACTTCTCTGCATTGATTTTATATCCCGTGACTTTGCTGAATTCCTGTACCAGTTCTAGCAATTTTTTGGTGGAGTCTTGGGTTTTCTACATAGAGAATCACGTAATCTGCGATGAATTAGAGTTTGACTTCTTTGCTGATTTGGATGCTTTTTATTTCTTTTTGTTGTCTGATTGCTGAGGCTAGGACTTCCAGTACTATGTTGAACAACAGTGGTGAGAGTAGACATCCCTGTCATGTTCCTGATCTTAGGGGAAAAGTTCTCAGTTTTCTCTGTTGAGGATATTTGCTGTGGGTCTTTCATACATGGCAGAGGGTTTTTATCAAGAAAAGATGCTGTATTTTGTTAAATGCTTTTTCTGCATCTATTGAGAGGATCATATGGTTCTTGTCCTTTCTTTTATTAATGTGGTGTATCATACTGATTGATTTGTGGATGTTGAACTATCCCTGCAGTCCATGAATAAATCTCACTTGGTCATTGTGAATAATCTTTTCAATGTACTGTTGGATCCTATTAGCTAGTGTCTTGGTGAGAATTTTTGCATCCCAGTCATCAGGGATATCAGTGTGTAACTATCCTTTTTAGTGGGGTCTCTGTCTGGTTTTGGGATCAAGGTAATGGTGGCCTCATAGAAGGAGTTTGGAAGTTTTCTTTTCATTTCTATTTTTTGAAACAGCTTCAAAAGAATAGATATTAAATCTTATTTAAATGTTTGGTAGAATTCCTCTTGGAAGCCCTCTGGCCCTGGACTTTTGTTTTTTGGGAGATTTTTGACTACTGCTTCAATTTCTTTGCTGGTTATGTGTTCAGGTTTTCTATTTCTTCCTGTTTCAGTTTTGGTAGTTTACATGTTTCTAGGAATGCATCCACTTCTTCCACATTGCCTAAGTTGTTGCCATATAATTGCTCATAATAACTTCTTCAGTGTTGGTTGTGATCTCTCCTCTTTCATTCGTGATTTCATTTATTTAGGTCCTTTCTCTTTTCTTTTTGATAAGTCTGGCTAGGGGGTTATCAATCTTATTAATTCTTTCAAAGAACCAGCTCCTAGTTTTGGCGATCTGTTCTACAGGTTTTTTTTTTTTTTTTTAATTTCTGTATCATTGGTTTCTGTTCTAATCTTTATTATTTCTCTTCTTCTGCTGAATTTGGTCTTTATTTCCTATTCTTTCTAGCTCTTTTAGGTATAAGGTTAGGTTTTATATCTGAGACTTATCTTGTTTTTTGAGGAAGGCCTGTATTGCTATATACTTTTCTCTTAGGAGTGCCTTTGCTGCATCCTAAAGCTTCTGGACTGTTATGTTTTCATTTTCATTTGCTTCCATGTATTTAATCATTCTTTAACTTCCTAGTTGACCCATTCATTCCATAGTAGGATGTTCTTTAACCTCCATGTCTTTGTGGTCCTTCCAAGTTTTTTCTTGTGGTTGACTTCAAGTTTTATAGCATTGTGGTCTGAAAACATGCATTGTATCATTTCAGTCTTTTTGTACTGGTTGAGACCAGATTTGTGGCCCAATATGATCTTTTCTGGAGAATGTTCCAAGTGCACTTGAGAATACTGTGTATTCTGCTGCTTTAGGATGAAATGCTCTGAATGTATCTGATCCAGTGTGTCATTCAGAGCCTTTTCCTTGTTGATATTTAGATGATCTGTCCATTGCTGTAAGTGGGGTGTTAAAGTCCCCCATTATTATTGTATTATTATCAATGAGTTTCTTTAATTTGGTTATTAATTGGTTTATATATTTGGCTGCACCCACGTTAGGGGCATAAATATTTACAATTGTAGATATTCTTGTTGGATAGACCCTTTTATTATGATATAGTGTCTTCCTACATCTCTTATTATAGCCTTTGGTTTAAAATCCAGTTTTTCTGATATAAGGATGGCTACTCCAGCTTTTGATATTCATTAGCATGATAAATGGTTCTTCACCCCTTCACTTTCAATCTGGAGGTGTCTGAGTCTCTTGTAAGCAGCATATGGATGGGTCTTGATTTTTAATCCATTCTGATACCCTATGTCTTTTGATTGGAGCATTTAGTCCATTTAAATTCAGAGTAATTATTGAAAGATATGAATTTAGTGCCATTGTAGTACTTGCAAATTTGCTATTCCTGTAGATTGTCTCTGTTCCTTTCTGGTCTTTGTTACTTTTGGGCTTTCTGCTCAAAGGATCCCTTTTAATATTTCTTGCAGGGCTGGTTTAGTGTTCACAGATTCTTTCAGTTGTTGTTTATCCTGAAAACTCTTTATCTCTCCTCCTAATCTCAACGACAGCTTTGCTGGATAAAGTATTCTTGGCTGCATAATTTTCTCATTTAGCACACTGAATATATCATGCCGGTCCTTTCTGGCCAGCCAGGTCTCCGCGGACACATCTGCTGCCAGCCTTATGTATCTACCCTTGTAGGTTAAGAACCTCTTGTCCTGAACTGCTTTCAGGATTTTCTCTTTATCTTTGAAATTTGCAAGCTTCGCTATAGTATGTCCAGCTGTTGACTTATTTTTGTTGATTTTGAGGGCAGTTCTCTGTGCCTCCTGAACTTGAATGCCTGTTTTCTTCCCCAGATTAGGGGTGTTCTCAGCTATAATTTGTTCAAATAAGCTTTCTGCCCCCTTCTCCTGCTCATCTTCTGGGACCCCTATAATATGGAAATTATTTCACTTTATGGAATTGTCAAGTTCCCTAAGTCTCCCTTCGTGATCTAGTAGTTTTTTCTCTCTTTTCAGCTTCCTTATTTTCCATCATTTTATCTTCTATATCAATGATTTGCTCTTCTGCTTTGTTCATCCTCATTTTTATGGCCTCTACTTAGGACTTCATCTTGCTAATAGCATTTTTAATTTTGGCCAGGCTGGATTTTAGTTCTTTTATCTCTACAGTAAGGGATTCTGTAGTGTGCTCTATGCCTTCTTCAAGCCCAGCTAGTATCTTTATAATCATTGTTTTAAATTCTAGTTCAGATATCTTACTTATATCCATATTGATTACATCTCTGGCAGTGAGTACTACACCTCCTGTTCTTTATTTTGGGGTGAATTTCCATCTTGTCATTTTATTCAGGAAGGAAAAGAAAGAGAAAAAGCAGTAACAACAACAATAGAACAAAACAAAGCCAAAAACTAGATCCTGGGTGTGTTCTGGTTTGCTTGTTAAAAGAAACTAGATCCCAAAACAAGAACAAAAAACTTAGATATATAAAAAAATAAAATACAATGAAAGGAAACAAAAGATTTTATATATATATATTATATATATATGAATGAAATGTATATATAAATAAAAATTAAAAAATAACTTAAAAAATTGAAAAAATAAGTAACTGAGAAAAACAATACTGAACAACTAAAGAATAAAAATAGAAAGAATGCTATATACTGTTTTTCCCAAGAGCTGAAGCTTTGCAGCCCTCTAGGATTAGTAAACTTGGTGAGAGCCAACTGTTTGTGCTGGTCTTCTGGGGCAGGGGCCTATTGCACTGATTCTCAGGTGGACATGCCCTATTGCAAATGTGCGTCCCATGCACAGAGGCAGGGCTCAGTGTAAGGCTCCACTAGGTGGAGCTATTTTGTTCCCTGAAGGCTTAGAGCAACCATGGATGGGATGCGTGCCTCACTATCTAGCCCTGGAGGTGAAAGTTTGCACCCCCACCCTTCAGTGAGCCCTCAAAGAAAAGCAATCAATCCCTCTTCATCTTCCCAGTTTCTGTCAGACCTCTGTGTTCACCTGGCCTGTAACTGAGCATTTTTATCTCGGGCACGCGGCTGAATTCCAAAACTCCAAATTTTATGCACTCCTGGGGCATGAACCCACGCTGTTCCTCCTGGGGGGGAGGGTGGGTCTTGCCACGCTTCTGTCTTTTGCTGGACCCTTCCCAGGAAAGTGGTCGCAAGACCGTGCAGCAGTTCACAGTTTATGGAAACACAGAGCAGAAAGCAAACACCTATACTCGCTGTTTTGCAGCCAGTTTCCCCACTCCTATGCCTGGGAACTCTGCCCCACTCACGTTATCACCTGTTCTTCCTGTGACCCCAGGGATCCTGAGAGCATGCTGTTATCCCTGGGATTCTGTGCTGCTTCACCACCTGAGTACCTTTAAGCCAGGGACAACGCCCACTTTAGCAGACTTCTAAAATTCTGATTTTGCTTTCCTCTGCTTATAATACTTTGCAGTAGCCTCCTTAAGCAGGTTGCCTTCCCTCCCCCATATCCTCAGCTACATAACCCTGGATTCAAATCTCCGCACCTCCTACCTTCCAAACAGTGGTGGTTTTTCTACTTGTAGACTTCCAGCATTTCTTCTCTCAGATCTCCGATTGATTTCTTAGGTATTCAGAATGATTTGATAACTATCTAGCTGTATTCAAGGGATGAGACAAACTGAAGGTCCCCCTACTCCTCCTCTGAGAGAAAGAATCTTAACCAGGCTTCACTCCCAAGGCACAGCCTGTCACAGGGATTGATTTAACAAACCCGAGATCACAACTTGAGCTGAAATCAAGAGTTTGACGTTTAACCAACCAAGCCACCAGGCGCCCCAACGTGAATTTATTTTAGGATCAGAAAATCAGAGGGTTTCTTTCTTTCTTTCTTTCTTTCTTTCTTTCTTTCTTTCTTTCTTTCTTTCCTTCTTTCTTTTTTTTTAAAGATTTTATTTATTTATTTGACAGAGAGAGACAGCCAGCTAGAGAGGGAACACAAGCAGGGGGAGTGGGAGAGGAAGAAGCGGCTCCTAGCAGAGAAGCCTGATGTAGGGCTCGATCCCAGAATGCTGGGATCACGCCCTGAGCCGAAAGCAGATGCTTAACGACTGCGCCACCCAGGCGCCCCAGTTAGAGGGTTTCTTATATCGTGAATACCTTCATAAAACATTTTTATCACTAAAAGTCACAAAATTTATTAAAGATTTTAAAGATATGCCATCAAAAATATTTCAAATTACAGCCAAAGATAACAGTATTCTTAATCCTAAGAATAGGATAAGGATTCCTACAGAAATGATATACAAATTAATAATTAAAAAAAAAAAAACCAAGGTTTTAGTTTGAATTCTGCTTCAAATTAGAAATTTTATCTTAGGAAATCACCTAATTTCAGCCTGTGACAAAGTAACAGATTTCAAAGGAACACTTTTTTTTTTTTTAAAGATTTATTTATTTGACAGGGACAGCCAGCAGAGAGGGAACACAAGCAGGGGGAGTGGGAGAGGAAGAAGCAGGCTCCTAGCGGAGGAGCCTGATGTGGGGCTCGATCCCAGAACGCTGGGATCACACCCTGAGCCGAAGGCAGATGTTTAACGACTGCGCCACCCAGGCGCCCCCTAAGGAACACTTTTGCATCAAGAAACATCATACAGAGAACTTGTACGAATGAAAACTCTACCACTTAGTTGCTTGGGAGGAAAGCAAGCACATTATCTTTACTTTTTTAACTGATGAAACTTTTTAAAACAAGTTTACTTCAATCTAACTAGGAGAGAAATAATACTGCCCATAGAAAAAATACAGGTTAAGAAAAGAATTAATACCTTTATTTTATCCAGTAATGGAATATATAGTGTATCCAACTATCTTATAGGAACTCATTTTAAAGGAAAGGATTATTAGTTTTCAATCCTTTGTGTTAACCATTTCATAGATAGTCTTTATGAATATATAGGAAAGCACTTTAATGTAAATATTACAGTAAAAATGGAAACAGTAGTTTTGCAAATTCATGTCTCTGACACAAATATTAAATAAAAATATTATTGGAAAAGTGGCTGATTCCATATCTGAGGCAGGGAAACTACAAGATGAGAGAGGAACATCATTTATGCAAAAAAGCTACAGAGACAATATGAGAAGAAAAAAATATGGTAATGGATTATAACAGAAGAATAAAGATGAATGAAACCATCATGATATTAAAAAAGAGGGGGAAGCGCTTCTTTACTGAGAAATGACAGCTAATAAATGTATAAAAAGGATAGAATATGATCATTTGTAATCACTCCTTGTAATATTTATCTCAGGCAAGGATTATCAATGGATGCTAAGACCACTAGATGAAATTTTTGGTAGAAAGTATACCTGTACAGTCTTCAAGTATTTTCCTCAGTGATTTCTAAAGTATACAAATGGAGAGTTCTGGTCTTACCACATTAACCATGTGGTCAAGCTGAGTTTCAACCAATGCACAACCTTATATTATAGCTTCCTGATGTGATCAAGTGGGGGATATACATATCACTCTACCAGAAATGACCTAAATCTAATCAAGAAGAAATGGTCACATGAATCCAGATATGGAATATTCTGGATTGTACAAAGGATTCTTTGTCATACACAGAGGAAAGCAGAGGGCTGGGTTAAATTGAGGGAAACTACAGAGACATAGCAGTCAAACTCAATGATACATAAATTTGGATTGGATCCTGGATTTAAAAAACCAAAAAGCTAATAAAGATATTTTAGGGAAATTAAAGTGTAGATTAAAATAATTTTGATTTTTTTTTAAGGTATGGTAATAGTGGTGTGGTTGTGTAGTAAAATGTCCTTTCTCAGGAGGAAAACATGCCAAAATATTTAGGAGTGAAGTGTCATAATGCCTGCAGTCAATGTCCAAATGTTTGGCAAAAGAGTGCGTGTATGTATTTAAAGAGATGGAATGGGTGTGGCAAGACATTAAGAATTATCTGGGTAAGGGGAAAACAGGTGTTCACTGTACAGCTTTTAACCTTTTTATGGGTTTGAAAATTTCTAAAAACAAAAGAATACAAAATTAATGGGAAACAATTTCTTACAGTGCTTGAAAGGAGAGCTCAAGAATCAACAGACTTGTATTTACATCTAGTTCTGCTACTTCCTAGAGGTAGAACCCTAAAGCAAGTTACTTATTTTAGTTTACTTAATCTTTAAAATGGGTTTTTGTTTTTTTCCTCCACAATTCACTTTACGCTTTCAAACTTTACCACACCACTTATGAACTGATTCATATCCATACCAGAAGAAAAGGCAAATAGATGTTATGTCTTGTCCCTTTATATGAAAGTAAACTTACATTTCCCAGTTTTAATTTGCATAAGCCTCACAATTCAAACCAAAAATCAATTCATTAGTTTAACACAAAAATCAGATTTAGTCTTGATAACAAAATTGAAAATACCACCACAATTCACAAACTGTGCAAGTGCCAGCATGATGTGATCAAAACAATGCTGGACTCAGTATAGCAGGAGAAGGTACGAGTCTAAATTCTGGCTTTAACTGGGTGGCTCAGTCGGTTAAGCATCTGCCTTCGGCTCAGGTCATGATCCTGGAGTCCTGGGATCGAGCCTCACGTTGGGCTCCATGCTCAGTGGGGAGTCTGCTTCTTCCCTTTCCCTTTGCCCCTCCCCCTGCTCTTTCTCTCTCTCTCTGTCTCCCTCACTCTCTATCTCTCTCAAATAAATAAATAAGATCTTTAAAAAAATAAACTCTGGCCTTAATTGGTATATAACTTTGAGTGAGTCAACAACCGCTTATGGTTTCAGTCTCTTTACCAATAAAAAAAGAGGTTAAACCAGCTTTCTCCTGTCCTAAGCTCCTCTAAGATTCTGCAAGCCAACAGTAGGTTTTCTTCTCTTGCATCTTATGCATTCTAAGTTTTTTTTTTGAGGATTCTTAAAAATTTTACACTTCAGGTGTGTTAATCTTCATTATATTCCTAGCCTAAACCCTTCTCCTCCTCCCCAACTTCCTCTGTCTCCACCTCAGCCCCACTCTAGCTCAAATGGTAGGGGTATCCTGAGATGATTTTTATTTGAAATTTAGCACAATTGGTTCAGTTAGCTGATAGTTAATTAGCTAGTTCCATTAGGTAAAAGCTTAGGTAGTATTTAGTCTTAGGTTGTGAAATTCTGTGAACTTTTGAATTTTAAATAATTTTAAAGTTTAAAGACTCCTTACTTCCTTCCTGGTTCTTATGGCAGCATCTTGCAGAAGCCGAGAGATCGTTTCTTTCATTTTTTCTATATCTTTTTCTTTTTGCTTCTCCTCAAGTAGAGCCTTCAGAAAAATAATCATTTGATGTTATTATAAATCACATCATTATTAATAAAGTAACAGTAAATGGTTAAAAACCTCTCTACTAATCACTTTGTTGAAAACAAAATCTTATTCTAAACTTCTGGGACATCTCCACTTGGAATCTTGCCTAAGTTATGAATGATACTTATTTTCCCTAACCTTCTCACCTGACCTTGTCCTAAAAATTTATTATTTTACTCTGGTATTTATTTCGGCCAGGCACATCACTCTTCTAACCTCCCAGCTAGAAATCTTAAGAGTTATTTTTCTTTTTTCCTTTACTCTCTATACAAAATAAGTCATCAAATCTAGGTATTAAAGTCTTGGAAAAAAAAACTCTTGGACTTCCCTTTCTTTCCATTATTTGGTATTATTCAAATTACATCCCTTGCCACCTAACTCCTTGATGTTTCTATTTATCCAATCATTTTCATCTCCCAACTAAAAAATACTCCTATAATCCTAGTTCTGTTGTCAGTCATACCCCATTTCTCTGCTTCCCTCTGGAGTAAAACTCCTGTAAAGTCTGTGCTTGCTCATCTCCAATACTTTTTCTCTCTTACACCAACTCCAATCAGGCTTTCACCATCTAGAGTCTCCATTAATAACCAACCCATGAGTCAATTTTGAATAACTATCTTATTTGATTTGTCAGCAGCACTTGAGATGACTGATTACTCTCTTTTCCCGTTTTACTTTGCTTATTTGGCTTTTAGCACACCACAGTATTGGTTTTCCTCCTAATTCACCGATCATTCCTTTTTAGTCTACATTGCTGTTTCTTCCTCTTCTCCTGAACCTCTTTAAAAATTGCACTACCTGGGGAGCCTGGGTGACTCAGTCAGTTAAGCGTCTGCCTTCAGCTCAGGTCATGATCCCACGTCCTAGGATCGAGCCCTGCAGCCCTGCGTTGCCTTGTTGCTCGGGCTCCCTGCTCAGTGGGGAGTCTGCTTCTCACTCTTCCTCTCCCTCTGTCCCTCCGCACTGCTCGTGTTCTCTCATCCTGTCTCAAATAAATAAATAAAATCTTAAAAAAAAACCCTGCACTACCCTTCAGAGGGGAGATGGGGGGGGGGTGGATGAAACAGGTGATGGGATTAAGAAGTGCATGTGACATGATGAGCACTGGTGATGTATGGAATTGCTGAATCACTGTACTACACACCTGAAACGAATATAATGCTGTATGTTAACTATACTGGAATTAAAATAAAAGCTGAATTAAAAAAATAAAAATTGTACTACCCAAGACTTAAGCCCTTAGTCCTTTATCTCCATCTGTCCTTTGAGGTTCTAATCCGGTTTCATGGTTTTAAATATCATTTATATGCTGACGACTCCCAAATTTACATTTCTAGACCAACTATCCTTCTGAATTGGGTGTTATATGCAACTGATAAATTACTGAACACTACATTGGAAACTAATGATGTACGACACTATATGTTGGTTAACTGAATTTAAATAAAAAATTAAAAAAACCACACACAAATTATCTTTCTGAGCCTGGAACTGCTCCAATTTTAGGCCTTACTGAATCTCTTTTTTTATCATTACATAATAAGTGGCCCTGTGTTCTGATTCCACTACCTTCTAAAGATACCACATTCCCATCTGTCTTTTTTAAATTGTTTAACAAATTTCCTCCTGCTTAAATAGGTAAGCTAGTGAGAATTAACAGCTGGTTTTTTTTTTATTCAAGTAGAATTATTAGCGTGTTACATTAATTTCAGGTGTATAATATAATGATTCAACAGTTCTTTTTTTAAAATTATTTTTTATGTATTTATTTTAAGTAGGCTCCATGCCCAACGTGGGGCTTGAAGTCATGACCCTGTCACATGCTCTACCGACTGAGCCAGCCAGGCACCCATGATTCAACAGTTCTATACATTACTCAGTGCTCATCCTAAGTGTACTCTTAACCCCTTCACCTATTTCACCCATCTCCCCATCCACCTGCCCTCCCTCGACTATCAGTTTGTTCTCCATATTAAGAATCTGTCTCTTTTTGTTCTTTTCTTCAGTTTCTTAAATTCTACATGAGTAAAATCACATGGTATCTGATTTATTTCACTTGGTATTATACCCTCTAGGTCATCCACGTTGTTGCAAATGGCAAGACTTCATTCTTTTTACGACTGAGTAATGTTCCATTGTGTATATATATACACCACATCTTTCATATATGGATAGGCACTGGTTGCCTCCATATCCTGGCTATTGTAAATTATACACTAACAGCTGTTTTGATGTAACAATGTTGTGGGAGAGAATGGGACAATGAGGAAATAGGGAAGCAACATAAAAGAACCTTAATAGGCTGTGTTTCATGTCTGTTTGTACGATTAGTGGAGAGAATCTTTGACTTTTTGGAACTAGCAACTGAAGGTGGGACTCCTGTAACAATTAAAGAATGGGTCAGGAGGGAGCTTAATACTGTAGCCACAAACAGCCTCTTTAAGGGTCCATTGACTTGGTACCTGAGTGAGAAGATTTAAGGGATAGGCAATGAATATCATTACTTCTCTGTCCATTGTGCTTACACAAAATGTTCATCTTTAGTGACCTGATATTAACAATGCTCATGTGACTAGGCTTCAAAGGGGAAAGATAAACAATTTTGTCTTGCTCTGAACTGTTCTTGGAGTAAACTCTAAGGAAAAAAGGAAACATAAATAAAGCAAGTATTTCCTTTCTACTCCAATATATTTCCCAGTAATTATGCATAGGTTAGGTATTTGATAAATATTGTTTAAATGAAGTAATGATTTAATGATCTCTAAAGGAAGCAACAACATTAAAAACAAATCTATCCACTTGGTGACTTCTATGAACTATATACCATTTATATGGAAGTAATAAAAGAAAAAAACTATAATATGTGATAGCATAGGAATCACAATTGTTAGAGGGTTAGAAAAAGAACAGTGACATGAAGGTTCCAGTTAATAAATCTTTACAGCTAAATTTAATTCCTGTCAATTAAGCTTCTACTCCATTAGAGCAATTATGTAGGTGATGAAGGGGAAAAAAAGATGAGAAAGATTAATCTGATTCAAACTGAATAAAATAGAGGGTATACTGCAGTAAAGTGCCACAGGAGATTTTTTAAAGTATGAGACTATAGAGGATGAAGATTACTTACATAAGGATTGGAGACATAAAATCTGATATGAAAGCTTTGGGAAAGGGTCGACATTTTATCATATTTTGTTTTATTTTATTTTTTAGTAATCTCTACATCCAGTGTGGGGTTTAAACTCATGACCCAGAGATCTAGGGTCGCATGCTCTTCCCAACTGAGTCATCCAGGTCCCCCTATTTTATCATGTTTTATGATTAAGTCTTACCATGAAGAATATAGTATGTCTGTTAATGGAGAGCACAGCAGTTATCATTTTCTTGTGTTCATTCTGTAATTACTGACTCCCTTATTATTAGGTCATAAGGGGGAATGTTCAGTATTATATTATTTGTAAACATGTTTACTAGTTTTCTTACCTGATTTTTTTGAAGGTTAGCTTCTTCTAAGAGCTGCATGCTATTTCTGGCTCTTACAATAGCTTCATATTGTTCATTTTCTAATTCATTGCACTTTGCTTGTAATTCTCTGGTCTGTTTTTCCAAATGTGTTTTTTGTGCTCTTAATTGGGTGGTTTCTTGGATTGCTACACAGAGTCTAAAAGTAAATAATTACATTGCAAAAGTTAAATATTTTTACAGGGAAGAAGGAAAATAGGAGATTTACTGAGCATCTATTATAGAACAAACACTATTCTGGTTACTTTCACATGTATTTTCTATTTTCTCATTTGATCTGCACAAAAGTTTTATAAAGTAGGTTTCATTATTTCCATTTTAAAGAACAACAGACCCAGAGAGGTGAAGCATTTGATTAAGGCCATATGGCTAATGAGCTGTGGGGCTGAGGCTGAGCCTAGATATTCTGACTCTAATTATATTACACTTTCTACAGTATCACAGTGTATTAGTTACATAATAATGTTTTAAAGCAACTCCTTAAAGAATGAGTTATTCTATTTATATAGTCTTTTAAAAATTTTCCTTTTTTGATTAGCTTCCTTTACCCACTCTCTACCCAGGTAACCCATGTTAATTTGCTAACGTGTATCTTTGAATATTTTTCTCTATGTTCATAAAATCGTATACACATATATACACATGTACATACATAAGTATACAAAGTATATATACATTGGTCCATAGGTTTTGTGTTTTTTTTAAGATTTTATTTATTTATTTGACAGAGAGAGAAAGCCAGCGAGAGAGGGAACACAAGCAGGGGGAGTGGGAGAGGAAGAAGCAGGCTCCCAGCGGAAGAGCCTGACGTGGGGCTCAATCCCAGAACGCTGGGATCGCCCTGAGCTGAAGGCAGACGCTTAACGACTGCGCCACCCAGGAGCCCCTGGTCCATAGTTTTTAAACATAATTTGTGTTATAAAAATGAAAATCATAATATATACCCTTTTCTACACTTGCTTTTCTCCTTCAATATATAAATCCCCTCAAGGAATACATCCAAAAGCACTTTCTTTTCCTAGTCTGATGGATGGAACTTCATTTCATTGTTAAGTTGTATTTCCCTGATTACTGGAGAGTTTAAGCATATTTTTAGTTTGTTAGCCATGTGAACTGTCCTCTTTGAATTTCCTTTTCATATCCTCTGCCAATTTTTTTTTTTAAGATTTTATTTATTTATTTGACAGAGATAGAGACAGCCAGCGAGAGAGGGAACACAAGCAGGGGGAGTGGGAGAGGAAGAAGCAGGCTCACAGCAGAGGAGCCTGATGTGGGGCTCGATCCCATAACGCCGGGATCACGCCCTGAGCCGAAGGCAGAAGCCCAACGACTGCGCCACCCAGGCGCCCCTCTGCCAATTTTTCTGACGGGTTATTTGCTTGTTCCTTTATATGAACTCTTTGAATATTAAGATATAAGGCCTCGGGCTGTTCTATATGCTACAAATATTTTCCCCAAATCTATTGTTTTGGTTGTTGTTGCCTCCTGACTCTGTTTAGGAAATCTTTACTACACTAAAAATGTTCAATTTAATAATAGCTAAATTTGACATTTAATACAGCTAAATTTTTCAGCGTGTAGGACTGCATTTTTTATAAAGACTATTTCCCTCTTCCATAGATTGTTAATGTAATTTCTTAGATTTCCTCAAAAGATTGCTATGCTTTTAATATTTTTACTGGTAAATCTTAAATGCATCTGGAGTTTACTTCTGAATATGCTATAAGAGAGAAGTCCAATTTAACTTTCTTCCAGATTGATGGTCAGTTGTATGAATACTATTAGTAACTGATGAATTGAAATAATCCCTTTAACATACCTAAAATATGCAAATATAACGATTTACTTATGGATTATCATGTTTCATTGACCTATGCATCTATTCTATACTCAAATCACATCAATATGGCTTTATAATAGGTTCTGATACACTATAGTAAGACAACTCTTCTCTTACATTTCATATGTTTCTTTGTTATTTTCAGGCATTTCTTTTTTCTAAGTGGTGGCAGGAGAAGCATTCTCTATTCTCTCCCCACTCCCACTACCCACACAGAAGAACTGGGAGGAAACTTGCCTGCTCCAGCACACCTCATACTCTCCCAGTTTTGGGAAATGAGAGAACTCAGCCTACCTTTTATGTCTCTATTTTTAAAATATTTTTGTTGTTGCTGTTGTTTGGTATATCTGCTTCAACCTGAATGAAGTGAGTTAAGGTCTGCCACCATTTTAGTCAGGGTTCTTAGTTGCCAGTAGTAGAAGCCAACTCTAATTTAGGTGGAAAAAGGGTTTATCAAAAGGATATTGGTAAGTTCACAGACTTACTGGGAGAGCTGGAAAATCAAGTTTGAATCTTTGTAGCAAGGGACATGCTCAAAACTTCACCACAGAATTAGCTGATTCTCTCATGAAGAGCTCTAATCTGGGGAATGCCCCAAACATAGAAGGGAGATGAGATACAGATGGCCCAAAATAATGACCATAACTATATTTTTATCAAAACCACCTTTTCATCAAATTTCCTAGCTTTTGCATCACATATTTAACTATCCCATTACTTGCTGTACTTAGGTTTATTAATGTTGTATCTTTTTCAAAATGGTGCCATTTTTCATTACATAAGGTCCCTCTTTATTCTGTTTACTGCTTTTTACCATGAAACCAGACCTTGTGTAATACTGACTGTCACTCCTTCTTTTTGTTTATAGGTGCTAATGTGCTCCACTAAAACCTTTATTTTAAATTTAAAACTAATTCTCTTCATCTTCCCTTCCTTGAGATCTATGTTCTAGTTCATCTACTCTGTTTTAGGTGTTTTCTAATATAACACATTATTGGGCCTTACTTTATACTTTTTTAGACTTATTTATTTATTTTTAGAGAGAGAAAGAGAGACAGAAAGGGAGGGAGGGAGGGAGGGAGGGAGAGAGAGAGAGAGAGAATCTCAAGCAGACTCCCTGCTGAGCACAGAGCCTGACTTGGGGCTCAGTCTCATGACCTATGAGATCATGACCTGAGCCAAAATATATGACATTATTCAATCTATTTTACTATAGTTAAAGCATTTGTGGAAGAAAATGAAGCAGTCTTTACCTCTCTCAAAGAAGCACAGGACATACTGCACTTTATTAGTATTAGTTTGCCATTTGTTTTACCATGGCCTCTTTGGGGCCAGGCAGAGCAGGTGACTCATGAAGGGCATGTACTAACTTCATCTCTCAAGAACAAGCTTTGTTTAGGACTGTGTGAATTCCAATCCTCAGTCAAGGTTCCTTGACACTCACATCCAGGCTTCATACCCACGCATGTCAGAAAAAGCCTTGCAACTAAATGTTTCACATGCATTCAACAGTCTAGCAGTCCCACCAACCACTTGGCTCAGAAAAGTCAAGACTGATGTTAGAAGTGGAGTGGAGTTACAGTAAAGCAGATTCAGATCATCAGCTTCATAATTTTATAACATAAAAGGCATATTACTACTATTCTTATTCTCATAAAGGCACTTCTACATGCCCTATAGCCAAATCTTATAAGAATCCTGTCAACTTGCTAAATTGGGTCAAGTTCTCTCTCTGTAATAATGGCAACAACAAGGATAACAGCAAAAACTTGTAATAACATTCTTTGTGCTAGGTGCTTTATGTTAAAGAAAACATAATCCTCAATATCTTCAGCAATGCTGTGAGATAGGTTATATCATTAATCTATGAGGTAGGATATAAACTTATAGAAGATAAGAAATAGGTTATATCATTAGATGGAGAAAGAGAAGTACAGAGAGGGTAAGCAACATGCCCAAGGTTATTTATCTAGCTACTGGTGAAGCCAGAGTTTGAACTCAGTCTGGGTCCAGAGTCCATGTTCCTAATAAATATACTATACTGCCAAACACAAACTTCCACTTAAATGATACAGATTCAGCCCACAGATCTATGTAACTATAACTACACAGCAAGGGGCTGTCATTTCAAGTAAAGTTGGGGGTAAGAAGGCATACTAAAACCCAGGGTTATGAATGAAAGTCTGAATATTGAACGTCATTGCTCCCGGACTCTTTCTTCAACTTTGGAATACACTCAGGCTTGTGCACTTTTACTCCTACGCCACAGCAGAAGACTGATGAATCCTACCCTGGGGAAACTAGCCCAAGAAAGATTCTGATATATGGGGACTGCCCAAGGAAAATGCTAACTTACTGCCTAAACATAATACAGTAAAGTCTGCCAGACCACAATCCGCCTATGCACACTTAGCCTCCTATCTGCTTTTTGGTGTCTTACTCTTTTTTTTTTTTTTAACTGAGATATATTTGACATATAACATATATTAGTTTCAAGTGTACAACATAATGATTTGGTATTTGTATACGATGTAAAATGGTCATCACAATAAATCTAGTTACTATACATCACCACATACAGCTACAATTCTTTTTCTTATGATAAGAATGTTTAAGATCTATTCTCTTAGCAACTTTCAAATATACAGTACAGTACTGTAAACTATAGTCACCATTTAATACATTACATCCTATGACTTACGTCTTTTATAACTGGAAATTCATAACTTTTGACCACCTTCACCCATTTCACCCACCTCCCCCCCCCCCCCAATCCACCAGTCTGTTCTCTACTTACGAGCTCGTTTTTAAGATATGGAATAATTCATGAATTTGCCTGTGGGCCATGCTAATTTTCTCTGCGTTCCAATTTTTTTTTTTTAAAGATTTTATTTATTTATTCGACAGAGATAGAGAAAGCCAGCGAGAGAGGGTACACAAGCAGGGGGAGTGGGAGAGGAAGAAGCAGGCTCATAGCAGAAGAGCCTGATGTGGGGCTCGATCCTATAACGCCAGGATCACGCCCTGAGCCGAAGGCAGACGCTTAACCACTGTGCCACCCAGGCGCCCCTCTGCGTTCCAATTTTTAGTATATGTGCTGCTGAAATAAGTACTTTGTTGTCTTACTCTTAAATATCAATGGATAGAAAGGATCACCAAACACCAAGAAAGACAGATGGGCACATAGAAAAAAAAGGAATGTAGAGAGAGCAAAGACAATGATAGCAGAAGAAAGCCTTATAAAATATATATTTCATATAATGAACCAAGATACAACATCTATTAAATAAGAATAAGCTACTACAGAAAAAGAAACAGAATTAAGAAATGGCTCTTTAAAATAAAATTAGGATAGCTAAAATAAAATATTCAATAGATGGTTAATTAGAAGAAAATTTAAGGAAACCTCCAAGAAAGGAGAAAATAAATGAAGGAATGAAAAACAAGAAAGAAAAGATAGGAAAATTAGGGAATTGATCCGTAAGGTCCAATACCTAACTAATATTAAGTTCAAGAAAAAAGAACAGAGAAAAAAATGAAGAAAACTATCAAATGAAAAAGATCTATAAAAAATTCCTTGAACTGAAGGACATGAGTTTCTAGACTGAAATGTCCCCAGTAAGATGAATGAAAAAGGATTCTCACTGCATGTACACACTGTGCAATTTTAGAACACTGATTGTGGTGGTGGTGGGTGGATGACCCTAAAAGTCTCCAGAGGGAAAAGAGGAGTCACATATAAACAATTGTAATTTTGAATGACATAAATTTTTCCTATAGCTAGAGGCTAGACAATTTGAGGAAAATATCAACATTCTAAGGAAAAATGATTTAAAACCTTGGATTTCCAAACTATGATTCATTATTGAACAGAACTATTAAACATCTTTGAAAGTAGGATAAAGATATTTCTAAATAAGCAACATCTTAAAAAATGTGTCCCATGTGTCCTCAGAAAGCTGACGGAGAATGGTATCCATTAAAATGAGAGGATCAACAAAGAAAGCAGCAGCCATGGGGATGCAAAAGACACAGGCTCCAATACAGAATGGCAAGAAGGAAATCCCAGGACCACAGTGAATTCAAGTTTTAAAATGAGAGCCTGCATCAGTCCTAGCGAATGGTTTGAGGCAGGGGATGGAGGACACCAATGGATTTCTTCAAGAAAAGGATGTAATTACAATGACCTCATGTGGTTGACCAGATTGAGAGGCATTTTAGAGGTTCGATAGAGTACTTAGCTATGAATTAGTATGAAGTACACAGAAAACTTGCTATGTGAAGAAATGAGGTAATCAACAAAAACCTATTGTTCATTACAGTGCTTGTGGTACTATTGATTTTGAAACAATGCTTATATATTTTTCCTTTGATATAAAGTAAAAATGGATAAAGCCAATTTATCCAATTTATAACTATTTAACAAACAAAACTTGCCTTATAGACCTGATACAATAATTAAATAATTTTATTTGGTCAACAGCAATATTAAAAAATATTCAGATTAATTTGCAAACATTTCATAATAAATCAAGGAGCTATAACTGTGGAAAAGATTTAAGACTTTTAGTCATTGTAACACTGAAGACTGTTTTATTTGTGACAGTTTATTATAGACCTTTGTTTCTACCTTTTTCTATTTCGTTAAGACCTTTAAAACAATTAAAATCCAAAACCATAAATTATCATTTATTATTGTAAGTAGACTAGTTTTAAAATAATAAACTTGGCGCTGGGTCCCCTACATATTCTTCTCTCATTTAATCCTAAAAAAACTGCAACTAAGTGAGATTGTTTAACTTCTTTAAGATATAAAGACAGAATCTACTAGAACCAGAAATCAAAGCAATTCTTCCTCTAAATCTCAAAATCTTTCTACTCCAATTTATAGTTCTGTGTCTAGATAGCCTCACCTTGAGAATATCAAATTAATCTTCACAAAATATTAATTTCATCATGCAGTCTTGGATAAAGAATTTGTAATACATCACATGAAATCCAAATTTGACTAATTTTATTTCCAAGGTCCTCCATATTTTATCCAACCATATTCACCAATTTCCAATGCATGACTTTCCAAAAGACCATATTTCAACATCTTTAATTAAAAAATTTATGTATTCTATTATGCTTAGGAGTACGGACAGCAAACAAAAAGCTGAACAATGATTAGAATGAAATTCACTTTTTACCAGTCACCTAAGACTTCTTAGTCCTATTTGCATATTCTTATTTTAAAAGAAACACCAAATTTTAAAATATGAAGAGGTAGTTTAAACCAATTCCACTCATTTAACTTCTGCCTTATTTAGCTGAGCATATACAAACCAGCAGAATTTTTCCCAGAAAGAACTGTCATTCTCTGGAGGAAATTCTCAGGATCCATGAATCATCTAAAAAGGGGGAGAGGGGTACCCTTTCTTTGAAAGACAGCAGGAAATAACTTATACATCTTAGGTGTTTATGACATTTGAAAGGATCACGAATAATAATTTTAAAAATAATAATAATTTTAATAATGGCAATAACGAGCATTTTTATTGAGGCCACAATGTCTCTGATTTTGTGGAACAGAGATGACCATTAAAAACAAAACTTTTCTGACAGTTCCATTAAATAGGATACATTTACACCTAAAACAGAGTGGCTGAATGTTGCTTAGAAACAGATCTCAAGTACATTAATAACTCTTTCTCTTTTATAAAAATACAAGACTTTTTAAACTTTAAAGTATATAACCCTTTTTTAAATCAAGATAGTAACAATATTAGTTTAATAGCTCTAAAAGGCAGCCAATGTAAAAATTTTCTTTTCGGAGGTGGCTAGTTGCATACTGGACATTAAAAAATATCCTTAGATTTTCTTATACATGCAGTGATCTCTTCTTAGAGAGCTATTTGTTTAGGTTGTATTATAGCCTCATACTAAAAGCAAAAATAATTAAAACAACAATAACAAAAATCCCCAAACTCTCAATACTAAAAGGACAAAAAGCACTGCTGAATGAAAAAAACGACTTGATTCTTTATGATTCAGTACTATTAGAATCAAAAGGAATTAAAATTCACTATTCAAAAGTTTACTGATTTAAGTCTCTAGCATTTATTTTCATAGCATAGAATAGCTACTAAGATAATAGAAATGAAAATCTACAACCACAGACTTTTTCTCTAAGGTTAACTCAAAGAAGTTCAGGAAAGCAGTAGTACAATCAAATCAATCAATAAACTACTGAAAAGTTTAGAAAAATGAAAAACAAACGCCTAAAACCCTAGCACTTAAAAATCACAACTCTTTT
The DNA here is from genome assembly GCF_023065955.2 of Ursus arctos. Taxonomy (NCBI): domain Eukaryota; kingdom Metazoa; phylum Chordata; class Mammalia; order Carnivora; family Ursidae; genus Ursus; species Ursus arctos. Next base: position 21,490,520 of record NW_026622775.1, read on the forward strand.
CATCGGAATTTCAAGTTAGTAGTTAAAATCAATTAGTTCTCAACTGCCATGAGGAAAGAAATTATTTTTATTAATACTTGGAAACAGAAGGTCAAACATACTAATTTTTTTTTCTCAACAAACAATAAATTACCTTTGGATCTATGACTAGAAGTGAGATACCAATTTTTAATGTGCTCAGATCAGCAGACTATTTCTGAGTGTAAGAGATTCCAATCACACAGAGTAGATTTCTTGGCTATCAATCACGAAATGAATTTATGGGCTATGGTCACTGTATCTTTAATAGATTACAAATGACAATTTTCAAGTCTTTTAAGGGAACATTCAACAAGGACTAGGGAATAACAAAAACAACAAAAGATTTTATAGTGCACATTTACATTAAGATAGCAATTAAAGACAACCTACAGAATATATTTAAAAAGTAGTCCAGACCTTCAAAGATAACTGAAAATTATTGCTCCAGAAGACTCCAGAGAAAAGACCTATAATGATTTCTTGAGTATTTTTTTCTCTTGTGTACCTACTTAGTAAGATAGTTTCTCTGTTTAATTTTTAACCAACTTTTTTTTTTTTTTTTTGTTCTGCGTCATTTTTTATTTTAATATATCTTGGAGAATGTATATCATTGTTTCCTTTATTTTTTTATTTTTATTTTTTTTAATGATTTTTTATTATATTATGTTAGTCACCATACAGTACATCGTTTTTCTGCTTTAAGATGGAAAGAACATTTCTGATTTGGGGATTGACTAAACGTGACTATGATTGCTTTGGGGAAAAGGTAGACAGAAATGATCTTTGAATACAGACGTAGTGAAGAGAAGGGCCATATGCACCCCAATGTTCATAGCAGCAATGTCCACAATAGCTAAATCGTGGAAGGAGCCGAGATGCCCTTCAACAGATGACTGGATCAAGAAGTTGTGGTCCATATATACAATGGAATATTACTCAGCTATCAGAAAGAACGAGTTCTCAACATTTGCTACAACATGGACGGCACTGGAGGAGATAACGCTAAGGGAAATAAGTCAGGCAGAGAAAGACAACTATCATATGATTTCTCTCATCTATGGAACATAAGAACTAGGATGATCGGTAGGGGAAGAAAGGGATAAAGAAAGGGGGGGTAATCAGAAGGGGGAATGAAACATGAGAGACTATGGACTATGAGAAACAAACTGAGGGCCTCAGAGGGGAGGGGGGGTGGGGGAATGGGATAGGCCGGTGATGGGTAGTAAGGAGGGCACGTATTGCATGGTGCACTGGGTGTTATACACAACTAATGAATCATTGAGCCTTACATTGGAAACCGGGGATGTACTGTATGGTGACTAACATAATATAATAAAAAAATCAAAAAAAAAAAAAAAAAAGAAATGATCTTTGAATATACATTCAAAATATATCAATGTTTTGAATATGACTTTTTAAATAAATAATCTCCAATAAATCAGATTTAAAACCTATGATTATAGTTTGTTTAGCAGTTATAAAATGCACATTCTAGAAAATATCATAAACTGAAACTCCAATGTGGAAAACCTTTTGAAGCTTATAGAGAAAGATAGATATATTTACAATTTACCTTGTTTCTAATTGTTTTATACTAGATTGTAACTGCTGTAAACGCCTATCTGATGCTTCCTCTCTTCCTTGGGCAGACAACATATCCTCCTCCTAGAAAATAAAGAAACTGAAAGCTTGAGTATGTGAAAATACAATACATCATTATACAACATAGAGAAAAGAATTCACTCTATAAAGTTATTATACTTCTAGAATTTAATGTTAAGTTTAAAGGAGGGATACCAATAGAGCGTTATCTAATCATGTCCTTAAAAATTGATCTAGATGTCTGAAAGCTGTCCATGAAATCTGTTTCACTAAAAAAAATTCTGTAGCACAGTATTTATGGTATGACTCATTTTACATTAAAAAATTTAAAAGTATATGCATATATATACATAGAAAAAAGGTCTTTTAAGCTATAAACAATCTGTTAACAGTGATTATTTTTTAGGGATTGGACTGCAAGGTAATCTTGCATTATCTCTATTATATATTTTGTATATACGTTGTGCTTCTCTTTATATTTTTCTATATTATTTGCATTTTTATAAATAGCATGCACTACTTTTATAACTAGAAAAGTAATAAAGTTGAATTTTCAAACAACTAAAAAGGAAAATAAACAAGCAATAACAGTTTGGAAATAAATCATGCATATATTAAAAAAGGGGAAGAGAACCTCATTATAATTTTGTATTAGAAAAACAATAATCAAAAGTCATTGTATATAAATTTCTACCAGTATTTCGAACTATTTCTGTAGTGCAAATCTAACAAAACAAAGCAGGGATTTGTATGCAGATAATCTGCTTTAGAATATGCTCTTTTAACTTGGTAATACAGCATCCCATTATAATCATAGGATATTTCTTTTCTGACCTAGCAATGCTTTGAAATAAATAGGTCTGATTTGTACCATCTTTAGAAAAAATCCTTTCTATCCTTTCTTGCCTTCTGTTATGTTAAATATTTTTTACATACCATTTTAATTCTATTGACTTTTAGCTATATCTCTTTGAATTATTTTTTAGTAGTTGCTCTAGAGATTATAATATGTATCTTTAACTCATCCCAATTTATTTAGAGTTAATACTTAGTTCAGAGGAAACATTGGAACCTTGCAGCAATGTATTTATCTCCATGTACCATCCTAGTCTTGAGTGCCATTGTTATATTACATCTGCATACTTTATAAATCCAACACATAGGTAGAGATCACTGAACTCTACCTCTGAAACTAATAATACGTGATATGTTAACTAATTGAATTTGAATTAAAAAAAAAATAAATCCATCACATACACTGCTCAATTCTGCTTTAAAGCAGTTGTATATTTTAAGGTATTAGAGAAAAAAATGTATAAAAGTTATTTCATTTACAATTATTGTTGCTCTTAATTCCTTCCAATATCTGAGTCACCATCTGGTGTCCTTTCCTTTTAGCCACTTAAAGTATTTCTTTTGGCATTCTTTGAAGAACAGCTCTGCTAGTAACAAATTCAGTTTTGTTTATCTGAAAAAGCCTTTATTTTACCTTCATTTTTGAAGTACAGTTTCACTGGACATAGAATTCTTAGTAAGCATTTTTTCCCTTCAGCACTTCAGGTATACTATTTCAATGTTTTCTGCTTCCACGTTTCTTGTAAGAAGTCAGCCATTACTCTTATCACTGTTCCCCTTTTCATGCCATTTTCCTGTTGCTGCATTCAAGTTTTCACTTTATAACTGGCTGTCAGTATTGTCATGATGTGTAGAAGTAATTTTCTTTGTGTTTATCCTACCTGTTTTCCACCACATTTTGGAAGTTTCCAGCCATTATTTCTTTAAACATCTTTTCTGTCCCTCTCCCTTCTGCAATTCCAGTTACACTCCTGTTGGCTTGCTTCGTATTTTCCCACAGATCTCTGAAGTCTTGTTCATTTTTCTTCCATCTTTTATTCTAAAGATTTTTATTTACTTATTTGACGAGAGAGAGAGAGAAAGAGGGAGAGGGAGAGACAGCACAAGCTGGGGGAGTGGCAGGCAGAGGGACAGGGAGAAACAGACTCCCTGCTGAGCAAGAAGCCTGATGCAGAGCAAGGTCCCAGGACCCTAGGATCATGACCTGAGCTGAAATCAAGAGCCAGCCGCTTAACCGACTGAGCCACCCAGGTGCCCCACATTTTTCTTCCATCTTTTAAACTCTGTTTTTTGGATAGGAAAATTTCTGTTGATCTGTCTTCAAGTTCATTGCTTATTTCTTCTGCTTTTTCCGATCTATTATTGAACCCATCTAGTTAAATTTTTATTTTGGTTGCTGTACTTTTAAATTCCAGAATTTCTATTTTTAAAACTATTTTCTATTTCTCAGTTAAAATTCTCTATCTGCTCCATCACTGAAGCCTTATTTTACTCTAACTTAAATACACATTTTCTTTAATTCCTTGAACATATTTATAACCGCTTATTTGAAGCCTTTGCCTCTTAAATCCAAGAGCTGGGTCTGCTGACAGTGAATTTCTATGGACTGCTTCCCCTACCCCAGCCCCATAAGTCACACTTTCCTGTCTAGAAAGCTTTGGTTGAAAACTGGATAATATAGGTAATGCATTGCAGTTACTTTGGATTCTGTTTTGTTTTTGAGGATTATTGGCTTTTCTGTTCAAGGAGGCAATTATCTTGCCTCAATTCAAACTCTGGAATGTTTCTCCTATAGTATGCAGCAGCTGTCATCTATAATCAGTTCTTATTTCTTTCCACGGTTGCTTTTTTAGCTAGGCTTCCTGGAAATCCTCCTGTGCCTATATACTTCAAGGATCAGTCAAGTTTGGGCAGGGGTAGGGCTCATCCTCTTCATGATTTTGTTGCTCTTAGAGAGTCCCCTGTAATTTCAAGCTGCTCTGCCTGCTTTGGGCTCTGTCCTCTGATACTTCAAACATTAAGGCTTCAGCTTTCTGTTGCTTGAACAGCACACATTTCAGGAATGCAATCAATTATAAGAAGCAGTAAACTCAAATATATAATATAGCTCTATCTTTCAAGAGTAGTTTTCTTTCAGGTCCTTGCCTACTTTTTTACTGAACTCCCTCTCCTACCCCCATATGCATACTTTGGCTGTCCATCATGGATCTGGTCAGAGTTTATACTCAGAATTTAGGTTTCTTTCTGTTTTTTTTTTTTTGTTGTTGTTGTTCTCTTGCTGCCAATATTTCTTTAAATTTTCAACTGCTTTTCCGACGTTAAACTTTGATCTTGGCCATTTAAGTCCATGTAAAGCTGCTGTTTTCTGAAGCCACAGCTACGGCAGCTGGCGAGAACTCTCAAGTCAGAAATTCAAAAACTTACAATTCTTACCTCTTTCAGTGTCTTCCTGTTTTCGGGTGTGTCCCAGTGTTTTAAAGAATGTATCCAAGTTTTATAACTGCTATCTATGGGAAGTTTTATATAAGCCTTTCAGGAATCCAACATTATTAGAAATCTATAATCAACTTTCACATATTAGGAAATAAGGCTTAGAAAACACAGCTAGTAAGTACCACAGGTAGAATTTTTAATAATTACATCCACCTAAATCTGAAGCCTGACCTTTCCTTGACACCTTCCTGAAATGTCCCTATTACACATAAAAACCAGAGTCTCTTATGCCAATAAGTATTTCCATAAATAACACAAAATATAGTATTAAATGCTTCTTTTCATCTGTGTATTACCAATTAAACTTGGTCTTGCCTTAATATGTCTTCCAGTAATGATGTATTTAGGAATGATTACAATGTTTTACTGACTCAGGATAAAATGAATGGAAGTAAAGTTATTTCCAAAACTATAATTTAGCTTCCTAACTTCATATTTTATATTGAGAGAGCAATACAATGATTTTTAATTTGTTTTCCAGCAACCCTCTTTAACACCTAATCCAAAATAGTTTAATAAGAAGACTCCAGTTGTCTTAGAAATAGGAAAATACCTTCTTTCGCATTTGTCCTTGAAGATCTTCAGTCGCATTAGTTAACTCTTCCACTTTTGCTGCTGCAACTCTCAGATCTAACTTGGCTTGCCTAAAATAGAAAGTAAATTAATAAACACTTTTCGTAGACCATAAAGAATTTAAAAAGCTAGAAAACAAATATAAATTTGGTAAAATCAGTAGTAACTCTTATGTACCTAAAAATGGATCTAAGGGGTAGATACTGAAAGATTGCTTTATTACTGATAAAACGCACGTGGAAGAGAGTAAAGAGGAAAAATATAGGTGAAGGCCAGGGGTATAAAGTGGGAGTCATTAATACTTTATTTGGACGAATTACTATCATACTCAGATGATTCATATTTCATGAAAAAGCATTTTATCATCTTAGTAAATTACCTAACAAGAATGGCAGTGCTAAGTAGAATATAGTTATGTTTATAACTTCCTGAATTTATAGAGTTAAAGAAGTATTACTGATTGGCTTTTCTATGAAAATGAACCAAAGCTTCAATGCCTTGATCATTCCTTAAACACCAGAAGTATGTATTATATAACCACTTAACATAATGAATTCAAACTTTTTCTCAAGGATAGTAGTTACTTTTTTAGAAATTGTAGTTGCAAAGGACAAAAATAACAAGTTTTTAAATGTTCCATTAGTATCAAATAAGTTTCAATATCTTCTTGACTCCCCATAGAAAAAGATTTTAGAATAGTAAGACTTTCTGAAACAGAAAAAAAGATTTTTAATATCCTACCAATTAAGAATTAAGTATGAATACAAAACACTTGGATTATGTATAAAACATACACTTTTAGGAGCAAAGCTACTTTAGTGGAAGGACTGCCCATATTTATTTCTTAATTATATTTTATGTAGGTATTATAAATCAATCGCTTTACTGTTGTTGGACTTAAAAAATTATTTGATGAGAAATTCACAATACATGTTAACTGATTTACTTTTGGCTCTCTAACAATATTTATAAATTGTATTACTGATTAGCATAAAACAATAGGAAATAAAAATCTAACCGTAACTAAAATGTATCCGATAATTATTAGGTAACAGAAACTGTCCTAAATGCTTTGCAGTCATCTCACTTATACAATCAACTTTCTCTGTGAATTAAGTACTATTAAGACTATTCCACCAAACTGAAGTCAAGAGAGTGAGGTTGACAGAGATTTACCAACTTGCCCAAGGATTCACAAATTAAGTGAAGAAATTGGTATTTAAACAGAGTCTTCTATGATACCGTCTAAAAAAAAAAAAGTTCCAATAATATAAAATTAAGCACTTTAGGAAAATCCTTTATTTTGAATAAATCCAATTTATAAAAATCTGAATTTATCAGACATAAAGTAGACTTTTTTCTACTTGCAAAATGGTTCACCAAACAAAACTAAAACCAAAACCCACCTTATACCAACGTATTAAAATCTCCTTCAAGGTTAGAGATAATTTCAGGACTGCAATTACTATATGAATCAAATAAATGAACCTACCATGTATAACATTCTGTATGTTTTAAAGGGAAAAACTTAAGGAGTAAGATATTTAAGTAGTAATAATAAAATTGAGTAAACTATAAAGAAGCATAAACCCACACTGATTTTGTTTTCTTGCCTTCAGATAGGGGCAATAATGCTTGTTCTACTTATCTCATGGGGTTGCCGAACAAGTAAAAATACATACTGTATATTAAAGTGCACTATAAGCTGCAAACAAATGTAAGGCCACAGCATGATTAAGCAAAAAAATTTTCAGTCAGAGACACAATCAGAATAGGGTACAATATGGAAAACCCCGGAGTCAGGAACCTAGTTCTGTCACTAACCACTAATGTGGCCTACTTCAATTCACATGACCACAAGTGTCTCAGCTATCTTATGTCCAACAACAGGGAGGTGGATTAGACAACCTGCAAACACCAAAACCCTACAACAGATGGTCCCCTGATTTCTGATTTTCCTAATGAGTCTACTTTTAAATAGTCTTTCAATTGTGTATTCCATTTCCACTTCACAGCCCAACCTTTGGTCTCATCATTACTTCCCAGGACTATTCTAATAGTTTCCAAACTGAAGTCTTCACTGTGGGTCTCTTCCTTAATTCAATTTCTATAATGCTTCTTATCTGCAAATGAGGGTCATCTACTGGTAAAAATTCTTGTTTAATAACATTTTCTGGGTTCTCTACTTCTTTGGGAACACAATCAACATTCCTCTGCATGGCATGTAAGGCTAGTCCTCATCTGGCCTCAAGGAGTCTCATCTCTTACAAATTCCCTTCATGTTAATTTATGTTCAAGTATAACAGCACTAAAACTCACTGTCTCTTAAAACAGATCCTTGTCTATTTTTTCACATGTCTGACTGGACTAAACTTCTTCCTTTTTGTTCTGATATATTCCTCAAAAATCTTCAAGACTTAGCTCAAAAGACTCCTCATCTCCAGTCTTCCCTAACTTCTCTTAGACCTTATAATGCCAGTCTGTATAATATATAATACTTTGTACATTAACACATACTCCCTTGTGGAATTGTGGGTTTATAAAAAAAATTATGGACTATAAGATCATTAAAGGCAAGAATCACACTTTATTAATTTTAAATCTTCAGGTGATAACACAGTACTTGGCATATGGTAGACATGTAAATATGTCATGAATCAATGAAAAGCATAAAAGGAAAGGAGATAAAGAGTAACAGGTACAACCTATATCTTGATATTTTACTTTAGATCCTGCATATCCAATCTGATATTCATGTGTGTATGTGTGTGTGTGTGTGTGTATAACAAATATATAAACATATAAACTATATATAAAAATATATATTGAATATATATATGTTTATTCTTACCTTGTTCCACAATACAGAAATGAACTAGGTACTTCTTTCTACTTCTGGCAGGAAACACTAAAAAATATTCTAGAATAAAAGTTGTAAGGTCTGTCTTTTGGACCTTACTCCACCACCACAAAAGCCATGTGAACTGGGCCAATCACATAACCTTTCTGAATCTCAGAACTGTAGCTGTAAAATAGAGATTAAGAACAATTTTCCTGCATAGCTCACAAAATTAACATAAAGTTTAAATAAGTTAATGCATATTAAAGCACTTTTATAAATTTTATTGTATTTTATACAAATGCAAACTATTATCATAATTTTAGCCTTTTTAAGAATTTAAATTCTCAAGAACTGTGTGGTAGAGCTAGATTACAGCTAAGAAAGCTTGGGATGTTTGAATTTCTAGCCTTAACTCTTCGCCAAAAAATGAAAAGTAGTATTTATGATGTGCTGCTTAAAGTCTGAATCTCACCTGGTAACCCCCAAACAGTATTTGTCTCCTGATGGTTTTCACCTGGTACTTGTTAGACAACAGGGATGGACTATGTGAGCAGAGGGGCAAAAAAAGACACCTCTTGGTAACTGAATCTGGAGACAAAGCATGTCTTTATCTAAAGACCCTAGGGGTGCTTGTGGCTGAAAGTCACCTGCACCCCCATACCTGTTTATGCTCTTTTTTTAAAACTGCATTAAATTAAAAATTAAATAAATAAATAAAATAAAAGCCTTATGTGAATGTGCTCTGCAGAAACTTGTCAGTCCTTCCAAATATTCAAACTTGTGAAACCTTTAAAGAAATCAACAAAAACAATACTAATTTTACTTTCTGAAGGAAGTTTAATAATTATATGTTTATACTATTTTACATGCAAATGTCTTAGATATATGTCTGCTTATGGACATAATTTTATAAAAGTCAAAAATAGTTCTGTTTTCAAAAAAACACATTTGATAAAAATAAGAATAACTAAATATTAACTTTAATGTTATAACTACTCATATATTTATTTTTTGCTCCAAAGGAATATTTTTTAAATGCGCAATATTTCATTTTCACCTTGTCAAACAATTTAAAATTTCTGGGATCTGATTAGCAGAGAGGAACACAGCTGTGGAGTAAGACCCTAGGCTTGTCTCGTCCCACAAACACAACTAGATAACTATCAAATCATCCTAAATACCCCAGAAATTGACCTGAAGACTGACAGAAGAAACTTCACAACTAAAGGGAGAGAAGAGGCCACAATGAAAAAGGTAGGAAGGTGCAGAGACGAGGTTTAGAGGAGAAATGGATCATGGGTGCTGTAGAGGGGAAGGGGCTGTGACCAAGGAGAAGGACAAGAGAGTGGGGAGTACGCGGAGGAACACAAAAGGAGAACATTTCTCCAAAGCTATTGGCTTAGAAAATGAAAGGGGCTGAATTTTGTGTGTTCTTGGAACCAGCAGGGCTTAAAGCACTGGAGTTTTAGAGGTCAGGGGGCTTGACTGGGATAGAGCCTAGAGGGCACCGTGCTGTTCCTAGAGAGAAGGCAGGCAAACAACTGGGAGCAGACAGCATGGAAACAGTGATCTGCAGAATGCATGGGGCACACATTGGGGAGATTATTTGCTCTTCTCAGAGTGTGTCCCTGAGAGTCAGCATTCACCAAGACACCTCTCTGAAAACACAGGAGTTGGCTGATGCCATTTCCCTCCCCCACCCTTCAACATAAATACAGTGTCACCTGTGGGGAGCAGCACAGTGTGAATATTGGCTGCCTAAGTTGCTTACACCAAACCCCACCCCTCTGAGCTCTGGTGGGACTGCCCTTATTAGTCAAGCTTGTCTCTGTTTCAGCGTAGTGAGCCCCTACTCCAAAAGACCAGCACAGACCCCTGCCCACATCACATCTCCAGACCGGAAGGTTCTATAGGGCCTCAGTTCTGGTGAAGGTGGTGTCAGGTCTCATTTCACAGGAAGACCACAGCACACCTCATTAAAACTCGCTACATTCAGTCATGGACCAAATACTTCCCACAGTAGGCTAGGAGAGCATCTGCAGATGACTGGCCTGAAGGACAGTGCAGCCAAAACACAACAGCAGAGCATACTCAGTACACACTGGAGACATTCCCTGAAGTGCCAGACCCTGGGTATTACATGATCTCTTCTTCATAAGGCCAGGATTTTCAGAAGAAGGAGACATAATTGGCTTTTCTAACACAAATAAGAAGGCAGAGATTAGATAAAATGCTAAGATGGAGGAATTTATCCCAAATGAAAGGAAAGGATAAGACCATGGGCAGATATCTAAGCAAAACAGATATAAGTAACATGTCTGATAAAGAATTTAAAGCAACAATCCTAAGGATACATAGCAGGCTTGAGAAAAATAGAAGATATCAATGAGACACTTACCTCAGAGATAAAAGAGTTAAAAAAGAATACATCAGAGATGAAGAATACAATAAATGAGATTGGAAACAGGTGATGCAATGAACATCAGGTTGGAAGACACAGAGTAATGAATTGGTGATCTAGAAGACAAAGTAATGGAAAATAATGAAGCTGAATAAAAGAGAGGAAGAATTCTGCAACACGAGAACAGACTTAGAGGACTCAGCAACTCCATCAAATGTAATAACATTCATATTATAGGAGTCCAAGAAGAAGAGAGAGAGAGAAGGTGGCAGAAAATTTATTTCAAGAATAGCAGAAAACTTCCCTAATTGAGGGAAGGAAACAGACATCCAGATATAGGAGGCAGAGAGAACTCTCATAAAAATCAACAAAAGCAGGCCAACACCAAGACATACTGTTATTAAATTTGCAAAATATAGTGATAAAGGAAAAAAAAATCTTAAAAGCAAAAAGACAAAAGAAGTCCTTAGCTTGTAAGAGAAAACTCGTAAGGCTAGTGGGAGGTTTCTCAACAGAAACAGCAAACCAGAAGAGAGTGGCATGATATAGTCAGAGCGCTGAATGGGAAAAAACTGCAGCCAGGAATACTCTATCCAGCAAGGCTAACATTCAGAATAGGAGAGAGAGAGTTTCCCAGACAAATAAAAACTAAAGGAATTCATGACCACTAAACCAGCCATGCAAGAAATATCAAAGGGGACTGTTGGAGTGCAAAGGAGAGACAAAAGTGACAAAGACAAGAAAGGATCAGAGGAAATCATCAGAATAGTGACAAAACAAGTGATAAAATGGCAATAAATACATATCTATCAGTAATCGCTTTGAATGTAAATGGACTAAATGCTCCAATCAAAAGACAGAGGGTGTCAAATGGGGAAAAAAAAAAACAAAACACCCTTCTACATGTTGCCCACAAGAGACTCATTTTAGACATAAAGATACCTGCAGATTGAAAGTGCGGGGGTGGAAAACCAACTATCATCCAAATGGATGTCAAAAGAAAGCCAGAGTAGCAATACTTATATTGCATAAACTAGTCTTTAAAACAAACATAAAGGAACTACTTGATAGTAACACAATAATAGTAGGGGACTTTAATACCCCACTTACATTAATGGACAAATCATCTAAACAGAAAATAAACAATAGCTTTGAATGACACACTGGACGAGATGGGCTTAACAGATACATTCAGAACATTCCATCCTAAAACAGCAGAATACACATTCTTTTCAAGTGCACATGGAACAATCTCCAGAATAGATCACATATTAGGTCACAAAACAGGCCTCAACAAGTACTTGATTGAAATATTTGAAAATTATTTAAAGACTGAAATAATACCATGCACCTTTTCTGACCACAACACTATGAAATGAGAAATCAAACACAAGAAAAAATCTGGAAAGACCACATACTTGGAGGTTAAATAACATGCTACTAAACAATGAATGGGTCAACCAGAAAGTCAAAGGAGAAATAAAAAAAATAAATGGGAACAAATGAAAATGGAAACGCAATGGTCCAAAACTTTTGGATGAAACAAATGCAGTCCTAAAAGGGAAATATGTAGCACTAGAGGCCTACCTCAAGAAGCAAGAAATATCTTGCTTCTTAAATAAATCTCAAATAAATAATCCAACCTTACACCTGAAGGAGATAGAAAAAGAACAACAAATGAAGCCTAAAGTCAGCAGAAGGAAGTAATTAAGATGAAAGCAGAAATACATGGTATAGAAACTGAAAAAACAATAGAACAGATCAATGAAACCGAGAGTTGGTTTTTGAAAAAAATGAATAAATTGGTGAACCTCTAGCCAGACTTACCAAAAGAGAACCCAAATAAATAAAATCACAAATGAGAGAGGAGAATTAACTACCAACACCACAGAAATCCAAACAATTATAAGAGAATATTATAAAAAAGTATATGCCAACAAATTGGACAATGGATAAATTTCTAGGGACACACAAACTACCAAAACTGAAACAGGAAGAAATAGAAAACCTGAAAACTGAAAACCAGCAAAGAAATTCAATCAGTAATCAAAAACTCCCAAAAAACAAAAGCCCAGGACCAGATGGCTTCACAGGGGAATTCTATCAAACATTCAAAGAAAAATTAATACCTATACTTCTGAAATTGTCACAAAAAATAGAAAAGGAAGGAAACCTTCCAAATTCATTCTATGAGGCCAGAATTACCCTGGTACCAAACCCAAATAAAGACTCCACTAAAAAAAGAACTACCAGCCAATAAGCCTTGTGAACATGGATGCAAGAATTCTCAATAAAATACAACAACCTGAATCTGACAATACATTAAAAAAATCATTCACCATGATCAAGTGGGATTTACTCCTGTGTGGCAAGAATGGTTCAATATTTGCAATATCAATCAATGTGATACATCACATCAACAAGAGAAAAGATAAGAGCCACATGATCCTTTCAATAGATTCAGAAAAAACATCTGACAAAGGACAACATCCATTCATTACAAAAACTCTCAACAAAATAGGTTTAGAGGGAACATACCTCAACATAATAAAGGCCATCTATGAAAAACCCACAGCTATTATCATCCTCAATGGGGAAAAACTAAGAGCTTTTCCTCTATGGTTAGGAATAAGACAGGGATGTCTACTCTCACCACTGTTATTTAACATAGTACTGGAAGTCCTAGCCTCAGCAATCAGACGACACGAAGAAATAAACAGCATCCAAATTGGCAAGGAAGAAGTCAAACTTTCACTATTCACAGACAACATTTTATGTAAAAAACCTGGAAGACTCCACCAAAAAATTGCTAGAACTGATACATGAATTCCAAAAAGTTGCAGGATACAAATGAACATACAGAAATCTATTGGATTTCTATACACCAATAATGGAGAAAGAGAAAGAGAAATTAAGGAGCCAATCCCATTCATAATTCCATCAAAAACAGTAAGATGCCTAGGAATAAACCTAACCAAAGAGGTGAAAGACCTGTACTCTGAAAACTATAAAACACCAATTGATGAAAGAAAGTGAAGAGAACACAAAGAAAAGGAAAGACATTCCATGCTCATGGACTGGAAGAACAAATATTGTTAAAATGTCTGTATTACCCAAAGCAATCTACACATGTGATACAATCCCTATCAAAATACCACTAGCATTTTTCACAGAGCTAGAACAAACGATCCTAAAATTCATACAGAACCGCAAAAGACCTTGAATAGGCAAAGAAACCTCAGAAAAGTAGAGCAAAGCTGGAGGCATCACAATTCTGGACTTCAAATTACATTATAAAGCTGTAGTGATCCAAACAGTATGGTACTAACACAAAAATAGACACAGATCAATAGAACAGAAAACTGAGAAATGAACCCACAAGTATATGGTCAATTAATCTTTGACAAAGCAGGAAAGAATGGAAAAAAGACAAATGGTGTTGGGAAAACTGGACAGCAACATGCAAAAGAATGAAACTGGATCACTTTCTCACACCAAACACAAAAATAAATAAAATTTCTAGGATTTTTCATTAATGTAATTTTTGTTATTTGTAATAGTAAAGAGATTTGAATTAAACCTGTAAAAAATATCTTTGCTCTGTTAAGCAAAATATAACCAAGTATAAAAGATACAATATAGTACTATACTTAAATTATAGCATCAACTTGGACAGAAATCAAAATGTCTTAATTATTAATACATATTTTTTGAGATTTAACATCATACACAGTAAGTCTATTTTGAGATAAATTTTTATACATTTCTTTTGTAGTCTTATATCAACAGAGTTCTAGAAATGTTTATATTTCTTTCACACAATGAAAAATGGTACAGTTCTGAAAGAAATAAAACCCAGTTTTTACTGATATGATACATATTCTAAATTTTTACTTTTTATTTCAAGTTTTTATTTAAATTCAGTTAACATATAGTGTAATATTACTCTCAGTAGTAGAAGTTAGTGATTCATCACTTACATATTACACCCAGTGTTATCACAAGTGCCCTCCTTAATACCTGTCACCCATTTAGCCCATCCCCTTGCCCACCTCCGCTCTAGAGAAATACTCAGTTTGTTCTCTATAATGAAGAGTCTGTTTTATGGTTTCTCTCTTTTTTTTCTCCCCATGTTCATCTGTTTTGTTTCTTAAACTCCACATGAGTGAAATCATATGGTATTTGTCTTTGCTTATTTTGCTTAGCGTAGTACATCCTAGCTCCACTGACATGATTGCAAATGACAAGACTTTCATTTTTTTTCATGGCTAACATATTCCTGTGTGTGTGTAGGTGTGTGTGTGTGTGTGTGTGTGTGCGTGTGTGTGTACATCACAAATTCTTTATCCATTCATCAGCTGATGGACATTTGGGCTCCTTCCATAATGTGGCTATTGCTGAACATTCTAATTTTTTCTTTTATTTTAAAGATTTTATTTATTTGAGAGAAAGAGAGAGCACAAAGGGAGAGGGAGAAGCAGACTCCCCACAGAGCAGGGAGCCTGATGCGGAGCTCAATCCCAGGACCCTGAGACCATGATAAGCCACTGGCCAGACTTATTCAAAAGAATAGAGAAAGGACCCAAATTAATAAAATTATGAACGAAAGGGGAGAGATCACGACCAACACCAATGAAATAGGAAGGATCATTGGAAACTTGTATCAACAGCTTTATGCCAATAAATTAAACAACCTGGAAGAAATGGATGCCTTCCTGGAAACCTATAAACTACCAAGACTGAAACAGGAAGAAATTGATTATTTAAACAGACCGGTTAATTATGAAGAGATTGAAGCAGTGATCAAAACCTCCCCAAAAACAAGAGTCCAGGGCCTGATGGATTCCCCGGGGAATTCTACCAAACATTCAAAGGAGAAATAATACCTATTCTCCTGAAGTTGTTTCAGAAAATAGAAACAGAAGGAAAACTACCAAACTCATTCTATGAGGCCAGTATTCCCTTGATCCCCAAACCAGGCAAAGACCCCATCAAAAAGGAGAATTACAGACCGATTTCCCTGATGAATACGGACGCCAAAATTCCCAACAAGATCCTAGCTAATAGGATCCCACAGTACATTAAAAGGATTATTCATCAAGACCAAGTGGGATTCATCCCTGGGATGCAAGGTGGTTCAACATTCGCAAATTGATCAGTGTGATAGATCACATCAACAAGAAAAGACTCCAGAACCATATGAGCCTCTCAATTGATGCAGAAAAAGCATTTGACAAAATACAGCATCCTTTCCTGATTAAAACCCTTCAGAGTGTAGGGATAGAGGGTACATTCCTCAATTTCATAAAAACCATCTATGAAAGGCCTACAGCGAATATCATTCTCAATGGGGAAAAGCTGGAAGCCTTTCTCTTAGGACCAGGAACACGACAAGGATGCCCACTCTCGCCATTATTATTCAACATAGTACTAGAAGTCCTTGCAACAGCAATCAGACAACAAAAAGGGATAAAAGGTATCCAAATTGGCATAGAAGAAGTCAAACTGTCTCTCTCCGCAGATGACATGATACTCTATATAGAAAACCCGAAAGACTCCACCCCCAAACTACTAGAACTTATAGAACAATTCAGTAATGTGGCGGGATACAAAATCAATGCTCAGAAATCAGTTGCATTTCTATACATGAACAATGAGACTGAAGAAAGAGAAATTAGGGAATCCATTCCACTTACAATAGTGCCAAAAATCATACGTTATCTCGGAATTAACTTAACCGGAGACATAAAGGACCTATATTCTAGAAACTACAAATCACTCTTGAAAGACATTGAAGAAGACACAAAAGGATGGAAAAATATCCCATGCTCATGGATTGGAAGAATAAACATAGTTAAAATGTCTATGCTACCCAGAGCAATCTACACTTTCAGTGCCATCCCAATCAGAATACCAACGACATTTTTCAAAGAACTGGAATAAACAGCCCTTAAACTTGTGTGGAACCAGGAAAGGCCCTGAATTGCCAAGGAATTGTTGAAAAGGAAAAACAAAGCTAGGGGCATCACGTTGCCGGATTTCAAGCTATACTACAAAGCTGTGATCACTAAGACAGCATGGTACTGGCACAAAAACAGACACATAGACCAATGGAACAGAAGAGAGAACCCAGAAATGGACCCTTGGCTCTATGGGCAACTAATCTTTGACAAAGCAGGAAAAAACATCCAGTGGAAGAAAGACAGTCTCTTCAATAAATGGTGCTGGGAAAATTGGACAGCTATATGCAAAAGAATGAAACTTGATCACTCTCTCACACCACACACAAAGATAAACTCCAAATGGATGAAAGACCTCAATGTGAGACAGGAATCCATCAAAACCCTAGAGGAGAACATAGGCTGCAACCTCTTTGACATCGGCCACAGCAACTTTTTTCATGACACATCTCCAAAGGCAAGAGAAACAAAAGATAAAATGAACTTGTGGGACTTCATGAAGATAAAAAGCTTCTGCACAGCCAAGGAAACAGTCAAAAAAACTAAGAGGCAGCCCACAGAATGGGAGAAGATATTTGCAAATAACACTACAGATAAAAGACTGGTGTCCAAGATCTACAAAGAACTTCTCAAACTCAATACACGAGAAACAAATAATCAAATCAAAAAATGGGCAGAAGCTATGAACAGACACTCTTCCAATGACGACATACAACTGGCTAACAGACACATGAAAAAATGTTCAAAATCATTAGTCATCAGGGAAATTCAAATCAAAACCACATTGAGATACCACCTTACACCAATTAGAATGGCAAAAATTGACAAGGCAAGAAACAACAAATGTTGGAGAGGATGTGGAGAAAGGGGATCCCTCTTACACTCTTGGTGGGAATGCAAGTTGGTACAGCCACCTTGGAAAACAGCGTGGAGGTCCCTTAAAAAGTTAAAAATAGAGCTACCCTATGATCCAGCGATTGCACTACTGGGTATTTACCCGAAAGATACAGATTTAGTGAAGAGAAGGGCCATATGCACCCCAATGTTCATAGCAGCATTGTCCTCAATAGCTAAATTGTGGAAGGAGCCGAGATGTCCTTCAACAGACGAATGGATTAAGAAGATGTGGTCCATATATACAATGGAATATTACTCAGCCATCAGAAAGAATGATTACCCAACATTTGCAGCAACATGGACGGGACTGGAGGAGATTATGCTAAGTGAAATAAGTCAAGCAGAGGAAGACTATTATCATATGGTTTTACTCATTTATGGAACATAAGAAATAGGAAGATCAGTAGGAGAAGGAAGGGAAGAATGAAGAGGGGGTAAACAGAAGGGGGAATGAACCATGAGAGACTGTGGACTCTGGGAAACAAACTGAGGGCTTCAGAGGGAAGGTGGGTGGGGGATTGGGATAGGCTGGTGATGGGTATTAAGGAGGGCACATATCGCATGGTGCACTGGGTGTTATACGCTAATAATGAATCATAGAACATTGCATTAAAAAATGGGGGTGTACTGTATGGTGACTAATATAACAAAATAAAAATTATTAAAAAAAAGAATTCATGTACTGAGCTATTAAAGTTTTAAAAGAGGTTCTACAGTCTAAAAATAGTTCATTTGTGTATAATTTTTACACAACTGCTGAATTTTACGTTAGAATATAATTTTCTATCCTACCGGTTGTTATCTATATTTCCTGTGTATAAAAGTGAGCTTTTTGCAACCATATGTGCATAGTCTGTATCTGAGTCTTATTTCAGAATGTTGGGGGAGAAGGGGGTAGGGAGGGTAGTACCTGGCATCTCTCTTTTTCAGAATCACTATAGCTGATTCTGATATACAGCCATTGTCTTAGATTTTACAGAATAACGACATAATCAACATGTTTATTTTGCAAAAAATATTGTAAACAATGATTACAAATATAGTTTTAGATTCTTACAACTTTAAATATGATAATCTGGATTATCTGATAATTTGAAAACTGATAATCTGGAGAATATCTTAATTTTCTGTTATTATATAGGTTTATGCAATGGACATGTTCAAAAATTCTTACCACACCCCTGTCACGTATCAGACACAAAGGATGTGTTGCAAGGTGGTACAAAGCACAGTAAAATAGGTGAGATACATTAATTTTTAGAAGGGCCGCAAAGCACAGTTCTTCAAGCATCACCAAAGATTAAAAGAAAGTATTATTATTCAGAGTAGGTAGTATATATGCATTTAGTTCAAAAAATACTGAAGCAGGAGGTATTTAAAATGAGAATTGGCAGAGAAATGGTGAATCTCACAAGCAGAGACAAAGGGAAAGCTTCAAGAAGGAATAAAATAAGTACAAGCATGAAGGTAGGAAAGTGTAGGATTTGCTTAGAAAAGATGGGAAATAAGACTGGAAAGGTGATGGGAGGTTACAGTGTGGCTCAATTAACAAGTGATCTGTATTAATTTAAATCAATGGGGGAGTTGCTCAAATAATGGGATCAGAGCTGTACTTTTGGAATTTAAATCTGGCATTTGTACATCAAAAACTAATGATATACTATATGCTGGCTAATTGAACATAAAAAAAAAATCTGGCATTTGTGAAACAGGATGGACTAGAATGATGGTTTTGTGTGTTTCTTTAACCAATAGATCATAATAAATGAGCCAGAGGCAGGAAAGATCTAAACTAGAGTGATGGAGACAATAAGCAAGCAGTTTCACTGGGTAAGATGGCATAGATTTTACCAAGATAGACTCTAAGAGATTCCATCCATTCATTCTTTGAGCAAATATTTATTGAATGCTTACAATATGCCAGACACTGTGAATACAGTCAGGACATGTTGAGCTTCAAGTGTTGGTGACTTTTTCAGTTTTTTTTTTTTTTTTTAAACTGTATTCCTGGAGCCCTAGACTTATTTCATTGAGCACCTAATGTAGACTGTACTAAGCACTATTGTCAGCACTGGTGATGCAGTAGTAAGCAATGGAGATAAAACCCCTGTCCTCATAAAGTTTACATTTAGTAGAAGGAGACAAGACAACATATATGCAAAAAAATAAATGACGTAATTTCAGAAAGTGATAATGCTATGAAGCACATGGTATAGAACAATGAGAGAAAGACCTGGATCATCAGGGACAGCCTATCTAAGCAAGGATATTTGACCTAAGATCTTAAGGACAATGAGGTCAACTTAGGAATATCCAGGGAGAGTTAAAAAACAGAGAGAATTAACAATAAATGCAAATAGTATAAAAAAGGTACTTTAAGAAATTACAATTAGTTGGGATGTAATACAGAAAAAAAAGTGGGGGATGAAATCAGGGAGGAAGGCAGAGAGGTCAGATCATTTAAGTACCTTTGGACATAGTAAGAATTTTGGAATTCGTTCCAACTGCAATGAAAATCCACTGAGTGTTAAAACAGGTTAGTGATGTGATTCGTTTTATGCTTTAAGGAGACTACTTGGGCTGGTGGTGTGTAGCAAATGATTTTACAGTGGGATAAGAGTGAAAGCAGAGAGACCAGATAGAAGACAAATACAAGCAAGAGACAGTGACGGCTTGAACAGATAGGAGAGAGGTAATGATTGGATTTGTGATAATCTTGATATACAGCCAACAAGATTTGAATGTGGGGGGGTAAAGCAAAAGAGAAGTATCAAGCAAAATTCCTAGGTTTGATGACTGTATTAATTAGAAGATGGGGAAGATCTGCATTCCTGACCTCAATCATAGCAGTTCCACGGTTATCAGTTTTATATATTGGGGTTCTATTTATAAGATTTTTTAAAGGGTTCTACTGCTAAAAAAAAAAAAAAAAAAAGTCTGAAAACCCTTGCTCTAGCAATTCAAGTACAGAGCTCAACAAAGTAATCACAGCCAGAGGCACATAGTTGGGAAACGGTATTATTGAGATTAAAGTTTAAGTTGGGTAGGATAAATGTGATCATCTAAGGAGGGGGGAAAAGTGCATAATATAGCTAGAAATTTAAGAAATGTGTACTTTCAGTAGGTAGACTAAAGAAGTGTAAAAAGCTAAGGAATAAAAGAAATGGCCACAAAGGTCAGAGAGTAAATCAGGCCACAAACACAAAAGGCAGTAGAGAAATGTTCGAGAAGGACAGGAAAATCATCAACCAAAGAGAATGGAAGATTTTGTTTTCAGGCAAAAAAGGTAAAAAGGTACCAGTAAACTTGAGGAAAAGAAAAGAGAGGTGGGACTAAATCCAAGTTGAAAGAAATTCCAAAGAATGGCTATAGGAGATACAGATTCTTCTTCCAAGCAATTTCAAAAAAGGGAAAGGAGAAAATATAGTAATCTGAAGAAACATCAGGTGACATCTATATACTGGAGGTCTTGGAAGAACCCCACAAGAGAGAGACTAAGAGATACTGCTTTGTATATATTATACAAGCTACTTACATAGGTTGGATAGTAGAGTAGAATGGAGGAGAACATAGATAGTAAAAGTATAGTACATTGCAAAACTGCACAGAAGCTCATTTTATTTCTATTATAAAGATGGGGAAACTAAAGTTCATTCAGTTAAACAACCTGCCCAAGTCAACAGAAAATAAAAAATAAGAATACAAATGTAGAGCTGTTTGACTTCAAAGCCTACGCTCTTTAAACTTTACACCACACAGAAGCACATTCTTAGTTTAGGTGTGCAAATGTAGTGTATTTGCAAAATATAAAATACCAATAAGACACATATTTTGAAGTAAAACAGTAATCCCCTATTAGAGGTAAAAGTTCCAAACAATGAAGTTCTGAATTTGTTTCTACTCTTGACCAATATGTTCTAGAAGTAAATCTAATATTCTTTATGCTCCTTAAAGATGAAGAGGAAAAGACAGAAACATTTTTGAGTAGGGGGTAACCGTAAGTACCCCCACTTTTTTTTAGAGGGGGGAGGGCCTGGGGGAGAGGGAGAGAGCAGGCTTAAGCAGGCTTCACACCCAGCACAGAACCCAGCTTGGGTCTTGATCTCACAACCCTGAGATCATGACCTGAGCCAAAACTGAGTTGGGAGCTTAACTGACTGAGCCACCCAGGCGCCCCTGTAAGTAACCCCTTAAGTAACATTGAAGCAAAACAGTATGATGGGATAGGAAAATGCCAACAAAGCCCTTTTCTTAATACATGCTTTCTATGCTCAGAAAACTAGCTGCCAACACGTGGCAATTCTTACGACCTAAGCACATCTGCGCAGGGCCATTTCTCACATGGGATAGTTTCCAAGAAACACTATGAATCAAAAGTGGAGATCAATGAATTCCAGATTTCCACAGCATTTTTATAATAAAAGATACAATATTATTCAAATTTGAACATGAAACATCTGAGATAAATCTGTTATCTCAGCTAAAATAAAACTATTACCTGGCAAAGGTACATATGTATATGTCTAAAATATATAAAAACTATTGGCACATTTTTGAAGAAAAAAGTACGCATCTGTAAAAAAAATAATGATGAACACAATGAATATACACAGTGATTTATGTAACTTAAACTTTGTTGCACTAAACATAATAAAATTGTATCAAAAATTACATTCCTATCACATCAGCTCTTATGCTTTTCAATAAAACCATTTAATTATAAGTCATTTTACCATCACATTTTAAAGATTTCCTGGATTTTATGTCATCTTTAAATAGAACATTAAACATAAAAAGATACTTAAATGTGTCTATCATGCATTTAAACTTAGAGATGATTAGCAACAAAAACAGATTTAAAAGTCAATACAGCTTAAAGCCTGGATCCACGATGGGAAACACTGAAAAATCTCTTCATTTAGTCTGCAAAGCTACTATTAGTTATATTAAAAATTTTTTTTTCAGTTGTGCTTTAGAAATCAAAGCAGAGACATACATTATTCCACAACTGAAGAATTTAACATACAGTTTTCTAAATAATTAGTCTAAGAAAACAGTTGTGCCTCCAAAAGACCAAGGGTAAACTACACGAATAAAAAACCCACAGAAATTTAGTTTTGCCCCTCCAATGGGATGCAACTTACTTAATTAACTGACTCAAAAAATATTTTTTAAGCACTTGCCATGTGTCTAGTGTTAGATAAAGATAAAAATGGCTAAATTAGGAGCTTATAAACTAGCAAAGAGAGATCAATTTGTAAAGAATTATGTACACTAAAGTGTGAAAAATGTTGTGACAGGTATGTGCAGTCTATAGCTGAAGCACAAAGGTAAGCATGCTTGGTTCCTACCCAAGGAGGAAGAAACCATAAAGATTTGGAAAAAGATTTTTAGAAAATGTGACACTTGAGTCAAACCTCAAAAACTGAGAGGACATTTATCAGCAAAGGGCATTTCAGGCACCCTGAACAATGTGAGCAAAAGTAGGGAGTTATGAGATAGCATGACTTACTTGGGAAACTGAAAATAGTTCAGGAAATTGAGGTGAGGACTGACAAAATATAGAGTTAAGTCGCCAGGGGTCAAGTCATAGAAGGCTTTAATATCATTTTGAGTAATATGAATTAAATCCTATAGGCATTTAGTAGCCATCAAAGAAGAAAGACATGATCAGATTTTCTTTTAGAAAGATAATTTTGATGACTATGAAAAAAAGATTGGGAGGGGTAAGTTAATTTGGAGGTTACTGCAGCATTGATGGACTGAGTAAAACAGTAACAACATAGTGATACAAAAGTGGAGGATCTGAGAAGCATTTAGAGGGTAGAGCTAGGACAGCAAAGGATTTCGGATGCTTCCTGGTTTTCTGAAGCAGGAACTGGATGGTATCATCCACAAACATAAAAATATTTAGGATATATGGTAAGAAGCTCAGTTTAGTACCTCTGACTTAAGTGAGTGAAATAACAAAAAGAACTTCAAGCTAGAATATTTGAATGGGATCTCATCCTTAGAAATTGTTGAATCCACAAAAGATGTATGAAATGAGTCCAATTACAACAATTGAGGCTATATCATTCAGAAACTTACTAAGGACTGTTTCTACACTCTGAGCAGACATGTATATGTTTAAATTTTCAATAAATATAAAATAAGGTGATTGAAAAGTTACAGATTCTTTATATGAAGATAATATCTGTATCTGCTAATGAGATAATTCCTTAGTGGCTAAATTTTTTTTTCATAAATATTCTGATGATGCCAATCTGATGAAAGGTTAATATGGATCCCTAAGCAAGTGCTTTAGTCAATCTTTACAGTTGTGTCCTTTTATAAGTTATTCCTGAGGCATGCCTGGGTGGCTCAGTTGGTTAAGCAGCTGGCTCTTGATTCCAGTTCAAGTCATGATCTCAGGGTCCTGGGATATAGCACCCTGCATCGGGCTCCACACTCAGTGGGAAGTCTGCTTCTCTTTTTCTCCCAACTCTGCTCCCTCTGCTCCTAACCCTGCTCGCACTCTCTCTCTCTCAAATAATCTTTAAAACAAAAAACAAAATGAAACAAAAATAAGTTATTCCTGAGCTACAAATGACAATCCTTTCCTTCAAAGACATTATAAGGCAGGGGCGTCTGGGTGGCTCAGCTGGTTGAGCCTCTGACTCTTGGTTTTGGCTCAGGTCATGATCTCAGGATTGTGAGGTCGAGCCCTCAGTGCAGAGTCTGCTTGAGATTCTTTCCACCTCCCTCTTGCTCCCCTCTCTGCTCCTTCCCCAGCTCATGCTCACTTGCTCTCTCTCTAAAGTAAAAAAAAAAAATTTGTAAGGCAGATGTACAATCTGAGCACATGACTTGAAAAATAATCATTTCCATAAGTCAGCTAAATATACATTATAGACAAATATATATGGCAAAAAAACAATGAAAGAGAAATAGCATAAAATCTCATCTTGACGTGAATAAATGCTGAGTATACCCACATGAAAAGATAAAAATCTGGTGTAATGAATTGAGAGAAGTCTTCTTGGAGAAGGCAGGTTTTAACCAGATTTTCAAAGTTATAAGTTTTCTAAGAAACAGAATAATGATCAAAGGCAAAAGGAAGAAACCAAAGTTTTTCTATGAGGAACAGTAAAATGACTATTTTGAGCAGTTTGTACTAACTGGAAGGTTGGGGCGGGGGCAGGTGAATGAAGGTTCTTAAAAACTAGGCTAAAGAGAGATGCCCTTCAATAGATGACTGGATTAAGAAGATATGGTCCATATATACAATGGAATATTACTCAGCCATCACAAAGAATGATTTCTCAACATTTGCTGCAACATGGATGGGACTGGAGGAGATAATGCTAAGTGAAATAAGTCAAGCAGAGAAAGACTATTATCATATGGTTTCACTCATTTATGGAACATAAGCAGGAAGATCGGTAGGAGAAGAAAGGGAAGAAGAAAGGAGGAGTAAACAGAAGGGGGAATGAACCATGAGAGACTATGGACTCTGGGAAACAAACTGAGGGCTTCAGAGGGGAGGAGGGTGGGGGAATGGGATAGGCTGGTGATGCATAGTAAGGAGGGCACGTATTCCATGGTGCACTGGGTGTTATACGCAAGTAATGAATCATGGAACTTTACATCAAAAACTAGGGATGTACTGTATGGTGAGTAACATAATAAAAAATAGTTATATATAAAAAAAAAGAAACTAGGCTAAAGAGTTTTATCTGCTATGACACAGCATCACCAGAAACTCCTGAAAATGAAAATGATAAAAGCTTTCATTGTAAGTTCCCATGATTCTAATTTTTTTTTTGTACTATAAAACCAGGCAGCAAATGAAACTAATTGTTTTTAGTACAAGTATAAACTTAAACAAATCTAGTATTTAAAGAGTTTTCAATTTAGTTATTCTTGGCATAGTTATAGGGGCATCTCAAAACCTAAATTCTGGTAATGTCAATATACCCCATCATTCAGAATCTGTCAAGCTTGAAAGCAACACCCTCTTCTCTAAAAGAAGCATCTGCTTATCCTTATGTTTCCTCAAATCTGTGGCAGGAAAAGCAAGCATAGTTTTATGTATACAACCATGAACTGCTTAATGTTAAGCTACAGAATACTGTCAGTAAATATTATGGCAAAATTGCTCATGGACAATTAAACACTTAAAACCTTTCAGGCTTTAGAAAACCACAACTAGCTTTACTGATCTCTAACCTTAATTAAAAATCATTAGGCCCAAATGTCCAAAAACCAAATGAAACTTCCATGCAGATGTTAAAACTCAATGTAACCACTCATGATCCTTTAATAATTAATTCTCATTCTTGACTTTCTTACTGCTGTGAATACTGTCAGAAAGCCAGGTTTAGAAACTCACCAGATTAGCAATTACAAGATATGAGTTCTAATTTCATGAATTTGTTGTGCAACTTCAGACAAGACAATTTCTGAGACTTTTGTTCAGCTTGTTTTCTTCTATAAAATTGGGCAGTTAAACTAAGATGATCATGAAGATAGCTTTAGCAATAAAATTCTGAAATTCTTCCCCTGTCCTTTAGCCTGATATCACCAAGTTCTGCCCATTTTTCTTTTTTTTTTTGTTTTTTTAAAGATTTTATTTATTTATTTGACAGAGGTAGAAACAGCCAGAGAGAGAGGGAACACAAGCAGGGGGAGTGGGAGAAGAAGAAGCAGGCTCATAGTGGAGGAGCCTGATGTGGGGCTCGATCCCATAACACCGGGATCACGCCCTGAGCCGAAGGCAGACGCTTAACCGCTGTACCACCCAGGCGCCCCTGCCCATTTTTCTTATACGGAATCTTTTACATGCATTTTAAATTTCTATTTCTATTATCATCATATGACTGTAGGTCTTTATGAATCAATTTCCTTACTCATCTTCCTTCCAGAATCTCCACACCCTGATTTATTCTATATACACTGTAAGTCATATTCTTTTTTCTTCCACTCTTTCTGAACTTTGAGTGCAGAGTAGAGTTAATCACACCACTCTTTCCATGACCCATTATCACTATTAGCTGTGAAAGACTGCTCTCATTTGTTTCTTTTATTTTCCTGTTCATTCCCAATTCCTCTCTCATTCCCCTTCATTTTGTAGGTTCACATTAAAATGTGATATATTCTTGGACATATACACATACTGGTAAAATATATATTGTTATTTGCATGCATGTGTTTTGTTTTTTGGGTTTTTTTTTGAGATTTTATTTATTTGACAGAGAGCGAGCACAAGCAGGGGGAGTGGCAGAGGGAGAAGGACAAGCAGTCTCCCCGCTGAGCAGGGAGCCCAATGTGGGGCTCGATCCCAGGACCCTAGGATCATGACCTGAGCCAAAGGCAGACACTTGACCGACTGAGCCACCCAGGCGCCCTGTATGCATGTGTTTTTATGCTATAGATCCATATCTCTTTTTACTTTAATATAAACCTTGTTTTTTAGATTTATCTATGTTGTTATAACTATACCTTTACATGTAAATACATGTTTCTAAATGATGCTCAGTATTCCACAGGTTGCAAACACCACATTTTACCTATTCATTTCCTCAGTGACACTTAGGCTGCCTCCAAGGCCACACACCTCTACAAAGACAGACAATCACTAACCTGAAGTTAGGGTATGTCAGTCCTAGTAATTTTTAAATTTTATTCTTTTATAATATATATACACATACTATATATATATATATTTTACTGTATACCCTGATATGTATATAAAGAAGTATATATCCACAACCAATATACACTACTGTTTAAAATATTTAAAATGTATATAAAGATTTTTTATTTATTTGAGAGAGTGGTGAGTGAGAGAGCCCAAGCAGGGGGGAGAGGCAGAGGGAGAGAGAGAAGCAGACTCCCTGCTGAGCAGGGAGCCTGATGCGGGACTTGATCCCAGGACTCTGGGATCATGACCTGAGCTGAAGGCAGAGGCTTAACTGACTGAGCCACCCAGGTGCCCTATTTAAAATGTATATAAACTGCATCATACTGTATTGTAATTTCCTTTTGTACACTGTTATTATACTCCACATATTTCTGATACTGATAATTGGTATCACAATTATCACATTATTTCAGTAGTAGTATTTAGAAATAGTATCACATTATTTTAACTTGCATTTCCTGATTGCTATGACTTTTGAAATGTTCATATCCTTTGCCCAATTTTTTATGGACTTTTACTTATTATTATTAATGCTTAGTTAATGTATCCTCAACGCTAATGCACTGTTAATTATATGCACTGCAAATGTCTTCTCACAGACTATGGGTTGCCTTTTCATTTGACATACTGATTTTTGAAATAGAAGCTTTACATTTTAACATATTCAAATATATCAATCTTTTCCTTTTTGGCCTGCATTTAAATTTTGATTAAGAAACACTTCCCTAGCAAAGTGTTCAAGACAGACTGTTTGATATTTCAAAAGAATATCTATAGTTTTGCTTTTTACATTTAGATAGTTAATCCATAAAACCATATAAATACTTAAATGTGAAAAGCAAAACTTTACAGTTTTTTTTCATGGATAGCAACCATTCCTCAACTGATTGTTTCCCTACTGATTTATAATGCCACCTCTGTCATATACTAAATTTCTATTTACTCTTTATTCTGTTCTATTTTGTCAAACTCATGCTCTTGCAAATAACATTGCATTTTATTCTTCTACAGAATGATCTTGGTAAATGGCACTTTCCTATTTAATGATGTTAGGATTAGATCACCAAGTTTCTCTCTCTCAGACAAATATATATACACAGAAACTACAGGGGTTTTAGCACAAATTACACTGAGATTATTTTTAAAGATCTAGGAAGACTTATTCTCATTAGGGAATTTAATCTTTCCACCCAAGAAAAGTTGACCACTGAACAACATGGGGGTTAGGAGCACCAACCCCCCATGTAGTCAAAAATCCACATATAACTTTTGACACCCCCAAACTTAACTACTAATAGCCTACTGTTGACCAGAAGCCTTACCAATAACATTTACAGTTGATTAACCCCTATTTTTTATGTTATACATATTATATACTATATTCTTATAATAAAGTAAGTTAGAGAAAAAAAAAGTTAAAAAAATCCTAAAGAAGAGAAAATACATTTACAATACTGTATGTATTTATTGATAAAATCTGCATATAAATGGACCCATGAAGTTCAAAACTGTGTTGTTCAGGAGCCAACTGTACTTACCTATTCCAGTCTCATGGCTTTAAACACTATTCTTATGTTGATCATCGAACACCTCATATCTTGAGTCCAGATCTCTGTTGAACTGCTTGCTAATGGTTATCAGCATTAGGATTTCCAGTAGTTATTGCCAACTCAGTATGGCCCAAACCACTGCCTCCCCCACCAAATCTGGCCACCTATACACAGACTTCTCAGTTCATTTTCAGTTACTTGTGGAAAAAGAAAATCAAGTCACGCCTGATGACTCAATCTCTCTGTTACTTCCATCCAATCCATCAGTAAATCCTCTTAAATCTACCATATAAAACATTAAAAAAAATATCCAGAATCTGACCACATCTTAACCATCTCTCACTGTTACACCACAGTCCCAGTCAACATGATTTTTTGCCTAGGTTACTACAATAGTTTCCTCACTGGTCTCCTTGCTTCCATTTTTGCCTCATTATAGTCTATTTTCAATATGGGAGTCAGAATGATCAATCTATTAAAATATAAGTCAGATCATGTCAACCTCCTATTAAAAACCATTCCTAAAAAACCAACAAAAAGCCATTCCTATTTCACCCACAACAAAAAACCAAAATCCTCACAATAGTCTATAAGGCCCCATATGACCTTGTCTTCCACTCTCCATAATATTTCTGACTTCACCTCTTAGCTCTCCTCCTTGTTTACTCTGTTCCAATATAGTCTATATACTAGTGAGAGAGAGAGAGTGTAAAAAATGGCCCCAAATTCTTCCCACTCTACATCCACATCTTTGTAACATGATGTTGAAAATCTTCCCATCAAGAGGGGTATCTATTTCCTTATCCTTTGAATTTGGGTTGACCTGGTAACTGGCTCTGCCATCAGTAATTAACAAATATGACTCAAGAGAGGCTTCAAAAGTATTTGTACGTTGGGATTTGCTCTCTTACTATCTTTGGGAACCCTACCATGACCAAGTGAAGAAGACTTTCCTTGTTGTACTGGTACAGAAACCGCCAATTGACAGACAGGTTTATCATTCACTGCTAACTACTACACTGTTAGCAGACCAACCATCTGACTAGAGACACATAGGCAAGTCCAGTAGATACAGCCCAATAAGCCCAGACCAGAAAACTGTTCTATTGTCCCCCATATCATAAACAAAATGGGTTATTGTTTTGAGTCACAAAGTATTGGAATGGTTTGCTACTCAGCAATAGATCACAGAGACATCCAGCTTCCTTGCTGTCCCTTAGGCACGTTTCCAACTATGCAATAGCAAGTTCTATACTTGGAACACTCTTTCCCTGCATTGTATGGATAATCTGTTCACATCCTTCAAGTCTTTGTTCAAATCTCAACTGCTCAATGAGATTTATTCTGAATACTCTATTTAAAGTTGCAAGCCCATCACTACCCCCCCATAGTAGCAGTATCTTTTTTATTTATAGTAGGTCCTTGGGACCAACCACATCTGAGTTTATGCCAATGCAGTGACTCAAGGTAGAATCCTAGATAGTTTCAGAATGGGAGCTGGGCCATGCTGGAAAAAGCAACCATGTAATTAGACAGTTGGGGCTTTGAGCCATGTGATATAGGCCCAACTTCCTGACCTCCACGGAGGGGAGGGAGACTGGAGATTGAATTCAATCTAGTGGCCAATAATTCAATCAGTCATAATACTTAAATTTCAGAAGTAGAGTCAAAGTTTCGTTCTATGATGCAGTCATTTCAGAAATATCATTAAAAAGCAAATTCATTTACATTTAACATGTATTATACGCACATAATAAAAATCCAATAAAATCTCTGAACACTAAGGCTTAGGTGAGCCTCCTAGTTGGTAAACACAGTGACGTGCCAGGAGGGTGATGCACCCTGGCTCCACGGGCAGAGGACATGAAGGTTCAAATTTTGAGACTTCCCTAGATCTCACCCAATGGGTCTCATCTTTTGGCTGGTTCTGATGTGTGACCTTTTAATAAAACTTCAATCATAAGTATAGTGCCTTCCTGAGTTCCCTGAGCCATTCTAGAGAATTAGTGAGCCTGCATGGTTAGTGGAACATTGCATTTATAGCCAATTGGTCAGGTGTGTGGGTGGCCTGGGGAATCCCTGAGCTTGTGTCCTAGGGAGGGTAGTCTTGTTGGGGATTATGCTATTAATTTGTGGAGTGTGGACTAACTATGGTTAGTGCCAGAATAGTACTACAACTTGTTATACTTTTATACTATCTAGAGTTTTCTATAATGGACTTATATTACTTTTATAATTAAAAAAAAAAAACACTTCCATCTTGAAAAAAAGAATAAAATCTTGCAATTAAATAAACCATTACTATTTTAAATTGTAAAATCAGTAACATCTAAAGAAATAAGGAGGACCAAATAAGAGCCCACAAGTAGAAATGTCTAGAGGAAAAGAAAGTAAATTTATTTAAATTAAAAAGTTGACGAATGCAATAAAATAAAAATTTAAAAGTGGTGCATAAAACTGTGTAAAATAAATTCTTTTTTAAAAAAAGCAAAAATGTTTTGTGGGGCAAAATACATGATGGTCTAAAAAATAAATAGAAAGGTTCATTTAACAAACACATTTTTTAATAAAATGTTGATTTATAGTACAATTTAAAGGTATTTCTAAAGGACTGCATCATAGAGCAAAACCCTATTATGACTATACTTGTGAATTTTAAGTATTATGAATAAGGAGAACAAAAAGTGAAAAAGTTTTTCCTGTGAAGTCTATTAATGCAATGATTATTAAACCACTGGGCCACAATAAATATGTATAGTATTAAGTTGCCTGATTTTTAAAAACCGTCTCTTGGCTTTGTCTTTTTCCATCTCACTTCCCTACTCCTCTACTGGTGCTCCCTGGTATTACATCTAAATAAACTACATGATTTGACACCCCTTTCTCAGGATCTGCTTATTGAGAAATACAAAGATCTGTGCAGAAAAAATATTTCTAAGAGAACTGATTTTCCTCCATAAGCACTGGTTTTACCTTCATGGAACATCCTTTTACATTTATATTATAGTTGTCTCCTCCTAACTGTCTTGACTTCAGTCTTTTCCGGTACTAACAGATCATACATACAGAAAGCTATTGACAGAAGCTTAAAGAGGAAGAAAAAAAAAGCTCATGGAAAAATTATGGCATCATCACTTACTCTGAAGAAAGATAATTATTAATAAAATAACAAAATTCATTTTTGAAAATACCTAAGTTGTTTTCGAAGTTGCTCAATTTCCACATTTTGTTCAGTTACTGTTTTCAGAAAGTGCTCGTTAGTCTGCCACAAGAAAAAAAAATAGAAATATTCAGTATTAGAACATTTAAAACTACATCTTTAAAGATTAACTGTAGGGCATATAAGTAGAAAAAAACAAAGTCATGATAATGACTCATTTCAAGAGTTTTTGATGGTAAAATACAACCTTGGCCATTTTTCCTTGCCTTTACTTTACTACTTTAGTGGACACCTGCTCCACTTCAAACTACCTGCTTCTGCTTTTTGATGTCTTATGGTTTTCCTTGGCCATTTGAATCTCCTTTGTTTACCTAAATGCACAGAAGATAACAGGTGCTATAGAATTCATGCCCCCAGCCTGCTCTGGAAGAGCTGGATAACAATGATTGAAGAGAACTGATGTGTAAGTATCTCAAACTCCTCCTGTGCCCCATGGTGGTAAGTCTGAGCCTGTTCTACACTGGCTTCCAAAGTGCCCTGGCAGGATTAAGTGTCAGTTACCCAAGGTATTAATTTGCATGATTGTTAGAAACCCTTTGGCTGCCTTCTTTTAGCTTCCCAGTTCTCACTTCCCCATTCCCCTACTGGTACTCCCTGGTATTATCTCCTAAATAAATGACATGCTTTAGAATCCTTTTCTCGGGGTTAGTCTGAGAAGGAACCTAAAGGAAGATATGAAGCAGTCTTCCAAGTGTAGAAAAAATTTCTCTAAGGGAATTGATTTTCTTCTCTAAGTGATGATTTTACCATGAAGGCACAAATTCCTTATCCTTATCATCTTTATCTATATGCCTTATGGGCAAAGTCATATAGACTATAGTTACCTCCTAATCGATAAGTCTTGATTTCAGTTTTTTCCCATCCCAACAGATCACACATATATATATATCTCCAACTGCCTCTCCCGGAAGCAGTTTTCATTGTGCTTCTCTCATACTCTACCCAATCTTACTGACTTCATATTTTTAATACACTATTTTATTTCCCTCCGGAATCGGAATTCCATTCTGCCATCATCCATTCATTTTAAGACAGAAATAACTGTTTCCTTTCCTCACTTTATATGCACTTTTACAATGCACATTGCATTATATTCAAACACTAAATTTAAAGTACATAGCTACAAAACGAGTCAATTTTTGAAGACCACCTTCTCCCAGAATTTCCAGTGACTGGCACGTGATTTAATACATTCTAAATACTTATACCTTTAAGGAATAAATGAATGAATGTCTCCACTGAAACATGAAAGACAGTGTGAAGACTGCATCTTTATTTTTGGGAAGCAGACTACTGCAGACCAGAATTTAGTGTTCACAGACCACGATTTAAGAGACCAACTATCACATGCAGGGAAAGAAGGTCAGAATAATGAGAGGTAGGTAAATTATACCATATCAGAATAGTTGAAAAAAAATTTGGTGCAACACTGGGCATGAATCAGGAAAGACGTAATGGTTACATGCAAATAAACTGAAGGGTTGATTTGAAGAAGTGAGCTTATTCTGTTACTCCAAAAGATAAAACCATATATCAATGGGAGGAAATTTAACAAGATTTTAGCTTTCTTTTTTTTTTTTTTAAGATTTTATTTATTTATTTGACAGAGAGAGAGAGCGAGCGCATAAGTGGGGGCCAGGGGCAGAGCGAGAAGCAGACTCCCTTCTGAGCAGAAAGCTTGACACAGAGCTATATCCCAGGACTCTGAAATCATGACCTGAGCCAAAGGCAGACGATTAACTGACTGAGCCACCCAGGTGCCCCAGATTTTAGTTTTCTAATAATCAGAATTCAAAGGAACAGACTCTTTGAGGAAGTGATAAATCTCTTTCAGGGAATAGTTAAAGCAGAGGCTAGATGATCATCTAACTGAAAAGCATTAATGAAAGGATGCCTATATCATTTAAGGAAATAGATGACCTTTAATATGGTTTCAAATTCTCCTGTGAAACTATCTCAATGACTTCAGTCCAAACCTATTCACAACTCTGAATTCTTCTATGTCTGTTAATGTACTGTTAATGTTTTATTATATATACTGTCTTGGCACTAACATAATTAATGCGTGTGTTTTTTACCATTTGGGAGCACCTTAAATTAAGGTAAATGATGTAGAGTAATTAGGAGAAGTATAAATTGGAATTGTGAATTTTAGAAAGCTAGTGTTTTGGGAACTAACTTGTTAGCAAGCCTAGTGAGATCAACAACTGCATCTGAATATGGTGTTCTCTGTCACTACAAAGAAAATTATATATTAGTATTCTAGAATTTAGAGATTCATAAAGGTCCAGGGAAGCATCCCCTTCAATCACTGATCATGATTATTTCATATGTCATCCCTGTTTTACCAAGTAGGATAGGAGGTTGTGGATAGATACACACTTCTCTTCCAACTAGAGAATCTTTAACAGTGAAAGGAATAATATGCAATTAGAAAATATTTTTGAGTAATTTTACAGAGATGAACAAATCTCAAAAAAAAAAATGATTTCAGTGAAGAGAATCTCTAGGAAATGTGAATTCCCATTTTATCTATAGTCATAGTAAATAAAGTTGTACTTTCATGTACCATTCACATCAGGGGATTCTACCTCCCGTATGTTATAAATGTGTATTGGTCATGAAGGATATTTACTTCTTGTGTACTCATCAAATGATTTTACCTATTCATTTAATCAGCTTATTCATGGAATCAGAAAACTTTTTAATGAGTACTTTTCTTCAAGTTTGATTTTGACTCAAACTTGCTCCTGTGACTATTCTCTGAATGCTCTTTGAGACATACGAGATCTTTACAATCACTTAACTAAGTCCCTTCATATTTAGCAGTCTTGTTTGATACCCAGTAAGTACATTAAAAAAATGCTTAAGTTTTAAAATTTCTCTTACCATTCCTTTATCTTAACCACCAGGACAGTCTCTTTTTTGTTCTTTATAACATGACTCTTTCATCCATCTTGTCACTTTTTTATCTGTTTTATTGTACCCATCACTTCCTATTCTTTATTTTGGCTAAAATCTATTAATTCTTGTGCCTTAGGAATTTTTAATGTATTTCCTATGAATTCTCAAATATTCATTCCCATGACTTCCAACAGAATGATTTGGGGTTGCTTATAACAAAATAGGGGCTCTGTGGTATAAGATACCAAAAGATTTATATAATTCCTGCAATTCTAAGAGATAAACTGAAAGAACAAATAACTGTGATGTGAGGTTAAACTATTAATTTCATGTAGAAATATGCTTTCTTAATTATGGATATCAGTCATTTTGTTCTGGAGTACTTTAAAACTATTTAAAATGTCTAAGAAGTATATTATCAAAAATTTTAAGTGATTAGAAGTAACAGAAGGGAAATTTATTTAATAATTTTTATATGATTAAAGGAGAAAATTTTGAAAAGCAGAAAAAATTGGATAACTTACTTTTGATAGCACAATTCCACTCTTAAACAAAGACATTTTCATTAGGTACATACAAGAATTAGCAGAGTAACTAAGCAAAATGAAGAAAGGAAAGAGAGGAATTACCTGGGATGTCATAATTGTATTACTCAACAATGAGGTAAAATAAAATTCCAAAAAGAAAGGAAAAGAAGAGAAAAAGAAAAGTGAGAAGAGAAAAAAGGTAAAGAGCAGAAATAGGAAGGCAAATTATTACATTTCTTTTAGAAAAAAGTTAAAGGGAAATTTAGATGTACCAATTAATACTGGTGGCCAATCAACTAACAAATGATCCTTAATGTCCTATTATTTTTAAGAAACTGGGCTATTCATTTAACAGTTCCACAATTCTTATTATATACCTACCAGCATGATAAATGAAATATTAAGAATAAAGCATGAGTCCTACTCTTGAGAAGCTCACAATCTAGATTACTATCAAGAGATCCTACTACGAACCCTAAGATTACTATTAGATTAGGTGTATTTTAGAAAGATGTTAGCTTTAGATCTCCAGTAAGTATTGTAAACAATGTCATGCTATTGAATGTGAAAGAAAAAGACAGATAAAGAGAAAAGAGTACTGCCTACTTATTTTCATTTCATATAACATGGGTTTTTTTTGTTATTGATTTTCATCAGCATAAATATTAAAATCACAATTTTCAGTTTATATCAACAAGTACACTAAATGGATATTTTCACTTACCATTTCTATGTTCTCATTAGTTACATGAAGTTGCTTGGTCAGTTTTTGAAAATTGGTCAATTGATCCTACAGTAGGAAGGTAGAGGTGTACATGAATAGCATTCTGTTTATAACCCACATGTAAAATTCAAGTCTAAAATCAAGTCTGAAATCTTTATGAAATGAATGGATGAAATTCATTCAAATGAATGAAATGAATGAAATTTAGACTGAAATCAAGTCTAAAATCATTATGTCTAAGTCTAGATGAGCTGAGTTGTCTTCTGCTATTGTGTGAACAGTTGAGAAATAAGATAAAAATTTTTTTTAAATGACTACAAAATTAAGTAAGATGACAATGCAGAAACAAGTGTGGCTATTTATATTTTATATAAGGCCATTATTTCTAGAATTCACTCTATCAGTAAATAGACATGCTGGAGAGACATTGTACAATATTGAAAAACTACATTCAAACCTACTCAAAAACTACAACATAAACCCTGGCACAGGAATTGTTTCTCTCTCCCCTTCTTAAAGTTTCATGGCTTGAAAGCCCAAGTTTCAGATTGTGTGATTATCTGTTATAATACTATTAAACACTGTATGTGCAGGTGACACAAAGCTGGAAGGGGCTATTAATACGTTGGATGACAGAAATAAGGACAAAGTATTATTTGTAAAGGCTTGTACAAAAAAACCTAACTGCATAGCTACAATAAAGGAACAAAAGTGAAAAAAGTACCACAGGACTCAGCTGACTGACCTAAATGAGGAAACAGCCTCAAAGAACTTACTTATATTAGAAACAGTTTCTAGATCTCACAGGTAAAAGCCCTTTCTTCTGATAAAATGCCGTGTGTGTGTGTGTGTGTGTGTGTGTGTGTGTATTTTTTAAAAATAATTTTCAACTTGAGTGTAGTTGACATACTATGTTACATTAGCTTTTTGTGTGTGTGTGTGTGTTTTATAGCTGTTTATTACCTTAATTTAAATACACACTCATATTATAAATTTACCATTTCATTCGAAGTGTCCTTTTAATCTTTAATTATAATTTTAGGGATAAGTATTTCTATTGAGTAGGTAACAGTTTTTATCTAAAGCAGAAAAGAGTATTCACTAATTCCTATGCATCTTTTAGACAGAAAACCTGTTTAAAAACATTATATATTTCTCTATACTTGTTCTGAGAGTGAGTCCATCTACCAACTCGGGCTTTTTTTGTCAAGGACTACCCAAGTTTGATTTTGATATTTAAAGTTGACAACGCTTTTCTCTTCTCTTCGCTTATCTCTCTTCTCTTTTATGACATTATATACCTGCTTGCAGAACAAGAACTCAAAACATCATTCCTCCTTCAAGATGAAAAATGTCTGAAAAACCCCTGAGTAACTTCTTCTAAAAGCTAATCAGAGCTGTAACTCTCCCTGTAGATAGACTACTTTTTGCAAGGCCTTTCAATGAGAGAAATGGCAGACACCAGAAATGTAAATTAAGACCAGTTTTGCAAGTGTTCTTCTAGAATCTGGAGTATCACCATTTTACCCATGGTGAAACCATCAGAGGGAGGTTAAGTAATTTCATTTTATTACAGTGTGAACCCAGGCCAGTCTGACTTCTAAGACTGTGGTAGTTCCACTATCCCATAATATAGTATACACTACTAGAAATGTTGATCAGAATACATAGCTAAAATAAATTGAGAATTTATTAGGTCAGGTACTGTTCCATTTACTTTGCCTCTACCTCTCAACAAACTTCAGGGAGCTCTCTATGGATTTATGAGGTTATACGTCTCTGAACTCAGTCAAACGTGGCTATTAATTAAATGCCCTTCAAGTTGTGTTTGTAAAAAATCAATTGACCTTTTTCCTTTTTTCAGAAAACAACAGGTTTCTGGCCTTGGACCAAGATGTTCTTTTACAAAAATGAGTAAATATCTAGATCTTGCTCAACTTCAAATTATTTTTTTTATTATAATAATATATTTTTATTATATTATGTTAGTCACCATACAGTACATCCCTGGTTTCTGATGTAAAGTTCGATGATTCATTAGTTGTGTATAACACCCAGTGCACCATGCAATACGTGCCCTCCTTACTACCCATCACCAGCCTATCCCATTCCCCCACCTCCTCCCCTCTGAAGTCCTCAGTTTGCTTCTCAGAGTCCATAGTCTCTCATGCTTCATTCCCCCTTCTGATTACCCCCCCTTTCTTTATCCCTTTCTTCTCCTACCGATCTTCCTATTAGCTTTAAGTGTACAACCAACATTCAACTTCTCTATACATTATGCTATGACTCACTGCAAGTATAGCTACTATCTGTCACCATACAATGCTATTACAATATCATTGACTATATTCCCTATATTGTGCCTCTTATTCCCATGACTTATTCATTTGATATCTGGAAGCCTGTATCTCCTACTTACTCCCCTTTACCCATTTTGTCCATTCTCCCCATTCCCCCTCCCTTAGAGGTAAAGGTCTTGCTCAGACTACATATGGATTATTTCCAAAACAGGGCATATATAGAAAAATCACTTTGTAAACTGTAAAGGATCATGTAAGTATTATTATGACTCCTTTAGGTAGAATTTCCAATTATAATAGTAACATCCATAAACTGGAATTTGAAAAGTCCATAAATGAGAATTGAAGAAAGGTGTGATAACCAATGTATTTAAACATCTGCCTTCTCAAAACCCATAGAAAAGCAATAAGAATTGGAATACTCCTTAGTTTTCAATGTTCCCAGCAGAAAAAGAACCAATGCAAGGATCATGGAGGCAGATCGTTCAATGGAATGGATGGTAGTCCGAGATAATAAGTTCTTGTCAACAGAGGTATACAGCAAAAGCTTAGATGTCTACTTTGAAAGAATATAAAAATCATTCTAGCTTTAGATAGAAAGAATGCCTTAATAACCATTAAGATCTCTTCCAATTGTAAAATTCTATTCTGATTAATTTATGCTAAATACAGTTGACATCTATTTTAGAGGTAACTTTAAGGGTATTAACATTTTCACTTTACATGGTGGTGTCACTATATTTGAGCAGGTTTCTTCATTGGCCATAATCTAATGAATAGTTCCTATCATAAGCCAGGAAATAAAAGATATAAAAGCTTTGGGGATCTATTTATACAGGATCATCATATAGCTGCTTCTTAGAACTAAACACAGTTTTCACTGATAATCACATTATAAAACCTAATGTGTACTAGGCATTGCTTCAACTGTCCCAGAAATTTCTAACCAGCAAAGATCAATTTAACATAAATAACACAGTAGACACTTAGGCATTCCTCTTCAAAACAGAGTTTCTCAAGAATGAAGATATACATGAAAACTGATATACAAGAAAAACCATGAAATCCAAGATTACCTTTTGTTTTTGACTTTCAACTACATGAACCTGGACCTCAGTCATATGTTCCTGGTAAAGTCTCTGAAGTCTGTCCAACTCCTGAGAAACAGTCTGCCAGAGTTCCACAGCCTGAGTTTTTTCCTATAAAACAAAAAGAATCAAGAATTCATTAATTAGCAGGCTATTACACAGTACAAATGAATCATATTCTTTTACAGAATGAATTCTTGTATATAAATTCACAAAATAAAAATGGAATTTGTGTAAAGATGGTATAGTTGTAATATTTCTGATGATATGCACCTGTATTAAATACAATTCAGAGAAGGGGAGCCTGGGTGGCTCAGCTGATGAAGTGTCTGACCTTTGATTTTGGCTCAGGCCATGATCTCAGGGTTGTGAGACAGAGCCCCTCATTGGGCTCTGCACTGAGCATGGCACCTGCTTAAGATTCTCTCTCTCCTTCTCCCCTTCCTCTTCCTCACTCTCCCTCTCTAAAAAACCCCAAAAAACAAAACCAAATAAAACAAAAATACATTTCAGAGAATAAACCTAAAGATGAAAATCCCCTTGTTGAAATTTTCTTTTTATTCAGATTCCATAGCTAAAATTTAACTCTTAAATCAGAGACATGGATTTAAAGCACTATCTTTGTTCCATAAGAAAATGCAAGCCTTAGAAATTACTAAAGAAAGGGGGGCCTGGGTGGTGCAGTCATTAAGCATCTGCCTTCGGCTCAGGGCTTGATCCAGTGTTCTGGGATCGAGCCCCACATCAGGCTCCTCCGCTGGAAGCCTGCTTCTTCCTCTCCCACTCCCCCTGCTTGTGTTCCCTCTCTCGCTGGCTGTTTCTCTCTGTCAAATTAATAAAATAAAATCTTTAAAAAAAATTACTAAAGAAGAAAACTGCCCCTGATAAAGTACAAGATTTTTTTCAGATTGTAAAAGTAATAAATGTTGTAGAAAGTTGGGAAAATGCAGCAAAACAGAAAGCAAGAATTACCTATAATTTTACCACCTGATAGTAAATATTGCTAGCATCTGGGTATAACCATCTTTATAAATTTTGGATGTATTCATGTTTTTAAATGTGATTTTGGAAGAGAATTTTGTATTTCTGTCCTTTTAACAAAATTGGGAATCATACAGTGTACTGTTTATACTGTACGATTTTCACTTGGCATTTTATAATCAGCATTTTCTCAAGTCAGTAACTATTCTTTCAATATAGCAAGTCTCAAAGTGTGATATAGCGACCCTTAAGTCAAAATTATATCCATTATAATATGAAGACATTATTTGCCTTTTTCACTCTCATCTTCTCATGAGTGTACGCTGAAGTTCTCCAAAGTTTATATGATATGATGTCATCTCTCTGATGGGTATAATGTGGAATGTGTTCTTATGCTCCCATTTGTTTTTAAAAATGTCTGTTTTAATCTATAATATGATAAATATTGATAGATACAGAACCCACAAAAAAAGAGTTCTTTGAGGTCCATGATAATTTTTAGCATCCTGGAGAGAGGGGTCCTGAAACCAAAAAGGGTAAGAAATGCTAACCTAGTAGGAGGCATTATTCTCTTTTTATTCTCTAAAAAGAGAAGTGAAACAGGTTTTGGCCATTTGCTGAGGGTTCCTCAACAAGTTGTTGACAGAATCAGGAGGAAACCTTTACCTCTTTGATTCTAAAGCCCAAACTTTTAAAGATTTATTAATTTATTTTAAAGAGAGAGAGGTGGAGAGGGGCAGAGGGAGAGAGAATCTTAAGCAGGCTTCCTACTCAGCACGGAGCCCACTGTAGGACTTGACACAGGGCTCAATCCCACCACACTGAGACCATGACCCTAGCCAAAAAAAAAGAGTTGGATGCCCAACTGACTGTGCCACCCGGTGCCCCAAAAGCCCAAACTTTTAAATCCCAGGTCAGAACTAGTCCACCCTGTTTTAGTAAGAAGGTAACAAGGTGTAGTGAAAAGATAAGCATTTTAAGAAGATAATGAGAATACATTTAAAGTAAGCAGAGGTTCATAAATTTTAAGGAAAACTATTACTGAAGTATAATATGCATTCAGAAAACACACAAATCATGAATTTTCACAAAGTGATTGCCCCTATGTAACCAGCGCTCAGTTCAAGAAAGAGAATGTTATTACTAGTGCCTAGAAGCCTGATACCCCTCTCTTCAAGATAACTATTCCCCCAAAATAACTATCATCCTGGTTTCCACATCATCGATTAGCTTTGCTTAAAATTTACATAGTTTAAAATTTGTAGACAAACAGAATCTGGAGCCATAAGACTTGGATTCAATCCTGATTTCTGGCTGAATGATCCTGGATAATTCATTTCACTTCCTTAAGAACATTTTCT
This sequence comes from Ursus arctos, assembly GCF_023065955.2. NCBI lineage: Eukaryota > Metazoa > Chordata > Mammalia > Carnivora > Ursidae > Ursus > Ursus arctos. The sequence goes on from NW_026622775.1 coordinate 21,532,504, forward strand.
TTTCAGTAAAATCATGAGAAAGACATGTCATAACCTCAAAAGGTTGCAGTTTTACAAACCTGCCTCATGATAAGAATCATCTGGACAGTTATTAGAAAACCAAGATTGTCTAAAGCAGTGGTTCTTGTAGGACTAAACCATCAGCATTACCTTAGAACCTGTTAGAAACACAAATTACTGAGCCCAGACTTCTTGAATCAGAACCCTGGGAAAGGGAAATAATAATCTCGATTCCAAAAAGCCCTTGGGAGATTATAATGCACAAAAAAACTGAGAGCCAATGTACTAATATAAATTTTTTAAATGGTATAACTCGTCATTTGAAAAACTACAATTTAAAAGATTCCATATTGTTGGAGTTTTAAACTATTTCCAATTTTCATTATCATATATAATAGTATAATGAACATATTCACCAATTTTCACATACAGTTTCTTAGGACAGATTCCTAGAATCTATGTGATTTCCTAATCTAATTAATTGGTCAAAGGATATAAACATTTCTAAGGCTCTTATTGCCAAACTGCCCGCCAGAAAGATTTTTACAAATCACACTATCACAACAGAACAAAATACTCCAAACTAAAAATATTAAGTTAGGTACTTAATACTGTAGTAGTGTTATCAGCTCCCAAGGCCATTACATTTGCTTTACCTAGCACTTTTCGCACTCAATTTTAATTCTTTACCTTGCTGTTTAGTAACGATGATGATAAAAAAATAGGTAAATTTATTAACTTTCATGTGTGTTAGGCACTACATTAAGTGCTTTATGGGAATTTTTGAATTACCATAAGAGCTACATAAGAGAAGAATTATTATAATCTCCATATATAAACGAAGGTAAGGTACAAAGACATTTCCCAAGATCACAGAGCTAGAAAATAGAATAGAGAACAAACTCAAGAAGTTTGACGAGAGGTTTTTTTTTTTTTTTTAATAAAAGCCTGTTTTCCACAAAAGCAGGAACCAACACTCCCCACTGTATCCTCAACGATTAGCACACTGCTTGATATATAATAGACATCTAATTAATACTTGTGAAATAAATGAAGATATCTGAAGAGTCAAACTCTTTATGCTTATTACTTTGATAAAGCATAATAAAAAATTATTGTTTTTTACTATAAATTGTATGTAACTTAGTTTTTGTCTCTTTGGTTTGGATTCAATTAGTCTTCATGCATAACACAAAGGTCTTTCAATTTAGTGATGGATATCAAAGCAATTTTATGTTTTATCACACCTTAAAAACAAAATACATAAACATATATGCATAATAAGCAGAATATTTGACCCTACTGTTCTGATACTATTGAGTTAACACTTTCTATTATTTATACTTCATAAAATTGCCTAAACTCTCATTCAGTTAAAATTTTATATTTATTTAAAAAGTACATTATAGATTTTGTGGGAAATTGTATTTATAACCAATCAATCAGCCTTTTCCTTTCTGACCACTCAGACTCAGACATCATATCTTCTCAAGAAGTGACTGATCCAAAACGTAGCAAAAAAAATAGGACCATCTTCAGAAAAATAGTATGAGGTGGAGCAAGATGTGGAAGGAGAAAGGCAAAGAGAGGGTAAGACAGGAGGACAAAAAGATATGGAATGAGAGTACAAGTTTGGTTTAAAAAGAAAAACAGAATAAGTGATTTTGAAGTTTTAATAAAATTTAACATTGGAAATTATAGCAACAAAAGTTCTGCAGAGAGAGTCTTTTTAGAGACAGGGTTCTGCTTTTGTTTTTTTTTGAAACTACAAATCTTATCTAGTTTTCATTCCACTTCCTTTTAAAAAAATTTTTTTTTCAGTTTTATTGAGGTATGAATGACAAATAATCATTGTATATATTTAAGGTATATAAAAGAGGGTTCTTTTACATAGGGTCTATCACAATCTTTTTCCAGAGTACCAAGAATTGCATATTGTACACTAGCTTTTGATAGCCTCTTAGAAAGCCTTCATAAGCTTAAATTAATTTCCATTTATTTTTATATAAACATTTATAAATTCTTCCTGATAATATTAGTTTGAACAGAGCTCAAACTAGAACAGGAAAGTTGGAAAAGTTTGAAAGAGCATGCTTTCTCATTATTTTTTTCCTCTATTACCGTTTCAAATTCCTTCCCTTTACACATGAAAAAATAAAATCAGCGTTAAATACATGCTCCTTTATCATGGTAAATATAGCCTGTTTAAATTCAGTTTAATTTAGTCAGTTAAATGATCACTTTCATTAAGTATAAGAATTCCAAAACCAAATTTCTAGGTTATAAAAAAATGATTTTTCATAGATAATTATAAAATCAAAATTGCAATAAAGAATTTGTAATCTCCATTTATAAATGAAGAAACTGAGGCACACAGCTAGAAAGTAGAACAGAAATTCAAATCCATACAAGATAGGAGATGCCTAGGATATAAAACTGTAAATTAAAATAAAATTCCCTTATGTAGAATCACAAATTTCCGTGTTGAAAACAGGATATATATAACATAGCTTCCCAAATATTTCAATTACTATGAGGGAGGAAAAAAGGAGAAAAAGTAATTTGGAGAAGTATAATTTTTGAAAAATAGAATTCTATAATCTTTGAAAATTGAGGAAAACACTGTATCAGAAGAAAACACAGAAAAATGAAAAATATAAATTTAGGTGAGTGGATACTTATTTTTGTCTTTAAAATTTTTCTTGGGCATTGAAATATATTTTTTACAAGATTTATTATTTATTTTAGAGAGAGAAAAAGAGTGTGCACACGCATGCATGTGAACCAGCTGGGGGAGGGGCAGTGGGAGAGGGAGAGAGAGGATCTCAAGCAGACTCTCCACTGAGCACTGAGCCAGATGCAGGGCTCAATCTCACGACCCTGAGATCATGACCTGAGCCGAAATCGAGAGTCAGATGCCCAAGTCACTGACCGCACAGGCACTCCTGGTATTAAAATATTTTTCTAAAAAATATTTAATTAATTTATTTGATAGAGAGAGACACAGTGAGAGAGGGAACACAAGCAGGGGGAGTGGGAGAGGGAGAAGCAGGCTTCCCACTGAGCAGGAAGCCCAATGTGGGGCTCAATCCCAGGACCCTGGGATCATGACCTGAGCAGAAGGCAGGCGCTTAATGACTGAGCCACCCAGGCACCCCTAAAATATTTTTATAAGACACAAAAATCATGTCAAAAGATTTATGATTCAGTTAAAATATACATTTGGTAGCTACATTTTTAACAACCAGGGAGGGTATATATTATGAATTTTGTTACCTCTTAACTATTCTTGTAAATTGTAGAAAATCAGTAAGTATAATTTTACTATTCTGTTATTAGCATTCATAAATAATGATTAACACAGATTTTAAAAATTCTGTTTATTCAGAATATAGTTTTAAAAACTTTATAGCACTCACTTGATTGGCTAGTTGTAATTGTTCTCGTAGATTGGTGACTGTTTCATCATCTGTATATATATCATTTCCCATGTCTACGCCAAAGGGAAGGGTCTCCAGTTGCTTTTCAACAGCATCTTTTAATTCGCTGTGCAACCTTTAGAAAAAAGAGTTAACACAGTAATCATATAAATTCATTTTACCAACAGTAATCATTGTTTCAAGGTAAACAAACATTTGGGTCAAAAAACATTCCTTAAAAAAATTCTTTACACAGGGGCGCCTGGGTGGCACAGCGGTTAGGCATCTGCCTTCGGCTCAGGGCGTGATCCCAGAGTTCTGGGATCGAGCCCCACGTCAGGCTCTTCCTCTACGAGCCTGCTTCTTCCTCTCCCACTCCCCCTGCTTGTGCTCCCTCTCTCGCTGGCTGTCTCTCTCTCTGTCGAATAAATAAATAAAATCTTTAAAAAAAAAAAAAAATTCTTTACACAAAAATAAATTTTAAGTAGACCTCAAAAATTAAATTGTTAACCACCATTAAATACTGTGCTATGAAAATAAAAATACAACAATTTCAAATGCATTAAATTTGTCAGAATTAATTTAAGAATAATTCAGTCTGTCCTAAGGAGATTTTAGGTATTCAAGAAAGTAAAATTCAGATATTACACTCTATTAATTTATGAAACAGGCCATTCAGAAAAAAAATGTAAATGTAACAGTGGTTTCATCTAGTCAATTAAAAGGAAATGGGATATATGATTTCTCTCATCTATGGAATATAAGAACTAGGATGATTGGTAGGGGAAGAAAGGGATGGGGGGGTAATCAGACAGGGGAATGAAACATGAGAGACTATGGACTATGAGAAACAAACTGAGGGCCTCAGAGGGGAGGGGAGTGGGGGAATGGGATAGACCGGTGATGGGTAGTAAGGAGGGCACGTATTGCATGGTGCACTGGGTGTTATACGCAACTAATGAATCATCGAACTTTACATCGGAAACTGGGGATGTACTGTACGGTGACTAACATAATATAATAAAAAAGCATTAAAAAAAAAGGAAATGGGATATAAAATATTGTAGAGTTATTTATTTTCTTCATCATGTTTCCCAAAACTCAGGTAACATTTTACTAAATCCAGTTAATAAACAGAGTAGAATAAAATTGTTGCTGGTTATAAAATCAAGATGATTAGCGGCTTTATTTTTCAGCATATTTTACGTAAGCTTGACCAAAACTCTGAATGCCTTAAATTCAATATTAATCTGAACATTAAATTACAGATATTTTATATTTTAAAACAGCTACCAAAAGAAAGCTATAGAAAGGTACATCTAAAAAAACTAAGTTTTACTTTAAAATGATACAAACCTAAAAGGAAAAATATTTTTGTAATATTAGAAAAACTTGAAAAACTTTAATGCATAAATTGTAAGCAGAAAATGTTATTTATGATAAACACACCTCAAGGTAGTTTCCCAAAGAAACGGTACCCATGTATTTAAAATAAAGAGAATTACCTACTGATATTAAAAATCTCCTTTGAAACTAGGAAAAAATCAATCTTAATTTTTAGAATATATTTACAGAAAACAAAGTTCATCAAACACAATGGAACTCATAGGATAATAAACTTTAGAAACAACAAAAAAATTAATTACTCCCTAAGGAAAGGCCAGAGGCTGCTAATTATTCCCTAGTTAAGAATTTTATCAATAATACAAACATTCATATTTTAAAATATTTCTAGTATTTTTATTTTTTTGTATTTATTAAGTTTTTAATTCTAATTCCAATATAGTTAACACACAGTGTTATATTAGTTTCAGCAATTCAACAATTCTACACATTACTTAGTGCTCATCACAAGTGCACTCCTTAATCCCCATCATCTATTTCACCCATTCCCCCAACCACCTCCCCCTGGCAACCATCAGTTTGTTCTCTATATAGGTCTTTTCTCCACCCCCTCGGGGATGCCGATGATTCTAACATTGGATCTTTTCATTGAGTCAGTAATCTCCCGTAACCTACATTCGTGGGCTTGGATTTTTTTAAGAGCAGCTTCTGTTTTGGTTTTTTCCTCTATTAACCCATCCTCCAATTCACTAACCCGTTCCTCTGCTTCTGTGACCCTGGCCGTCAGAGCCTCTAGTTTTGCCTGCATTTGGCTCATAGAATTTTTAATTTCTGTCAGATTCGCTCTCATTTCTGTCCTTAGGGATTCTATATTCTCAGTAACCTTTTCGTTAATAGTTTTTTCAATTCTACTCATCATTTTGACCATCGTTACTCTGAATTCCATTTCTGATACTTTGGTTACATCCATATCCATTATTTCTGTGGCAGAGGCCACAGACTCACTGTCTTTTTTTTGCTGGGGGGGGCTTCTCCTTTTTGTCATTCTGATGAGGAGAGGTTGCGGGGTTGTCCAGAGCCCAAATTATTGACTGGGTCCCAGGCTGTGCCCCTTGTTTTTTAGGGATCTTAGGGATGTGGGCTTCTTCTTTAAAGATTTTATTTATTTATTTATGTGGCAGCCAACCAGCGAGAGAGGGAACAGAAGCAGGGGAGTGGGAGAGGAAGAAGCAGGCTCCCAGCGGAGGAGCCCGATGAGGGACTCCTTTCCGGAACGCCGGGATCATGCCCTAAGCCGAAGGCAGGCGCTCAATGACTGCACCACCCAGGCGCCTCGGGTTGTGGGCTTCTTGATTTTTCAGCCTGCCTTCTGGGGGAGGGGCCTGCCGTGCCGATACTCAGGCAACCCTGTTTGGGTAGAGTCTCCGTGTCCCCTGCGAGGGGGGATGGGGATGGGCACTCTGAGCCAGTATTTCCAGGCTTTTGTTCTCTGGCGGCTTTCCATGGCTGTTTGCTGTGCCTCTTCTGAGAGTCAGAGCAGCAGCGGCCGAATTTCAGCCTCTGTCACAGAACAGAGGGATCGCGGACCGTTCTCTACTAATGTTCTGGCCACTTTAACTCTGTTACTGTTGGTGCTGCTCAACCCTGCAGCGTCCCGGGATGTGCGCCCCACACCCAGCGTCCCAGCCCTCACTTCCAGGGCAGGTGCGTCTCTGTCCTTTGTGTTTCTAACACCGCCAGCCGCCAGCCGCCCCGTGCGCGCTCTGGAAGCTCCCGGTCTCAGTCTGGATCCAGTGAGCGCACCGGGATTCCGGTGTTCCGCGAGATGCCTGGTGGCGCGCGCACCCGGCTCACGGTCTCAGTCTGCTGTTTTGCGGGTGCCATCCGTGAGCCCCGCCCGCTCTCTTGTGACTACCGCTTCCCGGCACCTGAACGTGGCGGCTCCCTCCCCTTCCATTTATCTTCCGATATCTGTGCATAGTTTGATGGCTTCCCGCTTTGTACCTCAATACTCAGCGCTGGAGATGTTCATTTGTAGAGATCCAGATGCGTCTTCCTGCATCTCAGGCTGGTTCCGTGGTTGTTTAGGCTGGTCTGGTACCTATCCAGCTCGACTCAGGGGGACCGGCTGAAAAAGGTGTCTCCTACTCCTCCGCCATCTTAACTCCTCCACCTGTTCTCTATATAGGTCTGTTTCTTGGTTTGTCTCTCTCTTTTCTTCCCCCACTTTGTTCATCTGTTTTGTTTCTTAAATTCCACACATGAATGAAATCGTACAGTATTTGTCTTTCTCCAACTAACTTATTTCACTTAGCATTATACTCTAACTCCATCCATGTCATTGCAAATGGCAAGATTTCATTCTTTTTTTATGGCTGAATAATATTCCATTGTATGTATGTACACATACACAACTTCTTTACCCACTCATCTATTGATGGACCCTTGGGCTGCTTCCATAATTTGGCTATTGTAAATAATGCTGCAATAAATATATGGGTGCATATATTTTTTCAAATCAGTGTTTCTATGGGTAAATACCCAGTAGTATGATTGCTGGATTGTAGGGTAGTTTTTTACTTTTTTGAGGAACTTCCATACTGTTTTCTATAGTGGCTACACCAGTTTACATTCCCATCAACACTGCACAAGGGTTCCTTTTTCTCCACATCCTTGCCAACACTTTTGGTTTCTTGTGTTTCTGATTTTAACCATTCTGACAGGTGTAAGGTAATATCTAACTGTGGTTTTGAAATGATTTCCCTGATAAGGAGTGATGTTGAACCTGTTGAGCATCTATATGTCTTCTTTGGAGAAATATCTGTTTGTGTCTTCTGCCCATTTTTAAATTGGATTATTTGGTTTTTTGGTGTTGAGTTATATAAATTCTTTATACATTTTGAATACTAACTGCTTAGGAGATATGTCATTTACAAATTTCTTCTTCCATTCTGTAAGTTGCCTTTTAGTTTTGTTGATTGTTTCCTTTGCTACGCACAAGCTATTTATTTTGATGTAGTCTCAGTGTTTTATTTTTGCTTTTGTTTCCCTTGCCTCAGGGGACCTATCTAAAAAAAATGTTGCTTTAGCTGATGTCAGAGACATTTCTGCCTATGCTCTCTTCTAGGATTTTTATGGTTTCAGGTCTCACATTTAGGTCTTTCACCCATTTTGGATTAATTTTTGTGCATGGTGTAAGAAAATGGTCCAGTTTCATTCTTTTGCATGTAGCTGACCAGTTTCCCCACACCGTTTGTTGAAGAGACTGTCTTTTTCCCATTGCATATCTTACCTCTTTTGTCAAAGATTGACTATATAATCATGGGTTTGTTTAAATATTTCTAGTATTTTAAAAAATATTTACTTTATAATATAAAACATAATAAGAGTTTTAAAAAAGCCATCCCAAGTCCCAGAGAAAAACCATCATTAATGGTGTGGTATATTTTCTAGCAGAATTTTTGCTCTCCATTAAAAATAGACAGATACACCACACTGTTAATATTTTATAACTGCCTTTAAAACGGTATTACTGAAACATATGCATTCTTTCAGATTATAAAATATTTTCCTATAAATACTTCAATGATGGCATAATATTCCATTATTTCCATTATACAGATATTTGCATCATAAGTCAACTCAGGTAAACCCCCTACAGTAATTTTAAATGAAATAAAAAATAGTAAAATTAATATTCACTTAGTACACTAAAAAATTAGAAACATCGAGAATTAAACGTTTTATTTCTTTGTAAAAAAAAAACTCATCCCTTATAATCAACAGTACAGTTGTAAACAAAAGTAAGACAGTTATTAGTATTTTTACAAAAATTTTTAAAGGCCACAGAAAAATCATAATCTTCACCCATTGATTATTAAGATCACTTTCCGGAGTTTCAGCTTGCATGGTCATTTTTATAGTCCTGCACTATGATACATAGCAAGGACTGCCTACGTATAGCTTATTTTTGTTTTAGTATCTCTGGTCCACAGAGATGGGGTATCCAATCTTGCAGTTTACAGTGCCTTCTGTCTCTTGCCCAACGTGCCCAGATTCCCCAGGTGTTTTATAATTTCGGGTTTAGTTTACTGACTTTTTTCTAACCTGTTTTGCAAATTCTTAGAAATCACTGATTTTTAGATTTTCTTTCCTAATATATACAGTTAAGACTTTGAATTTCCCTCTAAGAATGGACTTAGCTGCACCTATAAGCTTTGTTGCTTTATTTTCATTATCAACCAGTTAAAAGTATGCTCTAATTTCTCACTGTTAATCCTCTGACCTTTAAGTAATATTTAGAAGCTGCTTAACTAAAGAACAGTTGGGGATTTTCTAGTTACCTTTAAAAAAACTGATTTCTAGTATAATTTTCACTGTCATCAAAGAACATAAGCAGAGTAATTTTGATACTTTAAAAATTCCTCAGTTACTTTTTTGAACTGGTTAATTGTGGAAATGTTATATGTGTACTTAGAATGAATATGTATTCTGAAGGTTTTGGGTATTAGTATTCAATATATGTCCCTTACAGATTCGTTAACTGCATTGTTCAAATATTTTTTTTTTTCTGATTTTTTCGATTACTAAGAGCCACTTGTTTTTATTTCCTGCTATTATGGTTTTTCTCTGGGGTTTGGGGTGCCTTTTTTAAAATTCTTGTCATAGGGACGCCTGGGTGGCTTAGTCGGTTACACATCTGCCTTTGGCTCAGGTCATGATCCCAGGGTCTGGGACTGAGTCCCACATTCAGCTCCTTGCTCAGCAGGAAGCCTGATTCTCCCTTCTGCCTGCTTCTCCTTCTGACTGCTTCTCCCTCTGCTTGTGCTCGAGCTCTCTCTTTCTAATAAAATCTTTAAAAAAATTCTTGTTAAAGTATTGGTCATTTTTCTCTTATGATAGAAAATTCTATCAGAAAAAGTAAATATTTAAAAAAATTGTATAGCATATTTAAAAATAACCTTTTGTTATTGATACTTTTAAGTACTTTTAAAAAATTTAATTGGTCTGTCTTGCTACTCAGTGCTATAATCGAATTTTTTGATTCTAGAAGAACAGAAAAAGTGAAAAATTTCCATTCTGAGCCTTTGTTATTGAGTACTTACAAATTTAAAACTGTCACATCTTTTGGGAAAATTGAATCTTTTATCATTATGAAATATTGCTTTTATCTCTAATAATCTGTTCTGCATTAAAGTCTACTGTGTCCGATATTATCAGCTTTCTTTTGGTTAGCACTTGCATGGTATATCTATTTTCCATCCTTTTATTTGCATCCATTCTATATTACATTTTAGTAATCTCTCTGGTAAGTACGTAGGTTTCTTTTTTTAATCTCCTCTGATACATGACTTTTAATTGTAGCATGTAATACACTGAAATTTAATATAATTACTGATATATTTGGGTTTATATCTACTACCTTAGTATTTGTTTCTATATGCCCTGCCTATTATGATTTTCTCTCCTTTCATGCTTTCTTTTGATTACTTTTTTTAATGTGTTCACTTTAGGTGACTTTTTAAAAAATAAGACTTAATTTTTGAGCAGTTTTAGGTTTACAGCAAAAATGAGCAGAAAGTAGAGAGATTCCCCAATAAAGCCCTTGGCCCCCCTCAGCATAACCCCCCCCCCCCCACCAGAGTGGTATATTTTGTTGCTACTGATAAACCTACACTGACACAATTACCCAAAGTCTATAGTTGCTACTGATAAACCTACACTGACATAATTACCCAAAGTCTATCCATTAGGATTCACTCTCAGCTTTATACATCCTACAATGACATGTATCAGTCACTAGTGTCTTACAGAATAGTTTCACTGTCCTAAAAATCTTATGTGCTCTGCCTTTTCATCCTTTCTACTCTCACCCCTTCCCCCCAGCCCCTGGCAACTACTGATCATTTTATTGTCTCTACAGTTTTTTTTTTTTTTTTAAAGATTCTTTATTTGAGAGAAGGAGTGTGTGTGTGTGCGCACGTGTGTGCAAGCATGGTCGGGGGAGGAGCAGAAGGCAAGGGAGAGACAGTCTTAGGCAGACTGTGGGGCTTGAATTCACGACTCCAAGATCATGACCTGAACCAAAGTTAAGACTTGGATGCCCAACTGACTGCGCCACCCAGGCGACCCTTGTCTCCATAGTTTTGCCTTTTCCAGAATGTCACAATCTGTAGCCTTTTCAGATTTGCTTCTTTCACTTAGCAGTTTCTTTTTAGGGGCCCTCCATATCTGCTGCTGGCTTGATAGTTAATTCCTTTTTATTGCTGAATAATATACCATAGTTTGGATATACCACAGTTTATTTATCCATTCACGTACAGAAGGACATCTTGGTTGTTTCCAAACTTTGGCAATTGTGAATAAAGCTGCCATAAACATTCATGTGCAGGTTTTTGTGTAGACATAAGTTGTCAAGTCCTTTAGGTAAATATCAAGGAGTATGACCACTATTGTTACGGTAGTAAGTTTCATTTTTTAAGAAATGACCGAACTGTCTTCCTAGGTGACTGTACATTTTGTTTTCCCACCAGCAATGAGTGAGGGTTCCTGTTGTTCTATATGTTTTTTTATTAGTCTATTTTTCTATGTATTAGCTTGCAAGTTATATGATTCTTTACTTTCAGTGCCTACCCTGGAGATTATAACATGCATACAGAACTAGCAAAACTCTAAATTAAGTAAGTATTCTATTTCTTTTGGGTAAAGCTGGAAGCTGAGAATATTTTAACTCTATTTACCCTTTTCCCAAGTTTATGATATTGCTGCCTTGTATTTTAATTCTCCACAGATAATTAGAGACAATTAGAGATTCTCTACAGATATTTTAGAGACATTATTATTATTTCAGAATAGTTGATCTTCATTAAACTTTCTCCCATAGTTACCCTTTCCTTTCTTTTTGTAGAACATCCTTCTAAGATTTTAATTTTGCTAATGATAATTTTCTCAATTTCTTTTCATCTAAAAATGTACTTATATGACTTCTAGAAAAATGTTTCACTATATAATTTTAAGTTAATAGTTTTTCTTTCAGCTTTGAAGATATTCCACTGTTTCCTGATTTCCATCATTTCTGTTGAGAAGTTCACTTATGTCTTAACTGCTGTTTCTTTGAAGATAATTTTTCGGCTTTAAACATTTTTAAAAATTGTCTTTGATTTTGTATTTGATCTTATAATAATGTATCTATAGTTTTTGTACTATCCTGCTTATGATACATGGTGTTTCTTTAATTTGTGGATTGATGTCTCTCTGCCCTCTCTTTCTGGGACTTAAGTTATATGAATTTTAGCTCTTTTCACTATTTCCCTTGTGTCTCCTACATTATTTCCTGTATTTTTTTCTTTCCTTTTGTCTCTCTGATCTTCATTCGGAATATCTTTTTCAGACTTGGACTGCATTCCATTAATTCTCTCTTTAGTTATATCTTATTTCATTACTGTATTTTTTTTTTTTTTTTCAGTTTCAGAATTTCAGTTTGGTCTTTTTTTAGCATACCCTGTTCTCTTATCAACATTCTCAAAATTGCCTTTTTTCATTGAACATATTAAGCAGAGTTATTTTAAAGACCAATCCTGTGGATTTTTTCTATTGCCTATTATTTCTTATCATTTTTTAAAACTCTGCTGTCTTTAAAATATGAGCCAGATATTACATGTAAAAAAATATTTGGAGAAAGTTTGAGGCCTAGCAATAATGTTATCTTCTTCTAAAATGGTCTTTTTTTTTTTCCCCAGGTGGCTAGGTGCATTATCAATCTCTGATCACCTTGTATCTATATCTGAGATACAGATAATTCCAAGCTATGTTTCAGATCTTTTTAGGACTAGTATATTTTGGGGGTCACTCTTACTCCTAGACTATCCCAATCCAATGCCTGGAAAGTTCCTGAGCCACTCACCCTCAAATCTGATGGGCCCTGACTTTCAATTTTAATCTCTCTAGCCCTATGAATTTGTTTCAAGCTCAGTTTTTCAACCTCTCTTCACCTCTTCCAGGATAGGGAGATGAGCCTAGGGGAAGGCAGCTCCAAAGGCAGGCTCATATCCCTGGATTTCATTATTTTCCCGGTCTTGCCCTATAATTCCCCACTGAGTCCAATTCATTTAAATACATGTGATTGTTGTCAAAATTTTGTCTCAATTTTCTAGTTTTTGTCTAGAATTTCTAGTTTTTCTCAGAAGTC